>NW_025764346.1:0-420798 GCF_021015755.1 Lentinula edodes
AGAATATGAACAGACATCTAACGAATGTATTGAGCAGAAATAAGGAAACGGGGAACAGTCTCATGACGACCAGTACACGCACCTGAAATACCATTTGCCATTCGAATTTAGAACCTTATATTGTACCACTACGAGTCACCAAATACACGTCCAAGGAAGTCGGTGATCTCACATTCCATCCATGAGTTTGGTTCTATCTCAGGAGGCGCAATACATTGCAATTTTGCCTCTTCGGAGTTATCGAGGAACGAATCATGGTAGCATTAGGGATAACACTGCTTGTTACACAGAAAAGGTATGCATTTCTCTTCAAAGGTAAGATTAGGAACGGTTGCAACGACGAAGATACTACTGTCTCACCTAGTAAATATGACCTCTCTATAGCGGTACACGTCCTATTTTTACTAGTAGGATGGTCGACCGATCGTTAGATATGAAATACATAAGTGAAAGAAGACGACAATGGCGGTTATGCCAAAACAGTCGAATCAGTCAGTTGCGTCTGTCGTCCGGCACCAGTCCGGCACATTCACAGCACTGTCCTTTTCCAATTTCCCAAAACAGAGCTAGTATTGTATCGCACTCGAAAGCGCCAGTCGCCTTATACTTTGTATTGTTGGACTCTCATTCCGTGCTCCAAGCAGATGTTGCCTCTACCGCCCTAGCCGTTCACTTGCTGCCCACCCCCGAATCCCTGAATCGTCAGAATTTCAATTCCAGGGCGCAAATTCGCTCTTCACTCATGACGGGGTCGGAAGTTCACGAACTCAAGAAGTATGAAGTATCTCACGTCGTTGAGACCACCACCACGATACAGATTCCTTTGCGGTTGACGCCAGGTTTAGGGAGCCACAATCTCGTTGCCCTGCGAAGATCACCTCGATATTAGCCCAGCCCCCGCTACCATGGCGAGGAATCCACGCATCATGGCGTAAGCAGCTTTTGTTTACTTCGTTTCTATAATTTGTATCCTCCTAACAGGCTTCTATCGTCTCATTTGCTACTAGGGTGGTAGTTTATTTGCTCCGTTACTTGGGTTTGTGAACGTAAAAGATAGCAAACACAGTGTGCGTCCTTTCCGTCTCTATGTGTGGTCTGTACAGATTACCGGCATACCTTGCAGGTCGATAAAGCCGTGCTCTGGGCCTTCAAAACAGAGGAACTCCCAGGTGATGTATCTAGTGGATATGACGCGCCGATGATATCTCACTAGGCTCCATCGCCGCTGCTGCTCTCTTTCCGCTTTCCCGGCCAGCAAGAACCCTGCCCCTTCTATCCCTCTTCCTGATTCTTCCCGGTTATACCCGTCGTCAGTTTGAGACCAACCGATAAGCAGTTACATTCCATTCCCTCAACTCTTCGTTACATGAATCAGCCGATCCTAAACCATCGTTCATATCTTTGGCCAATTAATCAGTGACGGGGCAGTGACAAGATAATAGCAGCTCGTGTATAGCGTTGATTAACGACCCAGAGTACAATAGAAGAAAGTATGCCGGTACATAGATATCGAGGGTGCGTAATAGAGAGAAAATCATGGTCGCCTATGATTCGTGTGATTCGTGAATGATCACATTTCGAAAATATATCGCAATCATATTCATCGATCCGTGAAAATTCCTGGGACATCCTTCATGTCCAGAACCAGCACACCTGCTTCCTCCAATTCATCCTCTACTTCTGCCTCTATCCTGAAAGCAGGTGTTATTCCTCCTCCATGAAGCACTTCCACTCGGTCATATGTCCCATGTGCGCCCCTAATCAATATCACTTCATTACCTCGGTCGAGCGCCACGCTGCACGCTAGGGAAAAAATTAAGGAAACGAGGACTAACAATATATGCATCACTTACTAGCTCTCACCGAGAAATCCGACCCCAATCCAGCAACCACAATCTCCGCCTCTGGTGGGATAAGCTCTGCCAACCTGGTACCCGCAAAAGCGTTGTTTTTCAACTTGTCCACAACATGTTCCTGCACTAGTGGAGGGAAGAAAAGCTGCCATCCTGGAGCTTTCGGTTCGTCAGGGTCTCCAAGCTCGCCGCAATTGCGTACATGGATAATGCGCGGAGGCGGTCTGGCATTCCTTGCAATAGTCAACACAGTGAAGATGTTTGTGCGCAAAAGCGGCGCGGATGGTGCACCTTTCGGTGGGTCACACAGGTTACAAGCCTGGACATCGAGAAGGAGAAGTACCCGTTTGTCTACGGTCATCCTCAAGCCGATTAGAAAGACTGAAGACGTAGATGGGTGTGAAGAACATGAGGTGATGGCATTGGTTATGATCTTCCGCCGCTAGCACGAGCTTGGACTATAACCGGAAAATTGGAGGAAATGAATGATATATGGACACGTGTACGTCCAAATTGAAGCCGGATTAATATTCGATTGATAACGATGTTCATTGCTAACGAATGGTGGCAAACCTGTGGTGAACATGCATGAAAGGAATCACAGGATAGATACGTACCATCGATAACAGGGTTTAGGGAAAGCCCAGCCATTCAGCGGCTTGATCGAAGCAAGAGACCACGGAAGAAAACATATTCCTTTTGTTTACTCAATCCTCCCTCAAAGCGCCGATTACATGTCGTCAGAAAACTGGATGGAAAGAATGAACCCCCCGAGGGAAAGGATCGACCGGGGCTTACATTCGAGGAGTTACGCGGACAGTCTGTATCATGAGGTAATCCTGGAATAATGATACGAAAACAAATCTGAACTTATGCTACACGGATTTTGACCAACAAATGCGTAATTTCAGAGGACTAACGCTCCACCGAATTCACCGTTCTTAACCATCTCCTGCAAACAATTTAGACCCAAAATTTCCGTTGATGATGAGTTAAGGGAAGGCGGGCCAATCGTTCCATGTTTGCAAGCCTGCGATTGCGAACGAGGTGAGGAAAACGTTATGACGAAAGTACAGCACTCACCCTGTCTGGCGCTCTCGTCGCCAACTACATGACCTTGTAAAAGTCCACGCATACGTCGTAAAGCCCCGCGTCTCGGATCAGATAACAATTTTGCTCTGGTGCATGAATCTGGTCGTAGGTGACTCTAGATTTTCCAAAGGGTCGAGGAAGATCACTTCGTGATTGGTGGCTTAACTGAAGGAACGGCAACGAATTTGGAAACGCCAGTCATCAAGGCAGGTGCATCTGCACCTGAGATATGTTAAATAGTGTATGTCCATGGAAATGATTGTAGCAGTCGAGTATCTTCCGTTTTCACTCTAAATATTAGCAACCTTAAAAAGTCCGAGATAGCTAGTCGTGGTTCGGATTCTATATGTAGATATTCATCAACGGTAACATGTCATTAGAGCTCGAGGAATACCTTCAAAAACAAGATTGCGAAATACTTCTCCGCCAACTCAAAGGCTACAACGTTCATCTATAGGGCTCAGCCCTTCCCAACTAGAGTTTAGCACTGCAACGCAGTTGAGATCAGGAGATGAGAGGGCGAAAGTCACTTCATGGTAGCTGGACGTTGCGAGACGTTGAGGGAAATGTTTGTCATTATCGGATAAGATTAAATGGTAATTGCGCTCAGTCAAGCGCTCAAAACTCAACAATGAAGTTTGAACGTTTGAACACCCCGTTCCACCGCCATCAGTTGCGATACTGTACACAACAGGGCTGATATCTCTCCAAGACTGAAGGGGCTTAATGCGCGATCGGGCACGCACGACAATTTCTAATCTAGTATATACGTATTCGGATGCTGGCAAAAAAACTAGGGTACACATATAATCAACACGTCTGCGCTCCAGCTGAAAATAACCCCGTGGACCAGATGTCTACACCGGTAATCCAAAATTTCCTTTTCTCGATCAATTCCGACCACCATACGGGATGTTGGATCGTCCGACCCTTCGAACTTCAGGCAATAAAGCCCGCGTTGAGTGGCAGGGTCATATATTGCTTGTTGCTCTCACCTGTCTTTGAGCTGACTGAAATATCAACTTATGGTATGTTCATATCAATGTTCTTCATTTAGATTGATTCAAATGATGTTTTAGTCAGAGTCGACTGACATTGTCAAAGTCTCTCTTCCTTCGGAACTACAGGATATGATCATCGAAAGGATGTTGGACCTCGATAATGCATACCTTTTGCTCGCTAGTCTTGTTTGTAGAGATTGGCGATATTACAGCTACCAGGAAGTCTTTTCTTCGATCTGCTTCGATAGTCACTCTATCCCAGTCTTTGCATCATTCTTGGACAACCCCTTCTCCCGACCAGCCATATTTCCCCGAGTTCGTCGGCTTCGTATACTTGGCAATGGTAAAGCTTCTCTCTGGACTTCAACACTCCTCAGAGATCTAGTAAAACTCCTCCATCACCTCGTACAGATCGGAAGAATATCGGATTTGGTGCTTGATAACCTCACCTGGGCTGTCCTAGATCCCGCGCTGGCGCCTATATTGACAGACTTCCTGAGCATCGAACGCCTCTCCATGCGTCGTATATGCTTTGCACAACTTGGCCAATTTTCCGACTTCGTCGCAGGCTTTCGCTTAATGCGTTCATTCGACCTAGAAAGTATCGAGTGCCCTCCCCTGGTTGGCTGGAATCATCCGCTTCCGTCACTTGCCCCATATGAACTCGGTCACTGCGTGTCTCTGGAAAGAAGTAACGCGACTTCCTCCGCAAAGCTTACTTGGGTATATCCAAAATGCATATCACGCGAAGAAAGGACTGTTTCATCCATCCATGGCGCTCAGATTTTCTGTAATTCACCCACTAGCTCAGATCTCTTGAGATCCCTTGGCGCTCTTCTTGCAAGGCTGCATGTCATCTCCGGTAATTTCTGTTTCATAAGTTTCATTGATTCCAATTTTGATTCTATTCGTCTCCAGAAAATATCACCGCAGACGAAGATATTGCTTTGCTCGATATTTCCATGAATTCTTCCATCCGGCACCTGCATCTCTCCTCGCCTACTCGCGTATTGAGTATGATTTCATGGTTACCACCTCTTCTTGCCAGAGTAAAAGGATCAAATTTAAAGACACTCCATATGTCGTTTGCTCAGTCGCGTCAATTTCACCTGGATCGCCCTTTCCTGAAACATATTGCTGGGATTTTGGACAAGCCTCAATTCCAGGGCCTTGAAATGATCGAATTCATTGCCTCTTTCGCCAGCTGTGGGAGACTGGAGGACGATGTGAAACAGGACATCATCAACTGTATACGCTCTTGTTTACCTTACTGGGAGAGGAAAGGTATCCTTGCATTCAATTTTGACTAGATTATCAGGTAGGGTTCTTTTTTTTTTTCCTCAGGTGCTTCACGATTGACTCTCGCTTTATATTATACTGCCAGCTTTGTATTGCACGATGCTATGCAAGATCCCCGCGATTGCTGTGACGTTTCGAATGTCCAAAATCCTATGATGGATATGGACGGAATCAGATTGTTTCCATTGGGCAGCGTCAGAGTTCACGAGCTCATTAGTATTGTAGTCCCCATGCCGAATGAATATCTGGGTGATAGAATTAGGATATACTCATTTAGTGTAAGTGCATATACAACGTTATAGCTTACAGTACAAACGACACGCATACTGATACTGAAAATCAGAAGTCCAAGTCAGTTCAAGTTTCAGGTTCTGATTAGTGCCGAGGCTCTGTGCGACATTCTGGAATAGTGACCAACATAGCATAACATAGTAGATCTGTTGACCTCTTTCGGTCGAATTAGGCTTGAACAGTTCGCAATAATTTTCGGAGACATCGAAGAATATCATATTGAACTTATTCTTTCCTGAGCGTCGCTGTCTAGCGAAAATATGTCTTCGCGTAGGCTGCTGAGAACTCCTTCACTACCTCAATTTCTGACAAGTCGGCGAATCTTATCAGACGATGGGCTATAATACTTTCAATCCTCTAAATCTAGTACTAGACTTTGCTACCAAGTTTACAAACTCCGTATTCAGTCATGTCCCACCCACACCTCCCAACCCCATATGTTGACGAATATCGCTCGTACAAGTGAGAGGGCCTAGTTATATTTGGTTTAGTTGAAGGTTCTGGATCACTCGCTATGCTCAATGCAATCTTTGAACTTGTAAATCTTGAGGTTTCCCTTACACTAACCAGTCACTCATAAAAATTACACTCGAGCTTGAAAGGGAGTTATAACCCCAAGTGTTGATAGATCATTGGAGGCAAATTTGTCATGAACTTCGTCTCACATATCTTCGTATATTGAATTTGGTGTTTCTATCTTATTTCATTCTTTTGTGCCTCAATCTATGCCCTATTTCCATATCAATCATTTATGATTCTCTGATTGGCAACAAGTTATCACTCTGTACACGGTCTCATTCGTAAACATAGCACAGGTAACCAGCAGTGTGATTCATTACATCTCCAATAGTTCCTCCAGGGAACATGTTATCCGTATAGATTCGGGAGGACGTCTATGAATAGTTCAGCCTCAGTATTCCCAAAGAGCCGTGGCACGATTACTAACGTTAAGCATAGGAGGAGCACCATTAGGATATTCGGAGAAGTACGTGGTGTTGTCAAATGCCTGTACTGACCCACCGTAGAAGGCGGTTGCGCTGGTCCCGTTCAAATTTTGCCAGTCGGACCAAATCTTGTCAATCATCTAAAGAGCAAAGAGTAAGATTTATGATTTCAGTTAGCAGAAGCATCCTTTACCGCGTGGTGCAAGAAGAAGAGCGGTGAGTTGGGCGACCATTTGTTACCAGGAATGCAATCATCTGTGGTCGCTGGACATGTTCCTGCGAGATCACTGGAAAAAAATGTCAGATATATGACGTACCTCCGAGATAGAGGTATATCCTCACCCGCCCGTTATTGCATGCACGGAGCCATGTGCGCCCTGAGAAATACTTTGTGATTGATATACAAAGAATACCATATCTCTTACTATCCAATTATCCAAGCTTTGTTGGAAACCGACGTAATCGCCAGGATTGCCTGCAATAATAGCAGCAATCTGATCGGTGTGGAATGTTGAGTTGGCATAAGTCTCAAGCATCGTAGAGTTGAAAAACTGAGCAATTGTAGGACTAGAAGCCGCGAAAGCTGCGAAAGGTTGCGCAGTGTACTGGTGGCGAAGTGGATGATAAGAGGGGTAGGCAAGAGGGAAGCCGGCGAACGCGCCATCCTGAACTTCATAATCCTTGTCAGGATCACCCCAACCACCGATTCCACTCTCGGGGTCTGAGTCCTGCCACCAGGATGACGTATAAAAGTCGGGGGCATCTGAAAAATAATCATTACTGTAAAGAAAATGAGGATAGTTGTCACGAACCAATGGTCCAATTCCAGTAGGGGAATCCACCAGAGAATCCACACTTGTCAATCATCGCTTGCTCTACCGAATGGACAAACCATCGGTGGAACGGCAAGAACATACCTGTTTGGTGTATCTAGTGAGATTATCCGTGAGTAAAGTAGTGTTTTGCAAGGGATAGAAAACTTACCTTGACATTCAAATCCATATGCATGTAAGAGATGTCTGCCGAACGCCGAAATTTATCAGCATTATCTCTTTAACAAAGCAAATAGCTCACCGTCCCAGAAGGAGGCCGAGGTATTCATGGCGGGAATTTGTGAGATTGAGGAATTCACAGTCGCAATTAGATCAGGGTTATGAGGGTTCGCGGCCAAGCATTTCACTGCTGAGATCCATGCCGCTCGCTCGTCTCTGCTCAGTGTTCGCCACTCCCTACGAACAGTAGGATTAGTGCATTGCGCGTCATTCGAGACAACCAAAAGTGCGCCGGAGAGTAGTACTCCGAGAGTGGAAATGAAACCCATAGCCAACTGGATATTCTTAAGTGAACTCAAGGGAAATTGCTTTATATCCGCGAAAGGATGCGCCTATGAAGATGTCCGTGAGAAGGATTATCGATGTGCGGAGATCGGTCGACGGATTGTTAAGGCCTTTAAAAGCATTTCGACACGACTTTCGGCCTCTGAGAGAACGGTTTGAAAACAAATGTCCTCATGTTCCTTTTGTCTTCCCCTAGTACCTTCATATCACATTATTCGGATGCTGCGGCAATAATGGGTGACTTCCCGCTGCAATTATTCTGCAGTTAACCTGCAGTTAACTATTAACGGTATTTGATGCGACGTACGGACTGTTGATGGGACCCTCGCTTACACCAAAAACCAGTTTACAACAGGGTAGGGAGGCCGTTGTAAGTTGGTTTTGATGCAGTTTTTGCGAAGCCGCTGTCCGGCCATCTTCGCTTAGGTTCGCTTATATTGGTGGCACAAATTAATTGTCTGGTGTCCTGCAAATAATTCCTACGGGAAGTCATCCAATGAGACAGCTTAGAGTACACTCAGTGTAAGTAAGGAAAGGATCGTTCGAAGCCGCTTAGGACTTACAAATCAATTCCACAATTAAATGTAGAGGGTGAAGGAATCACTGACCAAAGATTCTGGATCGCCGGGGGATTATGAAGGTCCCCGAATATGTAGTCCCTGCATATGGAAGGATTCTTAAGTATCCAGTTTGTATGGTCTCAATGAAGGGCTATAACTCAGCTCGGCAAGTCCTTGCACACCAGCGGCCGAGGGAGGCGACCTTGTCCGCGTCTGCCCAATGGTATAAAACGCTCCAAAAAAGAAAAAGAAGGGCTATAACTCTGACACTGACGGTCAAGCGAGAGGCTGCAGTACCGAGACCCATTGATTATCACCGCGGACGGTTCATCATTGTGTTCTTAGTTGTCGGGTTAACTTGTGCAAGTGGGTGTGAATTCGACTTTCGTAGATAAAAATAATCTTTCTTGGACTGAACGAGCATCCGGTATCAAAGCTCAGATGCGACACAACGCGAGAAGGCAGCTCCAACCTTCTGAGACATCAATAGAAGGTAACTAGGTATATTCCTAGGAGCATGCCGATTCACGGTTACAGTCGATCTTGGGCCATTTGCCCAACGAAAATCATTTCGATGTAAGAACGAGGGGCATGTCAATAAATCTACATGTTATAGGACCACTGTAAGAATCAATATGAATGGACCTATGGATTACTGACCAAAGGGGATGAAGCAAACTACTTGCTGTATGCCGCGCTTCTGGCCTCGCGATCTCATGTAATCCAATGCACCTGCACCTTGACCACAACCTCAAGACTTCTCGGTGATATTTTTGACCCGTTCGTTCGACGGAGAGATAACGGTTCGGAACTAATATTGAGAACCAACCGCGTCAAGAAGCGTCAAGACTCAAGAGGCGGCATCATGCAAGGGAGGATTTAGAAAGGAAATTGGTATTTTGTGCAGATGATCCCGGCCTAAATGAACCAGTGGAAAAATGTACGGTATCATGAGCAAAGACAACATACCTCCCTTCAATGTAAATAGCATGAATGAGCCTTAACTATAGTTTGATTCGAGTTCTGAGAGATTTGAAGCCAGTAGAATGATTCTAGGCGCTTTCCACGGGCCGCGGCAGGCGCTTATGACTGTTGTTGTTTTCTTGTCTGCTTCCTCGATGAAGGTCAACCCGCCTCAAAGACGACATCTGAATTCATGCGATGAATGTCGCAAGCGCAAAGGTAGAATCTCTTCATGATACTGTCGGATGTAACTGAGCTCTACCATTCCAGTTCGCTGTAAGTTTTTGGCCAAACCTTGAAATCTCCTTTGAAGATTGAATCCTCAAGGTGATAGCGCGACGATTCCCGGCAATGTTTGTACAGAATGTTTAAGATGGAAAACTGAATGTACGCACAATATGCCCAATAAGGTGCGTATATTCCCAAGGATCCTAGTGGCATAGCAGTTTGATATAACTTGTAATAGAGACGTGGACCCAAGGTCGGGCAAGTAAACTGGCTGATCTCAACCCTAACTTACCAAGATTGACTGTGCCCAGTAGATCATCTCGAAGATCCTCTACATTCAAGGCAGAACTGAAGCACGTTGTCTCTTCCATCGTTGACTCCGCTGATACCTACACTTTACCTAAAGACTTGAACTTCGTTCGAACTCTAGTCATCGACCTTGCTTCACATATCCGATTCTTGGAGACACAGTTGAGACAAAACCTCAATTCCACCAGGAGTTCATCACCGTTCATTCCTCCAACCCTCAACCACGAGTGTGACGTCTTGGGAATCAATACGGGGGACGTCGATGTGCTTTCCTCTCGTTTCGAAGAGATCCTCACCTTAGACAACCAGCGGCATTATGGTGATTCTAGCACGTTCCAGTTTGTCTGGAACGCGCTTCATATAAAAGGCCAAATTTCTAGCGGAGAAATTCAGCCGTCAATCAAGGTCGACAAGCTCAAACGACCAGAACTCTGGACGGTACCTAAAGTAAGTGGCTTTTTGATTATTTTCTTTATAAACGTCGTGACGCTCCATCAGTGGCCCGCTTCTCCTGCTTTCGAACATCTTCCCTATGTCTTTCCAGATGACGACCTCATGCATGATCTCATCGACCTTTATTTCGCCAAAGTGGAACCCTACTTCCCAATGCTCCACCGAAACACACTAGAGCAATCTCTCTCGGACGGCCTTCATCTCAGTGACCGGCGGGTCGGTGCCATTCTTCTGATGATATGTAGCTTGGCTTCTCAGCATTCGGACGATCCACGAACGTTGAACGAGGGTACCGAGTCGGAGTACTTCAAAGGCTGGAAATATTTTTGTCAAATCCGGCTCACCCACCGATTCGAAGAACCTCCTTCAATACATGAGTTCCAGCTTTATCCAGTAGGTGGTCTTCCGTTTCCCAAGTATTATACCTCATATGTTATTCCTAGTTGGCATCCCTGTATCTGCACACTACGAATATATCAGGTGTAGCTTTTTATCTCATCGCAATTGGAATACGCTCTGCACATCAGAAGGGCGTAAATGAACGCCAGTTTGTGGTTCCAAATAATGCCATCGAAACTGAACTATGGAGGCGAGCATTCTGGTGCCTAATAGTATTTGATATTTATGGTAGTACTACCCTTGGACGACCGCGGGCAACCATTGCTGAGAAGTAAGCTTCGGCCTTTTCTGCCCCAATATCCTGATCATGACTTCGTTCGTTTTATAGCATTGACGCAAATTACCCTCAAGAATTCGATGATGACCTTCGGGAAAAGGACACAGAAATATCTTCTGAGCCTGTGATAAACTCATCATCAATGTTGTTCTGGGTACATTACATCAAACTGTTCGAGATCATCGGATTTGCAAATCGCGCTTTTGTGAGAAAAACGGTTACTCAAACCGTTCGCAACGCTAAGCATCCTCTTAGTATTCGGTCAAAACTTCGGAATTGTGGAATCGGTTGGGTATCTCTGGTCCAGAATGGGATCACAAAGCAGTGATCGAACTAGATGCTGCGCTTAATAAATGGTTCGATACAATTCCAAATAATCGTGAATATCTCTGTCTAGCTGCTTCCAATGTTCCACGCTCATGCGACTATCAGTTAGATGGGACCCGCAAGGCCAAAGCGAGACATGCTCACGACAGTCGAGTATGCTATACGCTACGTATTATTGGGCTCAATATCAAGGTGTTTGTCATTGCCTCCAGTATTCCATGTCTTCTAAAGGTGAAACGCAGTACACAAGCCATTCATTTCTCGTTCCGACACTCCCTCGACATTGCCATCAGTGACGATTTGCGCAAATTCTGCACGAACGATGATTGGTTTACTCGAGACACAGCATCATCAACATCCATTTGTTGCTCTACCTCTCCTAATAGTGAGTCTATCATTTTATCGCTCATTCACACATTCATCTGAACGAACTCTCAGGGACCTCTTTTTGACTCAGCCATCGTCCTGCTGATCAATTTGTGGAGAGGCCTGCGAAATCAAATTGCGCTGAATTCGTCAAAGGAGCTAGAGTGCGTGCGTAGGTGTATTAACGTACTCAGCATGTATGAAAAACGGTACGTTCGAAAATCCCAACTTTCACACCGAAAGGTTCACAAAAGTAGATATCAAGTTGCGGGCCGTCTATGGTTCGTCTCATGCAGATCTATTCTCGTTTTGTTGATTTAATTATCCCCATCTATATACAGCGATCTCCTGAACAATGTTATTTCAGTGGACCTGCCGACATCTCCTGAGAGGCGCCCTCCAAAGCGTCCTGAAACGATGGTGGATGTATCACCTGTTTTGGAACATTCAAATTTCGAGCGGTACCTTTCGCGGAATGGAACCGGTGAACCAGTTCCATCAAGCTCTGAAGATCGGACTGTGCTCGATTCAGATTCAGTAGCTCATCTCGAAAGTTTTGACGTCCCATATCACTCATATGAACTTGGAACATTACCGTTGTACAGTTCATGGGATCCTGATGCTCACGGGAGCACAAGTGTAAATGCTGTTTATCCCGATAACGATCCTTTCGGTGGAGCATCATCCTGGTTAGCTTCCTCTCTTGAGCCATCTCAGTAAGGATTTCGAGTTATCCCTGAATAAATGATTTTTTTGATACTCCAATCAGGCAGGAGGATTGGGAATTGTTCATTGCAGGTATTGACATGTTGCTGCAAACAGGTTATGGAATGAATTCCAGTTCGTGAGCTACGACCCTCACTCGATTGAATGTTCAAAATTAGGAATCAGGAGCATAGATAGATTCACTTGCTATTCCATTTCTTTGTTTTCGAGTAATGAGTAATATATACTATGTATATGACATGGTGCGACAGTGTTTGTACTCGTTGCAATATCTAAACCAAAGCACTAAGTACGCAAGAGCTGCAAAAAGAAAATAACAGTAGCTTAGTGAGAAACTGACATTAAATCGATGCGGAAATCATGTAGTCAGAAATGCATAGATTCAATCAAAGCCAAAGCTCAGAAACAGCTTCTAGTTGAGATATATTTTAAACAGTATCATCGCTAGAGAAGAAAAGAGATATACGATGACATAGAGGAAACAGACTCACCTCACGAGTCACAGGACAACATTAGTTAGACCAACGAGCAAAGCAAGCGAAGGATGATGACACTCTGTGTTGAGATGTCAACGAAACAGCAACATGAGAAGCAAAGGTGAGAAAGGTGAAGTTCAGAAGGATTGCCCGAATGATTGAGCTGTGGCGGGCACTTTCGGCAATAATGATACGAAGACCGTCGTGATAGACATCATGCAACAAGAACGAAAATGAATCGATACTCACAACCTTAAAAGTACGGACCAGCGAAGAACGACAGGCAACAACATAGAGATATCTGGAAGCAAATGTAGTGAGTAAGGGTCAAAGGGCTACACATTGATGAGGGGGCTCAGTGTTTTTGTAAAACAGCCTTGGAAGTGTCGTCAAATAGCCCGAAGACTTGGATCAGGCGGTAATTCCTTTTATCTCATCACAGGAAAGACAAAGAATAAAAAGATGCTCACAGAAGGGAGTAGGTGGGATTGCATCCATGCCTGAGGGAACGAGAACATCTGCAAACAGGTTCAGTCATCGTGAAAGTTTGAGGACACCAAAGAGAACAAGCGCAGGAATTCAGGGGATTGACAGATATGTTAAAAGCATAACGCCGAAGGCGCTCAGATACTCTAGTTTGAATGATTTTGAATCATCATGAAGAGACAATGACATGAAACGGATAAAGGATATAGACTCACCGGAGCATCAACACATCATCAATCCACATTCTGAAATGCCCCCGCCTCCGCCCTAACTTCCGAGGTCAGCTGACCTAGGTAACAATATGTAGTCAGCGTACGCAGACACAGGAAAGATAAAACCGATCAGTGTAACTATGACATGACAATTACATTGCATCAAAAAATAGGTGGTTCTCGACACTCAAGCAACATTGAAGATTTTCATCGTTTCGAAGAAGAGTAAAGACGGAAACTCACTTAGTGCGTAATTGAAAAGACATCGTTGTTGTGGAAAAAGCATGAACAACAGAAAAAATATATATTTATAGTCATGTCACGGCCCTTGAGGGCAGGTTACATTACGCGCGTCCCGTAAGCGCGCGCTTGTAATGTTCAATAGTATCTACTATGTATACCCGCTCTCTATTTCACGCTAGCTCCAGCAGCTATTCAACTGTTGGGCTCTATCTTTAATAGATCCACAAAAGACTCAAGAACATACATCGACCAAGGTCTTAGCTCGAATCGTCTGATCACTTTCTCACGATCTCTTTATGAGCTCGGAGCGACGCTACTCTTTTGCCTTTTTGTCTCTCGCAGCTTGACCCGCCCCTTGAGGCAATAAACAACAACGACAACGAAGAACCTGCATAGTAAGCACCGCGCCTCGCGCCTTATTAAAACTCTCCAACCGTCACGCAGTAGTAGCGCGGGGCTTATATTTCAAAGTTTCCCCTTCAATCTCCTCGAATAATTATCCTGTTGTAAAATCTCTCAGGTTAGGGAAGAACCAGGGAAGAACCACAGATGATTTTTTTAATCAACACAACGAGCTTAATGACAACTCCAAAAACTTTCAGAATTCCGTCCATAACAGTCACGATGAGCTACGATGATAGAGACTTCCCTTCATTCCGAAAGGACAGATTCAGTTCATAAGTTATCCGACCGTCCACATATAATCTTGCCGACTACAATGGAACGTCCTCGCCAGGTCGCCATTATATTCAGCGCGGCTTTCATGATAGAGTCTCAAAAAGAAAGAATTAGAGCTATCAGATTCTTAGCCCAAAGTGGATCATCGAACTCAACTCGAGGGGTGGTCTTGTCTCGTATTATCACCGTCAACCAAGCCAGGTCTTGAGGGAGGAATGACTGCAACTGCTTGACCCTGAACTACCTACGACAAAATGGGTTGGTCGGCAAAGCCGAAGAACATTACTAATTTTTTTCATAGGAAAACGAGAAAGGTTCCTTTGACTTCATCACCTCATCTCAAGAGTTCAACGGGACCATCATTCATTGAGGTTCCTGATTACACCTCTGGTTTTCCAGAAAAGGATTTAATAACTCTCAAGAGTCACGGTGTTCCATCCGAATTCCGGTGGCACCAGCATGGGAGGCCCTAGCCCTTCCAACGCCGAGGCGGTCACGGCTATGACACTGCGAATTACGCTTCCTGATCCATTCTATGTCCAATCTGCATTGCACGCACAAGCTTACATCTGGGTTTGAGATCGTCTCCCAGTCACCTCCCCCCACCTTTGTAAAAACCTAAGAACGTTCATGAACACTTCTTACGACTGGAACGAGCAAAACTTTGATCCATCGACTACCGAGGCTTCAGACAGAAATGTAATTGTACATGGATGTCGGTCCTCCAGTACCCGTAATGTTCTGAGTGAAGATCTGTGAAGTTATCGAATCTGGGGTAATCATTGTCACCGATAGTAACGAGTTCTATAATCCTACCCATTACAAGATCACAAAATATCATATCCTTAACATGTGATGATATTGTGAGCCCTATGATGTCTTTAAGCCCAGAGATAGCCCAGAGATATTGTTCATAGTGCTGAGGATCGTTTTCATTCCGAGGACCAAAGAAACCTCATAGGCGGAAGCGAGGCCATAGACCCATATGTAGACACAAAGCCTTCTTATCCGGTTGCCCCCTCTGAAGCCAGTTCGGAGGCCCCCGGAAGCTCTACCAGAACCTTGTCCGGAATTGCGTATTTTAGAGGCCAAAATCGTGCAAATATACTTATTTGCTCTGATTTGACATGTCATCTTCGGGTACCCTAAATCAATATCTTTCTGCTGAGCAGAATGCTAGCTAGTAACAAAAGTTACAAAACCCAGTTGCACGCTCTAACCGCCAGTGAGGAAAAGCTTGCGCCCACTGTCTTCAACCATTAAAGACCATTACGTCTCGTTACGTTGACTTTGCCAGGACAAACACTCGACGAGGAACTCGCAGGCGGCAGGAAGTATCACAAGTGGACACGCCGAGGTCGTAGAATAAAAACAGCTACAAAAGATCAAGAAGTTCAAACGGCAAAAGTTGAGGGCAGTCAAAAGATACATCGACATAGAAAAATGATAATGTTAGTGGACTAGATTCTTAATCGCAAACTCTCAGACCCTCGGCCAAAATGCTGGCATTATGGCTTAGCTGGATATTCCCAGCACAAGTTCATCCTTCAAATGTTCAGTTGATTTTTCGGGATTATTTTCCATATGCGGCAATAGTTCGACAAATTTGATGTGTATGGAATGGAATGTGGATAATGTTTTGAGCGAAGGCTTCGCCACTAGTACAATACACATCTATTCGTGATCAATGTCTATGTTTTGAGGATGTTCGGTAGTGATCACCCAATGACTATTGGTTTGGTCTTCGATAGCTGTGCAATTGTCTCGTCATCAAGGTTCAGGTGAGCTTTCACCAGAGAAGGAGGTGTCAGTGCCAGCCACTGTGGGTCGAATCAGGACCCGAGCTCAGATTATAAGACAGGTCACTGACCTGATTTAAACTAATATCTTGGAATCGATCTGTATGCATAGAAATAATACGGTCAATATGATGTTCCTTACGGTACCGAAAACATTTCTAACCTGAGTTGAAAATTTCAAGGAACCGTAAGGTTGTATTGCCAGTGTTTTCCACGTAATGTCCTGAGATGCCTTCAATTATACGGATATATCAAATGACGATAACGATGTACACACCCATTGCAGTAGGAACATAACCTATGATTTCGGAAGGTGAGAACCTCAACACCATCGATGAATCATTGATCTTGACTTACCGATATCTCCAGCCTACAAAAATACATCCATTTTATTCGATGAGCATGCAAAACATTTAACTCACCTGATAATTGAATGTCCGGGCATTGCTTTGCGAAGCAAAGACTGTAACGCGCCCGGTTCCTTCTCTAAAAATAGACCGTGGTCGTTGAGCTCAGGCAATGGAAAAGCAGTAGTTACGCACAAGAAGAAGCTCCATTCATCCATGGTCGGATGCCACTGATTTTTTACACATTAGTCGGTCACTCTCATTTACAAGGACGTGACACCTACATGGAGTTCACTGAATGCCTTGTGAATAAGACAGATATGAGAATCATGTAAGACACACTTACCGCATTGCTCCTGGCTCAACAGTCACTTCTGCTGCAGCAATTGTGGTCGATATGGGGAAGATTGTTGAATCCACGATTTTCACTGAACCGCCAGAAAGCTGAGTCGCGTTGAGACTCGACAGAGAAAACGCATATGATTGAGGGATTGTCCCTTGCGGACTGATCGGGGCTTGTTGATCATCAGGTGGTACGACTACAATGGGACTCATATCAGTAAATGTCGATGTCAACGTTCGGAAAGAGTTTTCATACCACTGGGGAAAATGTACAGCTCCTTGTCGGGAATGTGCGCAAATGCCTCAGAGTTATTCACTTGGAAATTCTTTGAGATGACTATATAGGGTAAAACGGGAACTGAAAGTTGAATAATGAGAGAAAAGAGGACGAGAATCGACCACAACCTTCCGCGGGAACATGTGCAAGCCAATCAGTCAGCTGCAGTTTAATGAACATGAATTACAATACAAACAACAAAATTGAGAAAATATCACCAAGAATGTAGAATCCTCGCTGAAGGCACCGTCATCGAAGATCTATACAGGAATGTAAGCTGTGTTTTCAGATTAACGTCTGCCCTTACCAAAAGGAATTCAGTCCCATCTGGGTCGTCTCCAGTAGCTTGAATGGAGTGCGGGATTCCAGGAGGGAAAAACCACAGGTCACCCGCGCGCTATAGTAGGAATGTAGCACATGTCGAGAGCTAGGCTGCATAAAAAGGCTTACTACATTGGCAATGAAATTCCGACCTTCAGTGTCAACAGCTGTGATCTGGCTGGTACCCTACAATTTATATGAGCGTTGAATGTCATGATGAGAGTATGATTGTGGCTGACTTTGAGGACATACGCCCACTGAGAATCAATCACCCGTGTTAGTGACTAACTAAAACTGACGAAAATCATATTCACTTCCGAGGTCTTGTGCCAATGGAGCTCCCTGAAATTTCCGCAAAAGATCAATACAGTTCACAGTTCAGAGTGTACTATTTACCGAATAGCACCAGCTTCTAAACGCATATCGACACTGGCCATTGCTGAAATCCGGCTTGATGAGATCACGACGGGGCAGATGAGTTTGAGCATACCTGTCGCAATAGGCATTACATCGATATTCTCCTGTCTTGCCCAGCCTCCGGTTTGAAGGCGATTATGGCTCAAAGCAAAGGGCCATTTAGAGTTGCCCCTTCGAACGAGATTCGATCAGAAATTACGTCGCAATCATCGTCACTCACGTATCGCCATTATCAGAAGTGGGTGGCGCAAACAAATCAGCATTCTCCAGGTCCATGGGTATGTTATCTGGACCAATGATGGAGGCTCCTAGAGAGCCGCGCACTGGACTTGGGGCAGAGTCGGGACTGTCAATGTTCCAAAGAGGCTCATTGGGATCAGTGCTGGCGAACGGTACAGTGGTCACCGAAAGTGCAGCAGAGTCCGTGGATGAAGGGATCGCCGATACACTTTCAGTGATACTACCACTTGAAACGGCGGGAGCCGTGTTACAGAGTTTGCTTAGCGCAACAAGGAGGATGAGTGAGGAATGTACAGGAATCATTCTGCGAGGCCAATATAGCAAAAAAAGTTGAGGCTTTATATGTGTCTACTTGCATATACTGACGTACTGGTTCGCTCGTGAATAGTACGGTTCAGTTGTTTCAATAAGAAAGGGAACGAACTTGACAAAGCTCCAGGTGTTATTTTTGGCCCCAAGTAGGTGAGAAGGGATCGAAATCCTTTTGAGTGAACGGGCTCTTGATCCATTGTTCCGTGTCAAAATT
The DNA here is from genome assembly GCF_021015755.1 of Lentinula edodes. Classification (NCBI taxonomy): domain Eukaryota; kingdom Fungi; phylum Basidiomycota; class Agaricomycetes; order Agaricales; family Omphalotaceae; genus Lentinula; species Lentinula edodes. The sequence goes on from NW_025764346.1 coordinate 18,790, forward strand.
AATCGCCGCTCGCCAGGTCAAGGTGCGTTGGTCCATCGGCATCAGGTACCTATACCGGCAAGACTTTTGAACAAGCGGGTTCTTCATCGAGTTCATCGGAAGCAGGAATACCGGCAGGTGTTTGAAAACACCACGAAGACTCAGGAAGCATTTCCTCGCACAACCCTAGTTAATGGTCTAGATGTAATTAGCATACTATCTAGAAATGCGATAATGTAAACACCACGGGAAGTGAGAAAATCCACGGCGAAAACAAGAAATTTAGTAAAATAATCACCCACGAGATCTCGCCTCCTAGCAAGGGAAAAGGCCGACACTACGGTCTTGCTGTATTATCGATATCGTTTGATGTACTTCGATGAACCAACTAAATCCTTTGTGAAACGGTTTGAATCCATTAGCGATCGGATACTTCAATTTTTTCGAGAAATTCTTGTATGGCAGAGCTTGTACGTGCAGATGCAAATGTCCCACTGAATTAAAAGGTGGGATGTGAAAGCCCATTCTATCAAAAGATCAGCAATGAAAAAAAATAGTCAATGGATCTTACTTTCTCATAGTGCTTTCAACGCCAAGTTGTTCGAGAAGCTGATGGCCCACATTAACCATGGCTTTTACTGAAAACGGCACGGCAGACGGAGCTCATCAGATGTCAGGGGGTTGCTTCAAGGGATCGCATGAGCATACATGTTTCAACATCCGACTTCCTCAATTGTCTAACACTTGCTGTATCACGGCGTCATCATAAGTATCATGGAACTTGAAAGCCATTGGCTAACGAATGTGCTCTTTGGGGATTACTTGGAAGTGATGTTCACATGCTGGATCCCGATCTCGAAAAACAACCAGGTTCGCATCCTACGTATAAAGAATGGGGTGAGGTCAGTAGAGGAGAAGTAACGATTAACATCAATACACGTACCCTCCCACATAACGTCAAATCCATTTTCAGTGGAAACGTTACAGAACGCACAGCTCTGATCATACTTTGAGTCTTTATGCAGTGACAAGTGCAGTCGTAAGGCTTTGGTCCTCATTCTTAGGAAGAGCGCGAAGACTTTTTGGAAGACCATGGTCGTTGATGAATGTAGATATGGTATCGCGTGTGAAATAATCACAGCATAGCCACCTTCCTGTTTTCTTCTCGGTTGTCCAAATACTTTACGATGTCTTAACACCTCTGTTTCTTCAAATTACTTTTCGAGATCTCATGAAGGATATCTCATGAAGAGCATTCTGGGGCCTGATAAAGAGTCGCAATTCTTTTGCGGGAATCGCAGAAGCGTACGATATAACATTTGTATACGTATTTCAACAAACATTTCGAGTACATGCCAATATTCAGGTATTCGAAGCCGCTCATCTAGTATGACAGTACTGCTGCCTGAGCATCAAGCTAGCTTGCCTTCATAATCGCTGCCCGTATTTGTCAAGACGCGCTTTCCATAAATATGACCAGACCTCCATAATACTTCGATCTCCGAAAAATTAGGTCTACTTGACGACGATATGCCAATCTACCATCCAAATCTTCGACCGGTATTCTATGTCGACGTCTGAATGAGCGAACTGCTTTTGATATCGTTTTCTATCAACCACTTCAAATAGTAACTTCTTCTTTCTTGAGTCTTCTTTACTTGGCTCAAGCTTGGCACGAAATTGCGATCGCTTCTTGCACTTTACAAATCTCACGTCGCGATTTGCTCTTCGTGTTTGCATTGACTATTTTCTTTGAAGTACGCGAGCGACGAGGACGTCGATTCCGCCTACTATGCGCGTAGTTGAGTTTGGTGAGTTGAATTGGGAAAGTGTCAAGAGAAAATTTGTATTCTTTAGGCAAATGAGCCTGAAGAACGAAGCCCAGATGTTGCCGTGACCCACTTTTCAGCAGGGTCCATATGTTCCCGGTCAATGGCTTGGTGGTCTAGCATCGAATGCTTTCTAGTTGAAGTCATTTCTCGGGTATTGTTTAGTTTGTTGAGCGGTCAGAAATCATCTTGGGAACCGGAATCTGGCAGATCATATTGGTAGTAATTTCCGGTGAAACTGGGGCACTAAATGGCCGCGCTCCCTGCCAAGGACCTGAATGAAACTAAAGATGATTGCCTGGGCTCTGTAGAAGTATGACTTGTGAAGTTGATGATCATTTGTGTATCCTCTAGCTTTCGCCTGTACATGTGCCGCTTTACATCAATAAAGAAATGTAAGAATGTGCTCCTATAGGCCATGTGCATGAGCTGGCACTGTGACTATACGGCCATACATCGATTCATCACTAGCTCACCTGCCAGCTCACAAATTATACTGAGATACTGCGTCATAAATTTGGAAGCTTGAGTACTCCCGTTATGACCTAAATTAAGCAATATCATTTACTTCAAAGTTCGGAAAACATATCGGCTTCGATGAAATTAGAATATCTCAAGTCGGAAATCGATGGGATGGATTTTCCATTATTCGAACAAAGGAAATAACCGCCTATAGTGACTATGAATACAATGCGACACGCTGTATGAAAGAAAGGAGGCTTACCACGCGTAGAGAGGCCTAAGTAAAGTACTGAAGTTCGCCGTTATCTGAAGTTCCCAGAGCGCGATGTCGAACGTCGAAAAAAGCAGATGAGACGGAGATGTCTGGAACTCCGAGAACGCATTGCAAGGCCTTGTTTCAATGAAGGTATTGATGTCATGTCAACGGATGGTCGGGAAGAGGACAAGATACATTTCATGAAGGGCTTCAACGTCCAAAGCGGAGCCGTATCAAGAACTCCAGTTTCGTATTCGTTCAGGGTAATCATGTACCTCTGGTAATTCCGGTACAGTTCTCAACATTTCATTCCGAATTTACCCGCACTACGTGGTCATACACAAGAACAAGTTCAAAACTGCGGTCAGATAACGAGTATCTTCATTGAAAGCTTGAAAGCTTCAATCATGAACTGGCCATTCGGTCGTTTTAACCTGTGTTTAATTTTAGTTTTAGAAGAAGCTCATTCCAGGGCTAATTTGGGATACCTCAGTAGGTGGGAATAGTGCCAGAAGAACGAATAGGAACCCTTGGATTACTAGTGCATACCGTACCCGCCCGACTTTTTTTTTTTTTTGAAAATTTGGGCGATACCGGTTTCGCCAACTGACGGTTGTAATCATCAGAGCCGGTACCAGCGCCTGGTGCGAGGTTGATCCATTGTTGAGCCAGAAACAGATCAGCGGATGTGCCATGGGCCACTAGGTCGTCCGGTTCGAGATTCATGTTCATCCGATCATCTACGAAAATTTACCTTCCCTGGGTCCAAGCTGTGCCGGCACCCGACAGAAGACCAAGCAACAGAAAGAGCTCCGAAACGGAATCCCTGTGTAAACATAGATGTTCAGCAATCTGAGGTCATGAGTGGTCATGATATCGCCATAAAAAGTTCTGGTGTTCTTTAGAGTTCTTTACACCTCACCTGTCGATTGCAAGTGTTGCATTGACATCTAGTATGCGCTGAAAATTTGAGCGTTCATACAAAGATAGTTCCTGTACCGAGAGCATATTCGTTCAGCGAACGACCAATTTACTTTGTATCTGGTATGTGTTAGCTTCTATTAGTCCCGCCAGCCAGGATTCAGGAGCAGTGAAGGAAAATTGTTAAGCTTCTAATCAAATTTAATACCCTCCACTTGAACGCACCATATAGTATAAGATGATCTTAACCATCGTACTAGTGTAGTGGAGTTGGATTCAAACCAGATCCGTCTTCATTGCCATTTACATAAATCTCCACTCAACGCGAAAAGGTTGAACTTTCGGCCGTACAGCAATTCGGCTGTAATCGGTCAGCGTGTAGTCTAGGCCCGGTAGGAAGAACCAAATTGGGAAGCGTCGGGGCCGTTCTCTAATCTAGTAACACGAGTGCTCCTCGTTGCTTTGTCTCTTGGCCTTTTACTGCCATCTCCCTACTTTCATCCGCTGAAGCTTATCATGAGTGCCTCATCTCCTTACAGCGACTATTTCAGACGCCGTACCATTGGACGAGCCGCTTCGCCGCCGACTTGGGCTTGCTACGAGCAAATTCCATACGACGAAGATTACAGCGACAGCGATTCTGAGCCATGCTCTGAAGACGATGAGGATTATCACAACGCTAGTGCTGACAATGAGCATATGAATGACTTGGAGCACGAACAGGCTGGACATCGGTTGCCCGCAGATGACTCGAACGACCTTGATATGGATATCGATGAAGGCACCGATAAAATCGAAGGCATTGAGAAGGAGACATCTACAGAGCCGCAGAAGGACGCGAAAGGGAAGCAGAAAGCAATAGAGGCAGAGGTCGAGGCCGAGCCTCCAAAGAGGCATCATCGCAGGAGACAGCGTCACAATACGTATACTCTTCGCCCTATTCTGACAATCCAACGAAGCCAAGGTTTCGTCTGGAATCAAGTGAGTGCTTCCTTGTGTATTTTATTTCCTATATACTCAAAGCTTCGATAGGATCTTTTCATTCCTCCATACATCAAAGACAGATGTTCGTGACATAGGTTTCTTCCCTAAGTGACGCTTCATCTAACAAATACCCTTCAGATGTAGCCTCAACGTCTCCCCCTAATTCTTCTGGATTTATATCTACGTCTGTGTCTTCTACGAATTCTGCGCTGACCGACTACGAAATTGAGGTCGTCGAAATTCGGGTTCAGGAGGGCGATTTAGAGCACATTATTCCTTGACTTCACACATTCCGTTACATATTGCCACAACATATTTTTGTCGAACTTTTCTTGAATTTACCTCTTCCCCTGCTCAAATCAATCAAAACATTTTTTCGGACACCATAGGTGCAACAGAACTGAGCAACAATGTATGTACATTCAACTGAGTTAATCAGTCAAGACAAGACGCAGCGTGAGCTGAGCTTGAGCTTACCTGATTTCAGATATGATAAATAGGATGCTTCTCTCCCCTCCTCTCCTCTGAACTGTCATTACAACTATATCACTTAATGTCTAGTGCTCACAAGTATCTTGAGCGCCTGAGCGACGCACCCAAAGCTTTGATGTCTCTACATAATCTTACCCTGTCAATAACTCATTTGAACATACCCGAGTACGACGTCCTCACAATCCGTGTGTCTGGTGGCTTCACCCTCAAGAGGACGTGGAATAAGGAGGCATTTTTTGTTCTTCGGATAAGTACAGTGCTTGAAGAAAGGAAGGAAGAATTAGGCTAAAATGGCGAGCTAACTATATAAATGTGCAAAGTACCGGCAGTTGCCGTTTGTAACTGATTGAGATCCCTCGTCGGTCTCCATTAATCCTCCAACTCTGCCCCCACATCCATCTATCTACTATCCTACGTGGGTCCAAGATCTACAATTTGTAGGGTGTTTGTAGAAGGAATGCCCCTCACTTATGTTTCATATTTCTCGGAACCCCCTCTCGTTCAACCCGGAATCATCATGTACCTCCACAAAACCTTCTCGGCGGGAAAGTGTCGGCTCAAGCGCTTCACACATCAAGCACGAGACCTGGCGCAACGCTCTTACCTTTCGGGGCCATTTTTTGCCGAACCATGTCCGCTCCAATCCCTCCATGCGACCCAAATTGGAAAGCATTTTTCTCTACACACCCAATCGTCCAACCTCAGCAAAAAATTACCGTTCTAGGTACTTCGGAAGACGCTAGTGGTCACGCCCTTCGTGCGAAGAGCTCGAAAAGTGGGTCGGTGACAATCCTCGAAGGCCCGAACATTGTAGCGCTCAAACCAATCGCCAAAAATTGCCTAGGAAGGAAATTATTGAGCCTGGGACAAACACTCGCTTCACATGAGGGTTGATTCCTTTAAAAGCTCGAAAGATATACGGCTCAAAATCCCACAGAAAAGTCTTTGGACTGACTCTGAACACATCTTCTCGAATCCAAACTGATTCCCATTTTTTGCTGCTTTTTTGCTCGCTTTCTGTTCGTCTTTACCCTATGTCGTACATGTGGGTCCATGTTTGGTTCTTGTGTAACCCCTCTCTAACAATCCCGATTCCCTCTCCACGTGTTGCTCCGTCCTTGTTTGTCCTCATGCCGGCCTTCGAATTCATTTCCTTCCGTTGCAATGATTTGATTGGCCCTGTGGGTCCGTATTGGTTCGACTTTGTAGACCAATGTCAGCATTCAATGCCGGCGATGACTCTTCTTACGGACTTGATCTTCTTTCATTGAAAACCGAAGACGGTGATGGCTATCTTCCCCATTTCCGACTTTATTCTCGACCTGGTGAAGAAGAAGACGTGAAAACCGGTGGAGGGTCGGACGATACCTATAATCGATACGAGTCCCCGACCACTGGCTATACTTCCACCAGAGCTCATGGACACTCTCAGCAACTTTTCACGAATTTCCCTAGAGGCTCATCAAATGTGTTCGGGAGTACAGATGAGGTAAAATGGGTTGCTTATCTATGCCAGGACAATATACTGACTTCAATTTATGTCGCTGCAGCAGCTTTCAATGCCGCAGACATCCTCTCCGACCAGCTATGGACCTGAAATGGGATATCCGTCTCAATATTATTCTGCGTCACAATACGGAAATACCGCCACAAATTCTAACTACCTTCCGCAAGTAGACGTTGGGCAAAGTCAGCATTGGACTCAATCTATGCCCCCACAATCAATCCAGGATAGCAATTACGAATCTTCTCCAGGTCAAGCGCGAATTTACTACCGAGATCAATATCAATACCGCAGCGACACGGCTGGTACATATCATTCGTCCTCATCGTCTTCTGGACATAATTCATACGAATCCCTTCCGGACGCTTCTAGTGTCGAGACTTCTCGACGCCAAGAGACCATCGAAAATGTTCGCCGTCGATATAACATTCCCGACGGTATTCCTGTCAATCTAAATGCTATTCCTGATCCTCCCCTTGGTCAAAAGCCTTCCGAGAAGCATGCCAAACTTGTTCATCTAGCTATTGCTGGGAGTCCGAACCTCAGGTTGTCACTGAGAGAGATATATCATGCTATCGAAGAACGTTTTCCATACTACAAGAACCTCGCAGACAAGAAATGGCAGGTATGTGAAATTTTCATGTCCGAATCACCGACTGGAGTTCCACGGACTGACTATGTTATCAGGGATCTATACGACATATGTTATCTTTGAAGGCGGAGTTCATTTCGACGCCTCGACCTATCACAGAACCTGGTCAAGGACAGTATTGGTCTTTGAACATGAACATGACTGGAGACAAGCGTGTTCGCAAACGTCGCAGTCGTCCGCGACATCGAGCTGAAAGCACAGATTCACAAAATGAAGATGAGGCTGAGCCAGATCCAGCATCTCCCAGTGCCGAATCTCAGGATAGCATGAGCTCTCGTGGGGGTGCACGTTCCAGTCCCAATATCACAAGCACAACCTTCCGACATCAGAACCGTACTTCACCGTATATAGCCAACGATGTGAATTTGCCCCGACCCAACTCTCGCGCGAGCACCTCCCGCTTTCGAGAGACGCTTCGTCGCAGTGATTCAGAAAGCAATCTACTGACTAACGTTGAATCGTTGAACATCCGGTCTACCGCGCGCGCCATATATCCTCAGACTTATATGGGTCCTCCCCCGGTTCAAGCGCCTTATCGTGGAACCTGGTCGAGCCAACATAGTCATCATGCGATTCCGCCAAGGGAGCCCGCAATCGGATACAATTATCCAAACCCTCCCTACTATTCTAGTCTTCCTAGTCCTGTCATTCAACGACCATCATTCCCCATGCCAGCTATGAACAGTTACCCTCCCATCCCGTCTGCGCCCACTCGTGGGCTTATGAGTGGACCTGAAACGTCATCTACTTCCGGCTCTTCGAGTGGTCGCATGGTAGCCAGTCAAGCCGCACGCCCTATCTTCATTCCTCGCGCCGAAGGTTCGAGCGATTCAAGTTCGGATGCTTCTCGCAGTGCTTCCGCGAATGCGCAAGGTAAAAGCCGAGCCAATTAGGCGCATACATCAAATTTCTAGCATCTAAAAATCATCCTTGTCGGTGTTTTTTTGTCACTAAATCATTTCTCTTAGTGTACATGTAATAGGACATAAGTACTGACCTCTCATATGCCCCGTCATTTCTGGCTTTTGACATATCATCGTCTTGTATACAACTACATACGTATACTCTGCTGGTATATATTGTGTAATGGATTCCGCAGTTTGTGTATGTTGCTGTTTTGGCCTGTGGGCGTCTCTCAATTGTGTCTCTCATCTTGTCTTTCAGTCAACGAAACAATCAGTTCTATTTTAATGTCCAGTTCATTGACCTTATTTCTTTCAGATTGTACTATGTACCACGTTCTGCACTCCAGAAGAGTATGATTATCCTGAATTCACCTTGAAGCATCCAGTACGCGAAAAAAAAGGCTATCTTCAGGGCCTAATTGTAAATAAAGAAAAGATCAGACGTTCGCGAGAGGATTTGTTGTGGGTCCTTGACGGTGACTCTCAGGAAACAACCGAGTTCAGCATCACTTTATTTGATAATCGTGGCTTCATCAAACGCTTTCGTAAATCCTGGCTTCCGCAGTGGAAATGGGTGGGGCCAGGAGATGGACAAGGGCGAGCAGAGGCGAGCAGGTTTATATCCTTGATGTGACCGTGAAAGCTCCAGTACGTTTACAACTCCTCCGGTCATGATATAACCTCATGTTCTCCAGTTCCGTGGGCAAGGCCTTGGCTCAAAATTGCTTCAGAGTCTCCTCACTAGCGGAACCTACGTGAAACCAGACAGCTTGGTGTACTGTCTGCCGTATGAATGAGAATTTTCGCAAAGAAGATCTACACAAGGTCATCAGATTTTATTGTATGGTACGCACAAATGTTATCACATTTCAGAGCATATACTCACTCAATTGTTCAGAATCACTTTCATCGCATTGGTCACACTCGTCTTTCGCTTTCTCGCCAGATTCGAACCATCATTCTCGTCTTATCGCTGTAGATGGTGATGCTGAAACCGTCCATGACATGTTTCCATTCGACAGTGAACCAATGTCCCCAGAGCAATATAAGGCCGCGTACCCTCTTCATGCATATATTCGTGACACGAATGGGGAGCACATCGTCCAAGAAATTCAGGCGTTCTACGAAGTCGATGATTCTTCTCTTCACGTCGTGACAATCTTGGCTTCACTCCTATCTTCGTCGCAGCTCTTAAATCTGACACGAATGCTATTCGCAACTGCTTCTTTCGTTGGATGTATATGCTGGTTTGCACGACCGCGACAACAAGCTTGGTCTCACTCCATTGGAAGCGCTACAGAAGCACACTTCACAAAACTTCTCTCAGATGATCTCTCAAGTCATGCCTGGGAATACTTTAGAACGCTCTCAGGTTGCGTTGAAAGAGGAATATGTTACGGAATATTCACTCAAACAGGCAATGGGTGATCAGGATGTCGCGGGTTGGCAGTCCCTCGATCAATACATCCAAATCCGCGAATATGGCTGTACGTGTGGCTCCTGCGAAGAAGGATGGTTGTCACCTCGCATGAAATTTTGTTTGCAAGGTAACCCGCTCAAATTATCCTTAGTAGAATGCGACGGAATTAACACTTTTCTTCTAGCTACGGCAGAACTATATGGCGATATGATTGAAGACGCTGCTGTGGGTTTTACCCCCCGCAAGCCCATTCGCATCGAAGACTCGACCTTTCTTGTTTCGTCACAATTTGCCACTTATTCCTCCCTCGCTTTTTCCAATTTATCAATTCTTCTTTCGGGGCTATGGTGCTATCTTCTCTCTTACGGGTCGTTCACTTGCCGGTGAGACCACAGGTCTGGATGGAGTCGTTTCCGATAGCGGCTTCTCCCTAGCCACAGTTAACGCAATTACCAGAGCCAATATGTTCAAACTTGACTTCCCTTCGTCGTCTTTCGGATCACCAGTACCGTTCTACCTTGAAAAAGGAGGACGCATAGATTATGTCTTAGATGCTTTCACTCGCAATGCAGAAGACAGAATAAACGATGGCGATATTGACGAAAGTTACGAACACGAAAAACATTGGATTAACCTGGTCAAATACGCCAATGACGAGAAATTTTCTCTGGTCAGGGAAAAAATAGGCTTGGACCCGAGCAAACGTTGGGGACCGTACTTCGATTGTTGCCGCGAAGACGACATTGATTCCGAGGACGGTGGGTCCTTGGATTTTCTTCCTTGAAAAGAAGTAGAAGTGAACTGCCCCACATGTAGGGGAATTTGAGAAAGCAACATCCTTGTAATTCACTTGTACTACTGTGTACGATTTCAGTCTAAATTGTGTCAAAAGCCTCATTTATCTATTCCCACCGCTTACTACCTAGGCTGAGCGGGTACAGATCTTTCACGGAAGACTAGAACAATTTCTTGGAACAAGGAACAAATTTCATGTGTGAGTAAATCGGTCCCTTTTCAAAAATCTCATTTGGAGCGTGGCCCTGTTTACGAGCTCAATTTCGTTGGACCCAAATTGCTTTGTTCCTTTCTGAACTTCCTCAAGTTATCCTGGAGAGACATTGTTATGGAGTTTTTATGTATTGTTTTTGCATACAACAGAGTGACATTTCATTCAAAGAATGAGGATTATCGGATTATCACTCCGTGGAAAGTCCGGCTCCCTTCCTGAGCATCTTGGAAACGTCGGCGGCTACATTTGAGTTGTCCACAGGAGGAATTGGAGTGAGTGCATGTTCTCTCCCGCGAGCCTACGTAGGATATCATTCAACAGAACCAAGCTCAAAAATTTTATCCTCACCATCACAAAGCGGGGATTTAAAAAAGACTCAACGCTTTCTAAAGGGTTCCCAGCAAAAGCGACGATGTCGGCGGACATTCCAGGGAGAAGTTTTCCTGTTACAGAAGCCAAGCCACATACTTCGCTGGCCTTTTCAGTTGCAGATGCGATGACTTCCCGCAAAGTGAAGCCAGCCTCGACGAGGACGGAGAGTCCATCGGCATATCTTTCGAATGGGCAAGCGACTGAAAATGGGAATTAGTGTATGATATTCATATCTCGAACGGCTTCCTCAAGGGGAAACATCGTACTTACCAATACCATTATCCGTGCCAACGACTATTTGAACGCCGTGTTCTCGCAAGCTGGTTAGGTTTTTCAAAACAGTTTCCCGAGTATCCCAAGGACAGAAATAGTCCTTCTCCATGCAGGCGGTATTCATTGTCGGACATACAGCGACATTTTGTGCAACCAGTTTTTTGGCAATCTCTTCATCGAATTTTGTTCCGCCCTCTGCGCAAGAAATTTTTAGGAGCGACCACGACAATATCGATGTCAAATCATTACCTACACTCCATGAACAATGTTCAATACAGTCAAACCCTGCGTCAATCGCTCGTTCAATGCCTTCTACACCCGTTGCATGGGTTGTGACAGGAATCCCATGGGCATGAGCTACCTCCGCAATAACACAAAGCTCTTCAATGGAGTAACGCGCTCTTGCGGGTGAGCTACCTGGTGTAAGGAATCCTCCTGAAACCATCATTCATATGTCAGATACTGAAGGGACAAATATACGGCCAAAGGACGGCCGATCAGAGGTCCCAAAACGCTGAACACAAAAGAAAAGCGAGATCCAATAGTACTCACCCGTGGTCATGACCTTGATCACGTCGACTCCCTGCCAGATCCCGGGGTATGAAACACATCCGTTTAGAAACACAAAATAACCAGGCCGCTTACCTCCTGAGCTCTTTTTTGAGCTTCTGCTTTACACTCATCGATACCAGTAGCAATACCACCCCAGGTGCATGCGTGTCCTCCGGGGACAGTGATGGGAGCGTTTGCTGACAAAATACTGGTGCAGATGTCAGTGGAGAAAAAACAGCTGGTTTAATAAAGGTATAATTAGCACATGTACATACCGAGGTCCTTGAACTAAGCCCGCATTCACTCGCTCTCTCAATTCGGTGGAGAGTGTACGAATGCACCCCAAGTCCCTTACAGTAGTAACGCCAGCGTCTAGCACTCGCATACAGTTCTTCTCCATCCTAGGGATCAATTCTGAGTCCAGAAGTGGGGTAGCCTCTGTGGTCTGGAATGAAGATGGGTCCATGAAAAGATGAACATGACAATCGAAGAGACCAGGCATCAAAGTCACATCTCCAAGGTCTAGGATTTTCGTAATTTCAGGCAACGTAGGTTGAATCTCATACCAGGGCCCCGACGAAACTATAATTCCGCCTTCTACAAAGACTGCACCGTCTTGTATGATTTCGGAAGCGCTTGATATGAGAAGACGAGCAGCGCGAAGACAGGTAGCCATGATGAAGAATGAGGAACTATGTTTTGCCTTGAGTCGTAGTTGTATGTTTCGGGGGAGGTATGTTCGGTATTTTTCAATTGTGATAATTTTGTGAGGATGCTTATAGACAATGAAGAGATCTTGAGTACCTTTGTCTGCTGAGAGTTCTGTTGCATCTTTAAGGAAGAGGCATTTGCGGTATTCATTCAATGAATGGTGAATTTCTTCGTGAAAAAATTGATAACGTTGAACTTTTACTCGACAACGTATACCGTGTGCAATGCAAGACGATCAAGATCCCCGTCGCGACCAATACATGGTCATGATATATGCATGCAGTCTCTAACGCTCAGCATGCGGTTTCTTCAAGAAACCGAAGCTCTTCAAACTTCCGCCACATAGTCAACACGCTCAGGGAAGCAAGAATACGAGCAGCTCTGATTCTGATTCCAATCCGATAACAGAATTGCCAATCCGAGTCATCCATGAGTCACAGCGCAGCGGAAAGGTTTCGACGCTTACTATGTATGTACAAGCAGTTGACGGAGGACAATCGACTTCAAGGGGGAATCAAGGCGGAAAGTTCTGTTCAATTAGGCCCTAAGAAAGGGAATCGTGGTTTCAAAAATTTACCTTGAAAGCTCCTTTTTCTGAGATATTGGGTAAGTGCTCCGATGATGTTGAGTCGCGGAGGTTCACGGGTTCAGCCGTATTCGAAGTCGTTCTCCCTGGCATCCGGTCATCATCGTGGTCTTGGAAAACACGGCCTTCCAACCTTATTCAAGACGGGAAGATACGGTCGATAGAGTGCAGAAGACGACTTACAGTGATTTGTATAGTTTATCAGCCGAATCCAGACATACGTGCTGGCACATGGTACATGGGTATATATCTGTTCGTCAAGAACAACTTGAATCGACATATCTTCTGCTTGGGTTCGATATCGGGATGGATCGGGACTCATAGTGGATCATCCATCTGTACATGTTCGCCGAACTTGTGGCCCTCAAACCTAGGAAGAGCGAATGCATATCCCTAACCCCCTGAACCATTCTCAGGCCCTGAGATAATCCGGTACACAGTCACAGTCTGTACTCAGGAGCCAAACTACGTAAGCTTAAGTTGCATAACTCTGCGCAATTACATGGGCGATTACTGATATCGATTCTGAAGACCTTGTTACCAATCCTTTGGCGCGTGCGGCTTTTTAATTCACACACTCCTACCCTCTTCTTTTCTGGGGTCGCACGCTTTACAAGTCACACTTACCACAACTCACGTTCGATGTCTAACTTACGAGAAGAAATGACCGCATATCGATGGTTTCCTGGGGCGCAGACGTTGACTAAAGCTGGAATATCAGTCCCCGAACCTGCAGCCGATGAAGGTCGGGTATTTCATGAAGAATTCCTTCGTGGTTCACGGTGGAAAAGCTGACTGTGGTGACAGTGTTAGTGAAGATTCTGGCTGCAGGAATGTGCCACTCTGATATGCTATATTACGACAATTCATTTGAACACACCAAGACAAAACCGTGAGCGTAGCTCCCTACCTGGGGACTGGTATACTGACAAGATTGGCCGTTCAGATTCACTATGGGCCATGAAGGTATGCCTAGCCATTTACATCAGGCCCTCATATCGATGTCGGTGCTCAGGCGCGGGCGAAATAATCGCTCTCGGTGAATCCGTACTGTCTACATATGCAGACCTTCATTTGAATCAATACGTCGTCATCCATGCCCGGAATCCGTGCCTCCTGTCCAGTTGTCCGGTTTGCTCTATCGATGCGGACAATCTCTGCGCACGATATTTTCCTTGTGGTCTTGGTATCGACGGCTCTTACGCTCCGTATATGGTTGTACGTGCTAGAGCTATTGTTCCGGTCAACGCTACGAAGGATGAAATCCCACCACCGTTGGCAGCAGTTTCTACAGATGCAGTGTTAACGAGCTATCATGCGATGAAGGATCTGAGAGCAGGGGAGACAGTTTTAGTTATGGGGGTTGGGGGATTGGGCATCAACGCAGTTCAGATTGCCAAAGTTCGTACTCATCATTTTTTTTGCTCGGTGATATTGCTAATATTCGTGATGGTTGTAGAATCTTAAGAGAGCACAAACCGTGATTGCAGTAGATCTGCGCGATGAGATGCTTCAGGAAGCCCTTGAAGTTGGTGCAGACTATGCTGTGAAGCCCGAAGACCTAGGGCCCTTGCTATACAGCCACAACCTCAACGTTGACACTGCATACGACTTCGTTGGTATAGGGCCTACGTTTAAATCAGTTCTTGAGCATATTCGTCCTCGAGGTACTATTATTATTGTTGGTCTTGGTGCAACTTGCCTCGAACTGCCGCTGGTTCCTGTAACTAGGAAAGAGGTGACAATTAAGACAAGCATGTGGGGAACTAAGAAGGAACTAGAGGAGGTTTTAGCTATTTTGAAGGATAAAAAGGTCCGGCCTGTGATTGAGACGAGGCCTTTGGTACAGGCTTTGGAAGCATTTGAGGACTTGAGAAACTCAAAGTTGAAGGGTCGAGTGGTACTGGTACCATAAATACATGTCAAAAAATTCCTTCTAGCCGACTTGAACGACTGACCTCGTCATTTATTGCACACTACTAGTGACGCGCTCTACCAACTGAGCTAAGAAGGACTGGCTGTATACAAAATTTAGAATTCGAGTACGTTTGAGATCCTGACACTGACTGCACAGATCAAGATTTGTGGAATTCCCTTCAAACTCACCGAATCGAGACCGCATTTTACTTCCTTAAAAGTCAGAATTTCACTGTATTACGCGTTATCGTGGTATCGAAGTTGCTCTTTGAACAGCGCGGCGTTGAGGTATTATAGCTATTCGATGCGAAATATTTTGGTGCTAAAAATACCTGCCCTTTATCTACTACAGTAGTACTCCTGTCAGGACTGGTATGTACATTGTACAAGCTTGATTCTGAACTCACTACTCCGATTTCTGTCAAGTCTGGCAAAATTCCCTCAGCGAAACCGTTATGGCACATCTACAGCTATTGTCAGCGAGTGTCAGCTATTGTCCCGACCATCGTCCACACCTAGCGCAGGACTTATGGCGGATATCTCTCAGCTTCTCAGGACTTCTTTGGATAGAGCCTGCGACCTCGGAACTGATGGGCCCGGAGCATCAGGCCCAGGGCTTAAACCAGCTTAAACCGTCCATACTCTGATTTGTGCTTCTTTACCTGAATTTTCATATCAGTGAGGAAACGCCACTCATTACACTAAGCCGTCGATTCTTCTCGAACGCCCTCATCACTTTGATTTCTACGTCTGGGATAAAAAGGTGTTTCTACTCTTTTCCTACCTCACGTTTCATGCCCTTAGGATGTTATACAACAGTTCTTTACCTGTTCAAGAGATAACGCCTGAAATGTTGAACGGACACGAGCTCAATGATGAAGTGGCACCCATTCCCACTATGTTGCCTTCCTCAACTCAGAGTTTGAGTACACCTCTACCAGTTTTGCCCATGTCGGTTCTCTCGATCGTACGCTTAGACTCATATTAACTTGTACATTACATCACTGACCTGTTTCCGTTAGGCAATGCTTGGAGAGTTTCTCTCTTCCAACGTGTCAGTGCCATTCTTGCTCTTCATGGTGAAAGGTATTTCTTTTCACTTCAACCTGTGATTATTTCCCGCCAATGCTCTTCTTGTAGGCTTTGGGTTCTCTGATGAAGCAGAAGCAGCATTCTGGACAGGGGTCTTGGGTAAATCTTCACTACCTTATCATTCTTGCCAATTCTAATGTTAGCAAGAATAGTCTCAATGTTCTTTCTTAGTCAATTCCTGACCTCCTTGCTTTGGGTAGGTTATACTTTATTTCTGACCAAATTGCGCTGATCGTATGACCCTTTTGTCGATGCATACAGGCAACACTCGCTGAGAGATATGGTCGCCGATTCGTGCTGGTGGTCACGCTGTTCGGAAGTGCAGTATCTGTGACTGCCTTTGGGCTATCCAAAAACATAGGGCAAGCAATATGCATTCGTCTTGTGCAAGGGATTTTCGCTGGTGCAGTCGGGGTGGCAAGAGGTTCTGTGGTCTTCATTACCGATAGTTCGAATGAAGGTAGAGCATACGCTATTCTTGGGTATAACATTCCCGCTATGCTTCCTCGGAACCGATAACTCAGTTGTTGTCACCGTAGCTTTTTCTGGGGATTCGGGGGACTTCTCGGCCCAATTATTGGAGGTTCATGTAAGTTGTGATAAAGGTTCTTTTTAAAGCAGTATTGCATTGCTGACCACTTATCAGTCGAGCGTCCAGCTGAGAGGTGGCAAGTATTTCAGCACTGGAAAATCTTAGACGACTTTCCATACCTTCTCCCCTCTTTAATCGCAGGGTCAATACTTTTTGCGGGTATGCAGTGCACTCATTATCAACCTTGATGAGTTTCCTTATCTTCAAGTGCCTAGGATCATTTCTTGCCTGCTTTCTCGGCCGCGATGGTACAACAACTTCAGTCCAGCCTCATCTGGAAAAAATAGAGATTCATTCCCCAAACTCTGATTTCGAGGTACAAAACATACTGTCAACGACGCAAAGTTCGACTAGAACAGTTCAACGACGCGAGTCGTCAATACATCCATTGACAGCGAACGGGCCGGAATCCTGGGTACAAGACCACTCTCTTCATTCCACCTCCTCCGGAATCCCAATGGGCCCTCGAACAATAACGATGTCAAGTTCGAGGTCCAATGCCATGGCAAGAAGCCATTATTCCACGTTCGATCGGACTTCTGGATATCGACAGACAGTGCCTTTGTCATTCTACCCAGGCCTGAGTGGGAGTATACCCGCTTCTAGATTCTATCACGATGACAATGATGAACCGGACAGCCGTAGTGTTGTGGAAAGGGTAGTGCTGGCGAACGAGAATGCCATCAACAGCATCGCAGATCTTTGGGTCGCCGCTGCCTTGAATGTCGAAGGGAATGACGACGATGGTACTCATATAGACACGAGCCACAACATCTTTGAATTCGAGGATGGATTTCATGTTGATGTTCACAGCCACAGAGGACGCAGTGATCATCCCTCACATCTTTATTCTACAACTAAATCTCCCTCCCGGCGTCGGTCATCTCGTCGTCCCTCAACTACGAGGCCTATGGATGCTTCTCTTAGTGTTTATCAATCAGCTGGTGGTACATCCACTCCTCGACAATTCCCATCAATTTTCACGAACTCTGGGGTGAGTACGCCTCACGATGTATTCGAAAACCCCGCCTGTAACTCAGAAACTGATCTCACGACTAATCTTGAACGGGAATTACCTCCCATTCTTGAATCAAGGCAACCTTCCGCCATGCATCTCAATGAAGGGGAGACCGCTGCACTTCTAGATGCGGGGATATCTTCTCCATCTGCACCACTCCCATGGCTTGTTATCACTCAATTTGGATTACTTGCATTGCACACGACAACACACGATCAAATTTTCATGTCTTATTTGGTTAGGTGAATGGATTTCCCTCTAATTCCAGCTCATTCTAAAGCTTCCTGACAGCGATTACGATGCAGGCGGACTTGGTCTCAATGCAAGCGATTTTGCGCAATTGAGTACGTTTTCGCGATATGCAAGACGTCTACTATTATATTCATTTTTTGTTTTCAATAGTTGGGTTGATGGGGTTCGCTCAGATCATCTACCAGTTCTATTTGTATCCGTGAGTTTTCTGTTCTGCTCATTAGACAAGTTGTTCAGGATGTAGGTGGTCTATTCAGAAACGTGGGGTATGTATTTCCTTTCTTCTCTTGTTCTAACGTTTACATACATCATCAGCCCTCCAAGAGGTCAACTTTCTCATTTGACCATGTATCGACTAGGCACGATACTTTTTGTACCGGCATATTTAACGGTCGTGTTATATCGAGCACCGTTTGGATACCCGGATGATCACAAGAAATCGGTACTTATGACTGGTGAGACTTAGTCCGATATCTGCTCTCAGCTTGAATGATGATGTTCGAAAATATAGTTCTCGCACTCAGCACGTATGTACTGTGTGCTCATTTTCTCTGTGAACGTTTTGAATGATACCCCGAAGAGCTATCCGTTACTGTGGAATGACCTTTGCGTTCACTTCGATATCCGTCCTTCTGAATTGCTGTTCGTTTCACTCCAATTTCAGATACTTGATGCGATATTAACTTACTTCGTACCAATAGTGACCCGGCCAGAAGCTGTTGGGTATGCTAATGGTCTCGCACAAACCATTGTAAGCTTAGCACGATGTTTGGGACCCGTGTTAGGTGGCTGGGTACGCTCTCGGTTCTTGAATTCATTGTATTACCTGCTCTGACTCACCGTGTATCCCAGATATGGTCTGTAAGTGTAGAAGGTCATCCCTCGGGGTATCCCTGCGGTTTTTTAGTGTGCACTGTTATGTGTATTATCACTGTGGTCATGACTGTTTTCATTTATTGAAAATACCTGATTTCTTTGCGAATGTCCACTGGCATGTCCATTTACTGCTAGCTTTAAACATACCCGCTTCATTCACTTGTCCAATTTCCTAGGATTGGGGCCTCTATCCACCTTCAAGTTCTTTCTGTCAGATCTGCGACATAGGTTGTAAAAAACTTATTTGGGATTGATCCTGACAGCTTTGACTTTGAAACTGAAACTGGATCCACGAGGTGAATTATTGGCTCACAGTGGATGCTTATTGGCAGAACACCTCATAAGTCCCCGAAGAACATTCTGAACTAGCCTCGAGATGATCATCGGCGCTCATTGACAAAACCGAACAGATGGATGTCATGAAGGTACAGATAATCAAATTGTGGTTCTCCCAATGGAAAATGTACATAATGATTGTGCTTGGCAAAGTGGAGGTGAAGCTTCATTAGAGGTGTGCGCAATGAAGGATCTGTACGAAGCAAGGACTGAGCCGTCCTTCATGAAAGGCAATGCATTCAAAGGGAAGAGTGATAGACCTAGGATGTCGAAGTGACCGCTAAAGAAATTTGGACAGGGGTAAGAAATTGTCCCCTTGACATTGAGCTATATTGAGCCCTCGTATCAGAGTCCGCTAGTAGCTCTGCATCCCAGTTCCACTTCAAAGAAAGCCTAGACCATATAATAAGCCTAGACACTCATAGATAGTGTGTACGTCCGCAACCGGGCGTATAAGCTACGGATGACCATTGCAGGCTTGCTCCGGAGCGTTTCCGGGGCTTCCACGAGCAAACCGTAACGGTATTCGGGGTTAACCATTCTCAGGCTGAATTAATTCATATCGCTGCAATCTTCAAAGATGCCACGATGCCGCAACACCCCGCCAGGAAATTTTCGCACAGAGAGAGCAAGGACTAAATTTGGGCAGCATATTCTCGCAGACGCTCCCGCTGGGTAGTTATTGACGAGACTCTAGAAGGTGAATTTTTACTTGAAAGTCTGATATTGCGATGAACCTTTCGGAAGATGGTGTATTCCAGTAATATCATGGTCAGCGATGAAAGAAATTTTCCCCACAAGTGGAACAGTGCTGCATAATTGGCCTGACTCTTGAAGCTTATGTAGTGGCAAAAGCAGAAGGTAAGCGCCTGAGCGCTTAATAATAATAGTGAAAAGGCGCCTGTTCACATCATCGGACCTGACTTTTGTTCTTCAAGTCTGTTTTTTTGAACTATAATGTTCAAGGAATCTGTTTACTGTATTCATTGATAATGATGTAGCCATCATTGCATTTGCTGTTTACAAACGCAGCACCGTACGCTCACGGGACTCCGGCCGCCACAATCTATCGACTGCGCAAGTTCAGGAATCCGAAGAATCAGAATGCAAGAAAGCTTCATAAATAAGACGTTCTGTTCCCTATCAGCCCTTCTGTGATCCGGATGTTATTGTTGTCTACTATCGTTCAAGCTGTTGTCCTCAGTGGCCTGGCCACCGGTACGTCAATCCTGCGTTGCTAAATATTTCAGGTCGTTTAATTTTTTGTTCCAACAGGTCATCCTAACCACGAACCAATATCCGCCAGAGAGCTTGTTGCCCGAAATGTATGTTCTACCTGATCCCACTTTGGATTCTGTGAAGGCTCATCTACATCTTCTAGGAAGCTGCCTCCAAACACCACCTTGTGGCTCGCAATTGTGCAGACAGTATTGCGTCTTATAATCTCAGGCAAAAGGTCAAGCGAGGCTTCAACATGCAGATGATCCTTGACCCAGTGGGCTTTGAGAAGTAGGTTGTGTTTTCATCCATTTCTTCGAGTATTCTCATTTCACCCAAGTTCCACTTGCGTTTTGTCCCCTGAAGCAGTGGAAGGGCCTTACTACATCAACAACGAGATGATCCGAACCAACCTTACTGAAGACCAGCTGTGCGTCGTGAATGTTTACTTTAGTTTCTTTATCTTCATACCCCTAATTTAATCTTAGTGGTATTCCTATGACTCTTGACATAGCAGTTATCGATGTCACAACATGTAAACCAATGGAGAACATTATTGTTGAAATTTGGGCTGGTATGATTGTCGTTCGTCGCTTGTTTGAATCTCATATTGATTACATTTACCAGCCAATGCTACCGGGATATATAGTGGCTACAGCGCCATGATTGGAGGTATGCCACCTGGTGGTGGAGGAAACGGACATCGAGGACCGCCTCACAAGGACAGCCATCGTCATTACCACGAGCTTGAAGGCGAGGATGTAAGTCATCGATCAGAGCAAGATCAGCATCTTTCGAACAACGACCATACCGTTCATATGCACAAGGACCATAAACCAGGACATAGTGGGCCGGGAGGTCCAGGAGGTCCCCCTGCTCAACCATTATCCCGGAACGAAACATTTCTTCGCAGTGGAGCTCCTACTTCAGCAGATGGACTTGTCGAGCTCGTCACAATCTATCCCGGTTTCTATGCTGGCCGGACAGCTCATATCCACACTATGATCCATATGAACTGGGAGAGATCCGAAAATGGGTACATTTCTATCGCTTTTCTCTGATTGTTTCACACTGAACACACACTCAAAAAGAACCTTCGTTTCAACCTCTGGAAATCTTCTTCATGTCGGGCAGTTCTTCTTCAAAGAAAGATGGAATGCGAGGTCTACGCGACATCGCCTTACACTGAGAATACCAACAAGCGGACATACAACGATCAAGATGGGCAGATGAACGACTCGGAGGATCCTAATGGGAACAGCGCTATAGTTGACATCTCTTTTGCTGGAGAAGACCTCACCAAAGGATTGGTTGGGCTCATCAGTGAGTACCTCTTTACTCGGACTCACATGTACGGTCAACTGATGCTAATTTTGTAGCTGTCGGTGTGGACCCCCATGCTTCATATCATATCACAAACAAAAATTACTTGAATTCAACCAGTTCCTCTGAATGATCTCTTATTACATACGATGCAGAGCTTCAGCCTTCATTCTTCATTAGGTTTTTGGAAAGTACATTCATCTATATAAAGCAAAAAAAGCACCAAGTAATGTATGCAAATGTACTATAAAATATGCACGAGACAGGGTATGTGATCAATCCTAAAGCTCCAAAATTCTTAAAGCATAACGTTCACTAGTGACTGTAACACAATTGCAATGACCAACGGATGTACAGCCAAGGAATGGGATCTGGGAAAAAAGAATTCAGGATGGAACGTGTGTGGCCAGGATAAATACCGACTAGATCACATACAAGTACAGTACATGGAGAAATCAACGGCGCGTCTGACTTTATCAGGGCCAGGGAAACGTTGACACATGTCGATAGATCAGGGGAAAATGCACTGGTATTCCTACAATGCCAAATGACACTAGTCTCCAGAGAGCATCGAGTGAAGCTTTCGACTTCCTTGCCGGTGAGAATACGGGGCAACATCGCGGTTTGTTGAAGAAATGAAGAGTCCCTAACCGGGCGTCACAGACCAGGAATCGACACAAATTCAATAAAAAGAATGGAAATGATTGCAAAGGATTGCAATTTGGTTCGACACAGAAAACGACCTCGACATCGAGCAGATATTTCTGGGACAAATAACTTGGGCAACGTCGATACATTTAACCACCTTCGAAGCCTCTGATATCGCTTGATCCCTTTCTACTTTCTCTAGAGTTTCGGCAGACGGTAAGGTTTAAGTTTCCTTTTTGTGTATGCCTGTGTATGTTCCTCCACGCATTATGGATTGTGAGAGCCAGAAACTGGCGTATGCATGATGTTTGTCGACGGGACGAGGAAGGAGTGAACAACCCCGTCAGAGGAACCTGGCAATATGGTAGATAAGCATCAATATTTGTAGAAGCAAGCTAATCGGAGCACCCAGTGTGCTATGTAGCTCGAAGCAGTATGGAACAAAAACGTTCAACAACAGCGTTCAACAAATGACAGTCATTATCACATTGTATTTTCTAAAGGCGACGAATTTCAGGGATGTTCTGTCCAGCTTTTGATTGTATGCGGAATGTAAAGTAGAGGTGAGATGAGAACTGGAAAGTTCAAACGCGTGCATCCTCTAATCACCTTGCTTGCAAGGTCTATTCCACCCCGGAATTGTACAGTTTTGATGTGCAGGCACATTTTGTGTTTGTCTGCCCCGCTTTGTACTTGTTTGTTTCGGCCCGCTTTTCACCCACTGCTCATGTCTGTACATACACCAAATATGTTGTTCCCTTTGACAACTTATGTACTTAGATACCGAATATTCTATCTCTTCAATGATACTCTTAGACCACTGTCCCCTATAAACTCTGTCTTTTGCCTACATCCAATCTCCATTAACTCTTCCCACCAGGTGATCTATTCTCTTGTCAGTTTGGAATGAACCATTTTCAAATGTTACTTACACAGTGTCCTTGTTTCTTGATACTTCATTGGTCATCTGGGGGCATCAACGAACACCCATCATTAGTCCAACATGTCTATACCACAACACTCTTACACATGCCTCCATACTCTTCACCTCTTCTAACATGTTTTGAGATTCCTTCAGTTCAACAACAATCTGCCACTGCAGACAGAGCTGTCCTTCATATGATGCCCCAAAATTCCACCATGCCTGTCATATGTTTTTCTTAGTACCTTGTACCTTTACATCTTAACTAACTCAATGTTCGCACTGTCATAAAGTATGCAGCCCCTATTATTTTCCTTTTCTCACCCTCTCGACACCTTTACTTGTACATCATCCCATCACAATCACATTTCATCACTGTCAATCCCCCATTGATTACTGATCCACCTGACTCACTTTCTCCTTCTACTGGCAAAGATGGTGTTATGCCTCTCATTATTGTTGTATTCCCATCCTATAAGTGTTTCTGGATCCCCTCCCGAATGGTCTGTTTCTGTATGTCAGCTTCATTCTTGATTCTCTCAACCGTAACTTACAAACACTCCCAGTTCCTTGATATCCACCCACCCCACGTGGTGCATCAATGAACATTATAAATAACACCACTCGTCTTTTGTACATTTGCCCCACACAGTCCTTTATCTTCTCAATCTCTGCTTGCAATTGATGCTTCTCACCCACTTTCACTTGCAAATTCCATTGAATCCACAATACCCCACTGCTTGTTGTAAAGTAGCTCCACACTACCTTCTCCATTTTGTCAGCAACTTCCTCCAAATTTAACTACACACTTACTGTCTCAACTTTTGTGTACTTCCACTGAAGAGCCGCCAAAAAATGTACTGCACTCTCGCCATCTTTTGCATGTGGGCCATCCAGGTCTCCCGGTCAAATATATTTTGTTTCTGAAATTTATGCAGGAGCCAATGTCCTCGTATCTTCACCTTGTGTCATTCTTGCATTCTCATTCGTGTAATGCATTTCACCACCATCATCACTCATCCCAACATGGACCATATGAGGAGCAACTGTATCTTCATTGCACTGCTCCTGTCATGTATTGCTGTCAAATTCCATGGAATGTGGCCCGTCCAATCCCGGTACAATATATTCTGTCTCTGCGTTTGACGCTGCAGCTGTTTCACCACCACCATTCCCCATGCCAACATGGAGCATATGAGGGGCAACTGTACCTTCACCGCAATGCTCCTGTGGTGTTTTTTTGCTGTCCAATTCAATGCAAAAATTATGAAAATACCCCCCTACGCCATCCGTACTGCCACATCCGTTGTTGTACTTTTGATGAAAACATTTAGCTGCCCACGTACCTTTACACAGAGCAGTATGTTCAATGTTTGTGTTTCTGTCGAAGGAGACTTACTCTTATCCATGGCATTATAGGCTAGGATATTGAACTTGGTGTGACGGAGTTTGCATCATCTGCAAAATCCCAGGTTGATCTGCATACTGCGCATCAATGCTTATGATTTACATGTTGAACAGGCATTCAATGGCTTACATGACATTTGCCCGTCTTTGCGTGAAATTCAGTTCCATGATCGGAAATGGGTATTTGGCAGTGGAAGTTGGACCAAAACATACTCGTAACACAATAGGTATAAATATCAGCTAGTAAAATGAAGTGCAATTGAGACCAACGGAAAAGACAATGAAGGTCACATCAAATAATGTATCGTTACGGGATGTGACCTGATGCGTAATGACAGGTCCCCTTTAGGGACTGCACTGCATCACCCGTCGGATCCACGCGCTCCGGACAACGAGCGGGCAATCGACGGCGGCGGAAGCAAAAACGACTCGTTGCTTCCGTCTCCTCCTCCTCCAGTTCAGCGAGAGTACCTTGCCAAATGTACATGGCAGCCGATGTAATAGCACAAACAAGAAAGAACATAATAAGAAGGATGAATAAAATGGAAACTCACCCTTGACAACATTGAGGTTCCATGATCCCTATTGCGTGAGGGTATATGTATCTAAATGGTATTTATCAGGTCAGTCAGAAATAGGATAGGACGAAGCAGGAATTGAAGAGCTGGTGAGGACTGAGGCTGAGTGAGAGGTGAGGAGAGAGTGAGGAGAGGAGACGGAGATCTGCAGTTCCGAGGATGTGGGTACATACTATATAATCATCATATTCAAGTACTGTATGGTGCATACATTGCCGTATCTATTGCATGCATCATGGCATCCAGGTCTCTATTTATTTAGACTGACTTCATCTCAATCTTGAGTGCAGCTGCATGGTACTTGGTGGGTGGAAGAAGTTGAGATATGAACTTAGCTTGTTATAAGGTAGAGTATCAGTCTGCGAGTATAAATTCAAGATCAGTGAGTGGTTTTTTTTGTTCAATCGTACAATTGAATGCTGATACGCGGCGGAGATGTGCTATAATATTGTTCTTAGACGTTTGGTAAAGTAACGTCAAGCTAACGTCAAGTCACTGCATTGTCTTTACAGCTAATAGTGGTATCGTCTTTTGAATGCTAGATCCTGTCTTTTCAGCTTTTCTTCCCTGCTTCAAAAATCACGAAGTTTAGTGGACACATTAAAAAGACCATGCAGAGGTCAGGGAGATTACTGGTAACATCACTCATCTCATTTAATCTCCATTCCTTGAAAAGGTGTCTCGGAACTTATGTGTTCAGATCGCAATGATAGAATTACAAACACGTTTGAGAGACTAGTTACAATCATGTATATACAAGGTCATCGAGCTCTTCATCTTCACTATCAGAAAGCTCAATGACGCCCAAATATTTAATGCCCAACTGGCTATACTTGCTACTCTCATCTGTTACAAAGGCTGGAGTATGCTTGCGTTTGCGTGTGCTGATGGACACCTGTGATTGCGATTGCGAACCTAGGCAGAATCAGGTTGGTTGTTTGAAGGAGACGAGAGAGATTTGGGTGCTCACTTGATGCTTCATTACTCACGCCCAGATCATTTCGGTGTTGGATCCGAGCAGATATGTCAGAATTTGGACGTGAACCTACAAAATTCAAGGGTAAACGGAGGATTGATGTACAAAAAGAATGTACTAACCGAGTAATTCACTCAAACGATCAACTTTCCCTGTTTGATTCGTAGCCACTGCGAGCATGGGAACCGGAACATCGATTCTGCGGGTAGATTGAACAGTTGAGAGAGGGAGACCTGTAAGCTGAATGAAAAAGGCAGTATCAAAAGTGATGGGAATGCTCTCATCGACATGCTTTGCTTGGAGATTCAACGCCTTGTGGTTCATGACAGTAGTCGATAGAGTAGGCATATAGTAGTTTCCCATCCTGTTCGTCTCAGGTTGACTCTGCAAGCGGGGAACTAGGAATTCCGCCTTCTGTGTATTATAACCTATATATTTCTGAAAAAAAAATTCGTTAGCATTGTATGTGAAGACAATTTGATTATACATACCGAGGAAAGCATTCGGATCACAATACCAGGCCAGAGATGAGTGTGAAAACACTTCAGGGCAAGCATCGGAGACCAGGCAAAGTGCTCAGCACAAAATTCGGAAATTCCGGTGACATCAGGGAGCATGGGTAGGCTTAGAGAGACCGGGGCAGGATTGAGCCCAGGTGAAGAACTTGTCAATGGCTTTAGAAATGCGTTCATGACGTTGACGTCGTCAAGGGTAGGAAATTGAGAGTCCCGGAGGATATCCGCCCGGAAAGGACTACACGAACCCATTTTACCTTGTTCATTATATTGAACTTCATATGCCATATTGCTATTGAGTTTGCGGAATGCTTCAGAGAGCTGTTGCAGCGAGTTTAGAAACAACTGGTAGGCGTTGAGAAGATCATCCCCAAATCCACTCTGAGCAAGGCCGCGAGCAGTTTGGTGGCCTATGCCATCAACACCGCTACCAAAATCATTCCGAAGCAATAAAGCAATCAGAATGAAACCTCCCTGAGAGTAGCCTGTGGATTCAGCACGGTAAATGCATGCATCTAAATCTCCCCAGAAATTTCTCGGCTCCTTCCTACATAGAATTCAGGTCAGATATATATATGTGAATGCAAAGGAGCAGTTGTTACGGTACGATGAGTTTCATTATAGATCCAACACCAAGGGGAAAGACATCGCTGTCTTTAGAGAGCACAATATCAATGATACCCCGTTTATACATATCTGAAAGCTCTGCTTCTGCTTCACCTGGAGCCTGTGTTTGTGAGGTAAGCATTATTCGCGTAGACTGGATAGAAACATTTACTGTGTGGCTATAGTAGCCGAAATACTTTATCAACTTTCTCGAATGTGTGTAGTAGTCTGATTCGCGTGCAACAACTCGAGTTCCTCGTTTGATAAGTGGGCGCCCATCACCGTCATAAACGAAGATGCAATGTGCACCGGCCTTTGATAAACCACACAGTAGCTTGAAGAATTGTGTAAGGGTCGAGTCTGATGTATGAAGGCGGCGATTGGCATGAGGACCCCTATCTGATGCACGGAAGCCATCCAAGAATGAACTTTGTAAGGGTGAGTTACAGGACCCCTGATTATACCCTATGATCCCATATGAAAATTCTGCCTGATCCTGAGGGATTTTGTCCGAACCAAAAGTAGAATTTTGGGAGGGACTTTTGTCCGAATTTCCCTCCGGCCATGGTATAAGCGCCCAAATTTTCCGACGCCAGCAGAGTGCAACTGGTCGTATATTTTGTTCATTGAATTTTCTTGTGCAATTTATGGTAAATTTTAGGGTGTTTTGTCCGAATTTTTCATTCTGGCTGCCGCCTATGGCGGTCTTTTGTCCGAATTTTCCTATGGCTATAGACCAAATTTGGGGGGGTGTCTTGTCCGAACCCCCGTCTGGGATCATAGTGTATAATCAGGGGTCCTTGAGTTACTAGAGTAAATGCATGGCTTTGGCGATGACATACCTAATGTCAACTCCAATAATAACTGTACGTGAACGGTGGTGGTCTTTGATAAAACCATGCTCCATAACAAAGTTCTTCAGCTTGCAAGTGAACCCAGCTTCATCTACTAACTGTTTGGGATATACAATGAGCTCAGAAAGGTCACAAGGGATGAACATGATAACTTACAGGCCAAAGATTCTAGATGCCCATTATGGTGAGTGCGAGGGTTAGAGGAGCATTGCAAACTCCTATTCATGAAGGGGTAAAAAACCGGCCCGCCGGCGAATGCATTGGGTGTTCCTACATAGGTAATGATATATAAAATATAAGTACAGTGTCTTCCTATGTAGAGCTAGATGTATGTGTAAATGTGAGTTAAAGAGGATGGGGGAGAGGCACAAGTGCCGAAAATGGTCCTTTGCTCTGATTGAGAGCGGAATCGGCTCGGGGTGGGCGTAGTCGCAGTGAAGGAAGATGGAGGGGAGGCACAAGCGCTGAAATCTTGAGCGCATTCGGCTGAGCGTGGGTGTAGTAACGGTGAAGGAAGATGGGGGAGAGGTACAAGTGCTGGAAACGGTTGTTTGCTCTTTTCGAGAGCGTGCCGAAACGGTCCTTTGCTCTGATTGAGAGCGGAATCGGCTCGGGGTGGGCGTAGTAGCAGTGAAGGAAGATGGAGGAGAGGCACAAGCGCTGAAATTTTGAGCGCATTCGGCTGAGCGTGGGCGTAGTAACGGTGAAGGAAGATGGGGGAGAGGTACAAGTGCTGGAAATGGTTGTTTGCTCTTTTTGAGAGCGGGTTCAGCTCGGCGTGCCCGTAGTAGTGGTGAGGGAAGATGGGGAAAGGCACAAGTGCCGAATGGCCCTTTGCTCTACCTGAGAGCGGATCCAGCACCTTGCACGACCCCACCGAACACAGCAGGAGGGCCAGAACAGGGACCTGTAATTCGGATGGTGCCCGTTCCCATACGAAGCTTAGCTTCGCACGCGAGTTTGTCTTCGGAAGCTACAGTCAGCCGATTCCGTTTCGCCCTTGAAGGAGCCGCCCGGTTGAACGGTTTTCAAGAGCCGGGGCTGAACGAACGGCTTCAATGTCCATCAGAATAATGCTTCCAGAAGCTCTGGAGCATCGAAGAACTTCGCGGACGAAGCCCTTCATGGGAACGGGGCTGGTGGTAACAGGAAGCAAATCGCATTGGGGGGAACTCGTGTGGCAAGATGGAGATGGCAATTGAATTTGAGCTGGTGGAGCTGTTGCGGGAACGGCGGCACAGGAGTTGGTAAGAAAAACTGGAGGGATGTCCTGAGGACACCATATTTCATGTAAAGATTTTATCACTTGATCTGACGACCTATCAGGCTGGGATAAAGTGATGGAAAAGAGTCTACGCACTAAATCTGTTCTTGTCGCGAGCTTAGGCGTCTCCAGGCAGCTGTGGTGTTGTTTATGGGCGTCATTTGGATGGCTCCGAATCGCATTACGGAAAAAGCGGATATTGGTGAAAAAGTCGCAGAAGAAAACGGAGGATTGAAGCTGAGGAAGGAGACAGAGCCAGCAGGGGAAATGGTGCTATAAGGTTCCCACTTAGCCCGAGTGTGAGATGCAGGAGCCAGGTGAGCATGAGAGCGAAGGGTTCACGAATGCTCTATGAGAAGAAAATCAACTGAAATATACATTTGAAAAAACCTGGGTCTACCTACTTGATCCTGGCTGGTTCTGGGCATGGGAAATTCTCAAAGCTTGCTTGGAGGTAGAGGTTTCATTGGGGCAGGTGAGAAAACATATAATTACAGGCAATGGAAGTGAAAGAAACGGAGCGCGCGCTTAAACGGAACCAATTGCACGACTGCCGTCACGCGTCTCTGTTGATTGCACTCTCCCCGCCACGTCCACCGCCAAGGGCTCTCTTTCTCAAATGGGCTTGAATACAGGTGAGTGATTTTCTCTGAATCCATATTCACTCTTCTTTCATCTCGAATGTCCCAGCCAACAGACGCCCAGCCCATCATCTAGGCAAGGCTCTGTTGGCTGAAAGTTCATTCTGGTTGCTGTTTAAACGCGTCTTTCCACGTGTCGCTGTCTTCAGCGAAATTTCTTTGGCCTCTCAAGCCATCAAAGCTGAACTTTTTTGCTCCCAGGCAACGCTGTTCCCACCGCTCGTATCAAATTCCCTTCCTTCGATCTTTCGTCTGCTCTCGAGGCCGATAACAACAGGCGCATGGCCGCTGAAGATGCTGGAGAATCTTTTGATGATGGAGAAGTCGATTTTGAGGACGGAGAAGTAGATTTTGAGGATGGAGAAGCCGATGAAGACGCCTGCGCAGAATCAGCATCCCCCCTGGAGCCTCCCAAACGCGATCCCCCTCTGTCCCGGAACGAGAAAAAATACGCGCAGCTCACAAAACGTTCACGCGCGAAACGGGCTGCTGAAGCTGTTCAACGCCTCTCTAGCGAGGGCATCAAGCCCTTCGTCGTAGAGCTAGCTAAAGGAGCGCTTCCAGTTGAACTGGAAGACTTCGACGCCTCTACTCTTCCTGTTTCGTCAAGTGGCTGGAATGCCAACCCCCGCAAGAAGCTGTCTCATGGGCTCCAAATGGTTTGGAAGAATCTTGAAGTCCTGACCTCGGTGTCTGGCTTGAAGCTTCTTCGGTGGGACGGGGAGTGAGTTTAGGATCCCTTCTGATAACGCGTTTAGCTGATAACTTTGTCTAAATTTTCTAGGAGTTGCATAGTGCTTGTTGATGTCCACGACCGTATCATTGCAGTCCTCGGCGGTGTTCCTCGTGGGTCCAAGGGGAAAGAATGGCAGGCAGTGGAAGCTGCTGCTACTGCTGCTGCTACAAAATGCCGCGAATCTAGCACTTTCACTGAGGCCCAGAAACACGGTCGGCGCGGAGATTTTGCCTCTCGGACGGTTGGGTATGGCTACGGCAACGGGTGGCGCAAACCGCAGAACTTTAGAGTCTCTGGCAAGGCGAACCAGAATGCCATGCAAGAGCTTCTTCAAAACAAAGCAATTCGGCGGATCTCAGGCTTTCAAAACGGTGCGCGTTACGGTTTGCATTCTCTGACCATTTGAACCTTGCCTGATTTCTTTCTAGCTCTCTTTAACACGTTCGGCCACAAGAACTACCTTGAACATAAGGAAACAAACAACGAGCTACTTTGTAAGCAGCCAGAGCTGCGAGCCAACTTCCCGAACAACGCCTTTGCTGCGACAACCTTCAACCTGGGACCCCTCTCGTATTCCCCACCCCACATGGACCCTGATAACCGTGCTTCCAGCTGGTGCGCTGATACCACCATGGGACCCTTCAATCCTGACCAAGGCGGTCATCTAGTGCTATGGGACCTTGGGCTTGTCATCCGCTTTCCTCCTGGCTCTACAATTCTTTTTCCTTCTGCCCTTATTACGCATTCTACCATCCCCATTCAAGCAGATGAGACCCGCTATGCCATGGTGCAATATTCATCGGGAGGTCTTTTTCGATGGCATGAAAATGGGTTCCAATCCGACAAAACATTTCTGGCAAAAGCTAGCCCTGAAGAAAGAGCTATTCGTGAGTTAGCAGGGACGTCGCGATGGAAGTTGTCTCTGCAGAAATTCACCCGTTGGACAGATATTTGTCATGGTGATTGGAGGGGTACAGCCCGTACCGAGGCTGGTTTAGATGAGCTAAGTGAACTTTCAGACCTTGAGGAGCTGTTGCCTGTTTTACGTCCTACTAAACGCCTTCGCTGTCAATAGTCGCCAGTAAATAACCTGTCAAACGTTCCATATTGTTGTATAAAATATAAACTCATTTCCTTCTCTTATCTTCATGAGTGCAGCGAGGCCTTATGTGCGGTAAACAAACAGGTGTTCCCCTCATGGCTGAGCCAAACAAACCTCACGGCGACAACAACATTCTCTGCTTTGATAATAGGGGCCAAACATCCTATAAAAACCCATCAGTTTTGTCCTACACTTTGTCTTACACTTCGCAACCATGGTGGTCGATATCTCCTCTGACAGAGGCTACAATGGTCTTCTCAAGGCTGTTACCACAGACAACCAATCAAATCCCGCTGATATTCTCGACGATCTCAAAGAGAGCTATGACACCGCAAACTTAGACATAAGCTCTAACCAGAGCTCAGATTATCTGTCAGGACTTAACGACGCAGTCAGAGATATCTCTAAAGGTGTATCAGAAAAAACAGCTCAAGAATACCTTCGGTACGTGCTACAAATTGTTCAATATGGCTTTGTTAACCTCGTCTACAAGCCTCATGAAACAATGTCAAGCATTTCTGATTAAACAGCAGATGATAAGTAAAGAAATTGAGTTCTTTTGTGCCGATCCCCACCCTCAAGCTGCAGTATATATTGTTGCATGGATCATGGAATCGTAGGTCAAATGCTCAACCTGTTATGTTCTCTGTTCAATCATTAATTTCTTCAAGCTGTGATACAATAAATCTCGATGGTAGCTCAATTGTACCAAGCGTAGAAAAATCGACCTATACACATGCTCAGAAGATGCGAGCAGCTGCAACGTTTGGGTTTGGGCGGATTCACGGCTTAGGAATGCAGGCCTGGCACAGCAGTGAAATTACGGGCAAGATGCTTGGCAATCCATCTGTTTCTGAGATTGTTTCCACTTATATGCTCAGCCTTCGTCGACGAAAAGCAAGTAATCATTTTCGAATATCTTCCCATGTCTCTAACACATTCTTTGTAGACACAATCAGGGGACACACCAACCAGTGCACGAGCAGTTACATCAGTAAGTATTTTCGTCACTTCAACAACTCTTTTGTTCAAACTTTCAATTGTTAGGTGCTACTCGAAAGACTTTTTTACTACAACAAGCAACCAGATTTTCGAGAACCCAAGGCTTATCAATCTACTTCTCGAAGTGCTCCTAAAGGCCAGCTAGGTGCATTTTCTCGAGCACTGTTGATTCTTGGTTATGTTACTGCCTTCTGTGCACTGCTCCGCATCGATGAGCTGTTGAAGATTCAATTGCAAGATATTACAACAACCAAGGACCCCAAAACTGGTCGAGGTAAACTCACACTGCGCCTTCCATTTCGGAAAACTAGTCAGTTTGGAGGTGAAGCTGAGTGGGACTTTATCCTAATAATCAATTACTTACTGCAAAACTAGATATCAAGCCATTTGTTTTTTGGGAAATGCCAGAAGAGTATCAGCACATCTGTGTTGTACGGGCCTATGCGAGATGGGTTCGGATCACAGGACTGAAAGAAGGTTACTTGTTTCGCAAAATACGTGCAAATGATCATCTTGCTGAGGAGAATGAACCGATGGTGAGTTCTATTGACTCATTCCTTGGCTATTTCTCAATATGATTGTAGACGTCGGAACAGTTTCTCGAAATGTTTTGAAACAATCTCCTAGATATTGGTATTGACTTCATCCCCTACGGAACTCATTCATTTCGACGCGGGGGGTGTCAGTGGCTATCAGTGGAACGTCGGTGGCCTTTGCGTCAAATTTGTGAGTGGGGTGGATGGAGTCAAGAGTTTACGCACTTAACTATAGTGAAATATCTCATTTCCTGGAACGATAACCCTCATGTGGACCGAGATGATTTCTTTAACATGGACCGTGCTCCAACTACTGTTTGTCCTACCTGTAATCGATCTTGTCACTGTGCTTAGGAGATAGAATTAATTTTGTCCATTAACCAAGTTGTAGCGTACATTATAAGTATATGTGTCAGAGTATAAGAGTAAATAAAACAAGTTCATGAAGCAGAATGTTTGGCAAGGTCACAATAGTGACGGGCAATGGCAGAGTTATCAGTAAGCACCTTGCCTTATTTGTCACAAAAACCTCTGAAAAACGAGCGCCGTACTCGAACTTTGCTTTGTTCACAAGATGCTCTTCTTGCACACCACGGATTTTTCGTAATCGATCTGTGATGGCTTTCCAATGGAGACGTTCGCCGTTACTGGATGAAAACTCTTTCCAAAAGTTGTCAGGGCTGCTAGCACAGTATCGCTCTGCAACATACTGTATAGAAGTTAGCATAGAATTCGAGGAATAGTAAATAGATAAATAAGATACCTTCCATTCTGTCCAATACTTTTTTAACCAGCTCCAAGTACCATCACCTTTGCCACGGAATATGTCGCACCAGTACCTAAGCGCAATCGAAGTGCCATTGATTTCAAGTAGATTTTTACCGCAATCGAGTGGGTCCCAGTTTGGCCCTTCATCATCCCATACGCGGTCCAAGCGGGCAATGTCGGCAACAAATGATATTTGTCGGGGTTCACGAATATCGCTGTATTGATACTTAATGACCTTCCTATGTGCGATAGTTAGGTGATCAAAGTTCACAGCTTTGACTGATAACTTCTGGGCGGGGGCAGTGGGGTTCGCTGATGAGTTGTTGGCAGCTGTTCCGCTTACGGGTAGTGCTGAAGGTGTTGCGACAGTTGCCAATGGGTTACTAATTGCTGCAGCATTTGCCTGTCTCGTGGCTGTGGTGTTAATGCCAAAGGTAGGTACTTCATTTGTAATAAGTCGAGGTTATCAAACGAAAAATTACTGCAACTCACTTGTATTAGTAGGGGCAGCAGCGTTGTAGACTGCCAGGGCTGTTGCCAGTCCGGGTTGGAGAGGGTTGTCGAGAATGCCTGGGTAGGGATGTTGAGGACATTGTTGCCTATTTGAGATTACGACCCACCTGAATTCGTCATAACTCCTGGTTGCTGGGTGAGTATTGCAGAGGATAACGGTCCCAGACCAAGCCTTTCAAACGTTGCTGTGAGGTTCGAAATTTGGACCTCCATCGAACGCATGAACTCTGCCAACTTGACCTGCCCAGAGTTTTATT
The DNA here is from genome assembly GCF_021015755.1 of Lentinula edodes. Classification (NCBI taxonomy): domain Eukaryota; kingdom Fungi; phylum Basidiomycota; class Agaricomycetes; order Agaricales; family Omphalotaceae; genus Lentinula; species Lentinula edodes. Next base: position 53,646 of record NW_025764346.1, read on the forward strand.
TAGAAAGAACATCCAAGCAAATGCAAATAAACGAACCGTAGTAGTTGCTTGTTCAGCAGCCTTTGCCTCCTCTCTAGCTTTCCGCCTGCGTACAATTTCTTCGCGTGGGATGAATGGGTGAGAGTCATCAAATTCTATTGCCTAGGAAAGCATAAATTCAGTCAGTAAGAGTGATTGGAAAGTGAACGTAGTATGCGCCCAGGAGACAACTGATTCCTTTTGTTCTATAGTTTGCAAATCTTTGGAGCGTTCTGTGTCAAAAAGCTGGGCATTGAGTGGCGTGTTTAACGGCCGTCCCAGTAGGTTGTTTCTCCGCAGTAGCGAAGGCTTGAGCTTCCTGGCTTTTGAGGCTGCTACAGGACCTTCCTTGGACTTAGGCTTGTTCTTCACAATACCGCCATTTTGGATGCCGCGATGTGAACGTCGAGCGCTCGGAATAACACTAAATTTAAGCTACGTTGAGTATGATAGCAGCCAGAAGACTCAGGCAACGTACGAAGGCCAACGAATCTTGTTCTCACTGAACGCAGTAATCCTCTCCTTCAAAACCTTCATGTTTCCTTGGCTACCAAGAGAATATTCTTTGCAGAGTTCTAGTAATGCTGGGCGTTTCAAAACGTTGCTGTAACAAAAGATATATCAGGACATCATTGGGAAGAAGAAAAAAATCACGTACATATCCTTATACATAGCATGGAACACACCGTCTTCCTGCTTTCCAGGAAGAACGACTGTACCAGTAGGCTGAGGCTCGGGAGGATATATGACCTTGAAATTTTCGCCGTTTATCTTGATATTGGTTGAAGACTCCCTGTTTGAATCGACCTCCATGGCGTCCATGACTTGTTGAGTACGTAGAGTGAGCAGAGAGAGCGTGGCAGCGTGCAGATTCAGAACCCCGCAGAGGGTAGTGAACGATTGGGTGTCGAGCGCGTCGAGGTCGGAGACAAGTGGATCCAAGGAGCCGGCGGCGGCAGCAGCGCCATTGTTGATCGAGCTGCAAGGGACGCCGAGCGTCAATAGCCGTTTACGGATGCAAATAAGAGAGAGAGAGAGAGGGCTGAATACGGAGAAGAGACCGGCAATGGGACGGAAGGAGGAAAATTGAATAGTAACGTGATCGAATTCAGTTTGACGATGCAAAACGGCATCGTCAAAAATCCGATCAAATTTTTCCGGGCCTGTCATCCGGGCGTGACTACATGGTCTATACTCAGAGAGAAGTGATGAGGACATGACCCAAGCAAGGTGTGGTCCACGGCAGTGGAGCCTAGTTAAATTTCACTTGCCCACAATTGAGTAGCACGTGCCCGCAACCTTTCCCCCTCTCGCTTGTCATAGCTCAGAACCTGCCTGGAACCTGCTCAGAACTGGCTAGAACTAGGGAGCGCTCCCGGTTAATATAAAGTGGTGGGTGCTTACCTCGCGGAGGAACGGAAAATACTCTACAGTCCTGCACTTTCTGCTTACACTTCTGGAATTTTGTCTTCTTGAACCTCAGCATTGAGTCCTCAAACCTCCTAAAACAAGGTCGAACCTCTCTGCGAGTATAGAGTGCTGGTCTATTTCTGTGGCTCGAAATGGGCACAAATATTCTTCGGGTCATGAGGAGATACTTCTGTGGCGCTCTCGCCGTAATTACGACGCCTTCTTTGCTTCGAGGAGAATCACAGACTAAAAGAGGATTATGCCCTATTGTGCCTCTCAGTACGTCCAGGGTTTCATGAGAAATGGAACCGTGTTCCATCAGACACTCTTTTTGAGCTTTCATGCTGATTCTCCGGTCCTTATCTTTTCCAAGCTGTGATCTTTTGGTGAATAATCCACAATACCTAGTAAGAGGTGAGAGTTCTATTCACTGCTGGACATATAACTTGTTGTCTCTAGCTAATAGTCTGCTGAAACAATTCTCTTTTAGCACTGACGCTTCTCAATCACGGATGATCCGATCATTCACCGGTTTCTAGTCGAAACTTTGGCCTAACTTCCAACGTCTTCGGTATACGCTCCACCATGCTCCCAATTTTCTGTCCCAAAAACTCGTGTATTAACGCTGGCAATATCATCCTTCGAGCCTGAAAGCATCGTTTGAATGCAAGGTGACGGTGTGTAATACCTCATAATCCAGGAAACAACACGTTCTGAGGGTGTTTCGAGTAGGAATGGCCCAGGCCGTGAACGTAATACAACTCCACGGAATCCAAACGGTTTCTGGAATCCGAATCCAACTTGCTCAGGCTGTGGCTGAAGCTTACATCTATACACCGTTCCTGCAATACGTCAACGCAAGCCTTTTGTCACTTCACCTCTTCCGTCTTGACCACTACCCGCCCCAGAAGTGCTTCGTTGTATCATCTCTCGCAGGCTTACAATATTTCGTATCATCGTAAAAGACGGAGTTACTGTTCCTACTTTTCCAGGAAAAATACCGTCTTTCATTCTGTAAACGTACGTTTGGCATTTTTCAAAGCATAGATATACCTTTTTGTTACTCAATTCTCCTTCTCTTTCTTTTTTGTGCCACCATTGCTAATGAATATGGTCGTCACAGGCTTGAAGCACCTCAGGAATGGATTTCAGTTTTGACTCAGTTGTAACAGAGGCATCGACTCATCCGCTGTTCGACTACACAAGTGTAGGCAGTAGCAGTAAACTTCAAGCCAAACCAGACGCTACTGAGGTAGACGTATCATCTTTTAGGAATGATGGCTTCAGTGACTTCACCCTCGATCTAACCTGTTTGTCGAATCCCTCGTCGCCAGTTAGCTCGCCACCTACTCCACTCGCTTCTGACAACGGGCACAATATTCTTCCCGTGCCCTCACCGTCGTCTCCGCTTTTGCCTCAGATGCAGGAGAGTCCTCGGACTAGTACAGAGACACCAGCAACGCCGCCTAAAGCTAATTCGCTAACCCGAGCAACGTCTATGATGCGCATGTCGCTACCGGCTATGAGGTACATCGGTCGGGGGACGCCTATCGACCCTGGTCGAAGATCACAATGGGGTGGCAGGAAGAGTGAGGACGTGACAGAGGACGGGATGCTTTTTTCGGAAATTCATGCTCACTCGCTCGACTCCCACAATTATCCTCATCGTCGCTCGATCTCGTCGGACTGGCAAGCTGTTTCTGAGCATCGGGCTTTATCTCCTCTTCACATGGATATTGATTCCGCACTTGAGAATCATACCCCAATTTTCCTCGAACCGCTACCTGAATCATCCAAGATACAGATACAAGTTGATTCAGACCCAACTGAGTGGGAGTCGGTGATGAAAACGGTATTAGGCTCCTCCGGGACGTCGTCGTCCTCCAGGCCCCGTACAGGAGATGGAGGTACATCTTCCAGTCGACGGAGTAGTCAGGGTCCTATACCTGGTCTCCCTCAACATCCCAACGGCTTTGATATCGTCCTCGGACTAAACTCCGCCCTAGATTTGGGCCTTGGTCTTGGAAAGGGTATGAATTTCTTCGATTTGGGATTGATTCCCGATACTGGGAGAGATACGCCTTCAGTTTATTCATTAGCTCCAGAGAGTCCCGATCATACTCGACCGCCTTCTGCAGAGAAAGCGAGCCAAGAGCTTGACCTTATGGAGAATGAGCTGCCAGAGCATCGTCCTCCGCAGAAGGAGGAACAGAAGGAATTACAACGGCAGGAACAACACTCATCTGAAGACGGAGGTTCTGGGACCACCACTGCTGAGACCCGAGCTCCTGTAGCGGTTCCCTTCGAACCAAAGGCTATGCGTGATGTCCATAGAATGCACTGGTGGCAAAAGACCATCTTCAAGCTCAGAAAAGTGCAGAAACTTCTCAAGGCACCGAGCAGGATGTGATGCGGTTATGTGGAAATAACATGGAAGCGAAAGGATTATTATTTTCTGTGATTATCTTCATATTATGTTTCTTGCTCTCCTGTTGCTCAATGACGTTCAAATACTCGACCGCCGACTCCTCTTTTCTTCACTTAACATAACAGAACATCCGTTCAAAATATCCGCGTATCGTTTTTCATAGCCAAATTACTTCAGTCAGCTTTCAGCCTAACTCGTTCAACTACATTCCTTCGCCTATCTCCATGCTTGGAATTCACACATTCATTTTCCTTTGCTTTAAGTATATTCTGTAATTTCTACCTCATGAAAACTTGTGTTGTCCTCAATGAAGACGCCTGTTGGTAAAATTATGTAGCTGTTCAACGGAGCCACACGTATTTTTACACAAGAGATATCCAAAATACGACCGCCCACAGAGCGACGTAAATTTCAAGGTTGACGACAAGATGAGTTTCAGCACTGTTCATCCCCAGGGTCTCCGTTTCCACCGATGTCCCATTAGCAGCACAAGCAGTCGTGAAACCTGTTCACAATGACTTTTTAGTGGCATAGAGCACGAAAAATCGTAGGACATACTAGTTAAATATTGCTGTGCTGAAAATAGAGTCATTCCGGCAACATTGTCGTAGCCACACTGAAGACACGTTGCGAGGTTTTGACTAACTGTATCGGTACATGCGCAAGTAGTAATATTACAATCCTATCGAGAAATTCAAAGAGCACGTTGAGTATTAGCACACGTCGGAAGAGGCTTAGTCTCCTGATGGCAGAGTGGCCTGAACTCTAGTATAACTCACGGTAAGAGGCGGCCTTAGAAACGAAGTGCATGAACTCGTCCCGCAATATCCGGATGTAATGGAGGTGAAGTTCACAGTTTGAGTGGCGTTCACTACGTCCGAGACGTATTTGCTCGGGGCGGCCAGAGCTGGTACAAGTGCAGGGGTAAGTAGATGGCTCAAAGCTAGTCCACTAGAGGCTTACTGAACGGAAGCATTACAAAAAATAACACAATCGATGTGAGCATTTGTTGTAGAGCAACAGGATTCTTCGGCTAAAAGAGAGAAATGAAGGAGAAGGACCAGCCACCAGGCTGAAGTGAAGGATTCAAGGAAAGCTTGGGATGGGAATCTATGTAGAGATGATGAGGACACATCGTTGTCTTTATGAATGACAACGCATAAATAAACGGGGCTGGAACTATTTCTGGATCGGCCTCGATGCTCTGTTTTTAGACGATGACAACAAAGGGAAAGAGGAACAGTCGAGGAACAACGATGGTCAACGATGGTAACAGCGAATTGGTAAAACCCTTCTGAGTTCACTGATATCAAGGAGCTCATGAATAATGTTGAAGTATAAACCTTTTGAGTTCAAAGAATCGATAGATTGTATTTCGAAGCGAAAGACTAACTGTTCCATGATCACGTTGTCTGATGTATATTGAACTGAATCATAACTCTTCGATCGAGGTAGGGAAGTGGAAGGTATCAAAAGGATCAACCAAAGACTTGAACAGCTGCAAGCGATCATAATGAGAGCCATAATAACGTCGTTGCCCTAGAGTCAACGAACATCAGCAGCAGAACAAGTTCATTACGATGGAGGCTTACAGTCTGGCAATCTATCGTCGATATAGTTGGGATAGGCACTGCACAAGATAGGTTAGTGCCGATTCACAAAATTGGAATTAACGAACCCCCATTCCCAGTCGCTTGGCATGTTCGATGTCAAGCTGGAGATCATACCTGCCTTGACGTTGGTGTAATGTTTACACTGAGGAAGTAGAGAGTCTTACCATCGACAAATTCGAAACCGCTGTTTGGATAAGGCGGAAGAAGGTTTGGAGAAGATGCATAGGGCTGGAAGGTGAACAGGGTATCCCGATGCGCGAAAGCGGTATCATTTAAATCGACTTGGTTGATCACGGATTGATTGCCACCGTATAACTCAACCTCGACGTGCCAGAACTACCAAATAATCATTGTGATTGCATAGCCAAGCGCAGGAGAAAGAGACATACATCAGAGTTATTGAATCCCACTTCTGCCAGGTAAGTCACTAACGCAATCATCGACGCATTGGTCAAAGGACTAAGTTGAGGCGCCATGAGGGATTTTGCATAAAAGGTATCATTGGTGTCGGGCAGAACAGTTGTGTTCATATTGCCGGCAGCAATAGCAGTTAGAGCCTCGATCCAAGTTCCCTGAGTAACATTGGTGGTATTGGGGATAGGCAATTTGTCGAAGAAGGGAGCAATCGTAGAATTGAACGAATCTGCAGGACCGAAGTAATTCCCAAGGAAGGCAAACTGGACCTGTCCATACGCCAAACCTTTCAAAAAACCAATTTCGCCACCGAATTCCAGTGGAACGTTGCCACTGAGAGCCCATGATTGAAATTCCATAAATGCATTAGATGCAGTTGGAATATCCATCTCCCAAATAAACTCAAAAGCCGTTGCAGAGGAAGGAACGGCGTATGTTCGGAATTCTAATGAAGCTACAATTCCAAATGACGCCGAAGACCCTCGGATTCCCTGTTACAGACATCATAAGTAATATTTAAGGGCGCACAGAACCAACGCGTACTAACCCAATACAGCTCTGGGTTCGAGTCTTCAGAGGCGGTGACTATGGATCCGTTCGCTAGTACGACTGTGGCGGACAGGACATTATCGAGCGTCATACCCCACATTCGAGAAGCAAAACCCCAGCCACCGAAACCTGAAAAGCGCGAGGTTAGTGTTGTAACTCCAGGTCCCCAAAACATATGACACTTACCGGAATGACCACCGATACCAACATATGTACACCTTCCATGAGGCAATCCCCTTCCTGCATCATTGAGCACTAATGCAACGTCTCCGAGTCGATTTCCGGGTTCAATTATAGCGTTCCCAGTCACTGTGTCGACTGTGATGTTTTTCATCTGGCTCAAATCCACGACAAGCGATCCATTCGTGCCTCCAAGGCCATTTGCGATGTATGAATGCTGAAAGGCAATAGAATTAATAGAGAAAAGAACGTTATATAAGTTTGAGAAGGACGCACACCACCGCTTCGCGCAACTACCTTCAGGGTTTGGTTGACACCGGCTTTGACCACTGTTGAGATCTGTTCCACGCTTTCTGGATAGGCGATCGCGATAGGTTCTACGATGTATCGTAGATTGTCTGTTCAATCGTGAGTAATCAAGCCATGAGTGGAACATATTAGAAATTGACTGACAGGGTTGACTTGCTGCAACATACCCCGCATCGTCTTGGAACAAAGCCTCGACATTTCCAGCAGCGAGTTGCAGCTTGAGCTCAGTTGCGTTTTGAGCAAAGGAAAATGCAAAGGAGACCATGAGCACGAAAGCAACTCTAGGTCGCATTTTGAGATGGAGGTGAGGGATAACGTTATCTATCATTCATGGCGGTAAGCTAGTACATACAACCTTTGTATCAATTCTGGCGAGACTAGCGGCAAAGTCCTTTCCATAACGTTATGGGGCTGAAAGGATGCGCGGGAACGCGGACCGAGTTTCCACTACTCATGCACTCACTTCGACGACAAGCAAGCAGAACATTGTTTGGAGGTCCTTTAAATTGCAATGCCCTGGCTCACATGCGGCCCCATTCGCCAGCTGTGAGATCTTACAGTATCCTCAATGAGTTTCCGCCAGCACGAAAAAATTTAGTTACTCCGTGGTTTGTTACTATTCTGGTTGGCGGAGTCGCGTTATCAGGCTATGGAGGGTATGTCATTATCTATTCTGTTTTCATCCCTATTGACGCACTGCAGATTTATTCTATATCAAACATTGACGATGTGGCCTCCAGAAGTACGAGGAGACCTTCGTGACGCAGTTCGTGCTAAGCATAAGGGAGATTATGGGAAAAGCGAGCAGCATTTCCATAGGTACGTGCATCGTATTTCTTAATGATAATTCTCAAGCTTACATACGATAGCCTGTAGGGCTTGGAATACAATACGAACCCTCCCAATCGAGTCACTGGGCTCTCAACCATATCTCAAGCTTACCGGAATGGCACTCGCTTTCGCGGACGTGTTGGAGCTCTCAAATAAACAACAAAGGGCGTACGAGGTGTACGTTCATGCTCTAGAACTTCTGCAGCAGGATGGTGTCAAGGCGATGCTGACTGGACCTGAACGTTTGAGGGCAGTTGCGATCTCTTCCAAGCTGGGTGAATTGGCCAAAGATTTAAAGAAACACAAAACTGAGGAAGAAAAGTGGCTTGTATGGGCTGTTGAAGAACTACTGAGGATTGTCAAGAGTCCTTCAAAGGATGATGCGGGCGAGAACGTGGATTATAGTCATCAAGGATCGTTCAATCTTCCTTTGCTTGCATTACCATCGTGGATCAGCAAAACCGATATCGGTGCGCCTTTGGAGGCGCTTGGGTCTTTCTATGCTGAGGCTGGCCGACTGGAGTAAGTTATGTTATCCCTTCCATGACATCCATTACGCTTATGCACCTAACCTTGGTCGTAATTTTCAGTTTTGCAATGCCACTTTATCTGCAAGCGATTTCGCTCCTCATTCCTCCTGCTCCCAAAAAATCTGCCCCGGAGGACCGTTGTCGAGGTAGGATTGTCGAAATTTCATGCCCTCTCAAGTTTGGATATCGAAATTGAAATGTTGTTACTTCTTAGGCGCTCAGTTAATGGGAAATCTTTCTGAAATGATCATGCGACGACCACCAAGCCCAGATACCCTTCATCAAGCGGAGGCATGGGCATCTCAAGCGCTAGCGGTTACCAAAAAAGCTCGAGCAGAATCTAGCAAACCCATTGATCCATGCGAAGAAGTTTACGCCGCTGCGTTATTTAACCTCGCGACATTTAGAAACGTAAGTTTTTTTTTCCTCGTGTGAGCAGCTGCGAGCAGGCTTTCTGAGCTCGTTATTTTTATATTTAATTTAACATAGATGGCTGGAGATAGAAATGTCGCTCGTAATTTGTACAGGGATGGTCTGGAGCAAGCCAGGTCAATAGGGTTGTCAGAAGGTGTGGTAGAAGCATCTCGGGCTCTTCATCGTTTAGATATGGGTGAGTCGGAGCCTAGCCATAAGTGAAAAGCGACATGTCGCTATCATGTTATGACCAGCGATCTCTGTTTTTATTGATATTGCCCATGCAAGCTCTAGCTTCTGTATACAAAAATAATCTGGGGTGTGCTACGGAAACCCACAATGTTCACAACCCTATTCTTCAGAACAGTCGAGTGTGACCAGATGAGATCGTCCCAGAGTGACTCCTTTGTTAACGGGCTTTGTCAACGGGATGCACGCGCTCCACACAAGCGGAGCGGATAAATTTTTTTTGTACCTACAAAGGAACGGCTGATGATTGAACCTTTTCAATGTGTTCACACTCAAACTGATAACCTTGTATCTTTCCTATTGGGGTCGACCAATCATGCACATAAAACAAAGGTACAGGCAAACTTCTCATTCAATTCGACCTCATGCTTGACTGGAGGTTCTCGCCCATATTCAACGGGACCCATTTTTCCGGTTTCAATAAAGAGGTATGCTACTTTGAACCTCTTTGAACGAGGTTCATCTCACCTCATCTTACTGTATTGAGCAGATCTACTACGGCCTAAGTGCTAGGCTCGGAAGTTGCGCTTTCCATTTACATAGTCCTGCCGCATAGAATACGCCTCGTCCCGCCATGGCAAAACCGATTGAGGGTAGGGAATGGTCTCCCCTAGGCAGATTCGAGTTAAGTGTAGGGTATACGTGAAACAATTAGCCACTGGCAGGCCGAGGGTGCCAACGGTTAGTCGTAATCGTCAAACCTCTCCCTACCACCACATGCTAAATTCTGAATGATACATTACCAGGTTCAACGTCTATCCGGTCCTTTCCCCTTCCAGACGGCCGAAGCTTTCACTTACAAACCGTCGACATCCAGTTGACGATGACATGCACAGGACATGCCTATATTGAGTATTTGCCTGCATCAAATTTTCCGAATTCTTCGCAGACTCGCAGTAAGTTCTTACTTGACATCATGCACCAGCATGGACTGCGGTGATCGTTGATCGTGTCTTCGCGCGCGGTGGTCTTCGAGCGTCGCATTGGCCGGGAGGGGGGTGGGGTCAGGATGATTTTTTTTTCTGGTATGACCACTCTATTGTTCACGTCGTATCGCTATTGCTCTTTGCTGCTCCTCATTAGTTGATAAACTTTACCTGAGCTGCTATGCGTATAAAACACCTCACTCTAGTAGGTAGTGAAACATCATGCTAGAATTTGTCCAGTCCGCTTCCGCTTGTGTGAATCAGGCAATCCCCTACATAGTCCCTCATGAGTTTAGTGACCGGATCCCGACCGGATCCCGACAAATCCCAACCTCCTCAGCGCCTCCCTGATCCCGCCTATCCCATATTTATTTCGGCTTGGGTTGATGATTATCACATTCGCATAGGGTCGCATGAGTTGTGATAAATTAGGGGAATGTTATTTTCTCAAATGATCTCGTTCAAATCTGAAAGAAACATTATGTAAATCTCTGTGTCGGTTATCCTAGCTTATCCTTTCCTTTCCTGTTATGTAAATCTATTTGCGCTTCCTGCCGACCACGTAATTGAAAGCGACGAAGTGAAAGCGACGAGGGAATTTATCCAGGTTTAAAAAGAGGTGCTTTGAGGAAAAGTGCTGCAATTTTGCGATAATTGATATAATGATGCATTGATGAACAAGATCAAACCCGGATTACACCAGTGTAAACCAGAACCTCAAGTAAATCATTTGCGGACTTCTCCTTTCCTTTCCAAACTGACATGTCATTTCCCAGATTGATCAAGATGGCAAGATCCCCAGCTTGGGAACCTCTGGGGATGTAGTTGCAGTAAATTGCAATGCAGTTGAAGAGCAATATTCAGAACTCGGGATTGCGCAGGGTCTGCGAAGGGTTACAATGGGTTACAACACTAAGTACAATATGTATTCACAACGTTGGAGTGTTCAGTGGTGAGGCCTATGTACAGTCGACTCTCTCTTAACCCATACCCCTCCGTGGAGGTCCAGACCTATGGGTTATGGGAGAGTATGGGTTTATGGGGTGGTCACACCAAGTGACATGCGTGACGATTTGCCTAATCTGGAGCTGTAACACCCCATACATGGGTTATCATGGGTTATGTTAGCTCAAAATTAGTGTAAATCGACCATTTTATTGGTTTTGTATTGATTTTGTGCCAATTGTCTACTTACTGATCCCATTTTGGGAGTATCAAATGCGATGATAGCAATCAAGGTATGGGTTATGGGTAAAAATATAGCGGAGAATACCCCCAAAAAGGTATGGATTATGGGGTATGGGAGAGTTATGGGTTATGCATGGCATTTCCCTGCAAACGAGGTTGGTAACCCAAAAAATGTATGGAGTATAAGGGAGTATGGGTTTATAGGGGTATGGGTTAAGAGGGAGTTGACTGTACATACTTAGCGCTTACCCGTACGGTAAGGAGGCGGCGGGCTGCCCAACTTGGTTAGCTTTTAAATTTCTTTTTGGTTTTCGGTCCGATAATTCAGGGTTCTCGGCTATTGTGCCGAGTTGCCGTAGACATTTCGGTTCCTCAGAAACTCAGCTACCAGAATAAAGTGCTGTATGTATGGTCAAAGATGATTTTGCAATGGTTTCACTGTTTTCAGTCTTGTGTCATTGAGTTTTTGGCTATTCTGCTGAGCTGTCAAGTCCATGCCGCGGGCCTCCATTCCGCCGCTCGGGATTCCGAAGATCCATTCCTTATTGTAATCTCTTCCTATTGTTCTTTCTCGCTACACATATCCTTTCGTTCTAGTCTCTCATTATTGTCTTTTACTCTTTCGTTCTAGTCTCTTCTTATTGTCTTTTACTCTACCCTGCAGGTACTACTTGTATAGCTCCTAGTAGTTAGTCTGGCGCTCCGCACCGCTGCGCCGTTCCGTTAACGAGCTTGCCTCGTTTTTGTGTGAAAGAGAAAGAAAGGAATCTAATGGGCACTCCAACCAACCAATCTAATACACAATATGCGAGTTCACTGCTATCAAATTTATTTAATAGCAAGGGGTAGCGTTGGCAAAGGTTCCGCAAAGCTTTGAGAGCTAAGCACGAAGCTTTGATCAATCAATTTGAATCGTTCTAAGGGTTCGATATATTCCTTTGATCAAGGTAGATTCAGCACGATTTGTGCTTTGGTTTGTATTGATTTGGGTATATCAAGAATTGGGGGTTTGAATCAAAGTAAATTAAAACCGAAACACACAGACCCCTACGGAGGGCTAGAACTATGTGCTGGCACAACCACACAGCGTGATTTGCCCTTAAGACCAACGACTGATCCTAAGTTCGAAGAATACCCAACAACTGGATATACTTCTCGCAGTCACAAGGAGCAGAACACGACGTTCCTATACTCACAAGTGCCGGGCCCGAATGGCTGCTAGCGAAGAGGTTTCAGTCTGGCGGGAGTGTGTCTTTCCTTTTTACGGATTAGCACTGCAACGTCGTCCCAAAATCACTTGTATTCCAGATACATCGGATCGCTATTTATACATACAGAATATAGAGTCGCATAGTACAATTAATTTAATACAATAAACATTCGGAACCGCAAGGAAACTTCTACACTCAGTCAGATACCATTTAATTTGAATCTACATGTCCTTATTTGGTCCATATTGGTTCCAAGATTCTAGTATACCTCCAAACATAGGTAGGTACTTCAATATTCATTTAATTTAATTGTTTTTAGAGAATGACTCGAATGGTGTTCAACTGTCATTGCGGTTCAACACTTACTTCGATCGTTTGTCATTTCGTCCGGAGGCAAATCAGCTCTCCTCGATTCTAATCCTATCAATCTGATTCATCTGGATTAAACTAATTGCTTCTCTCTTTCAACAGACACCCATTGTGCCTATACTCTATCAAGGGAGTTACGCATAGTATTCATTTAATTGCATTCTTCAATGTTTTCTACGTCAGGACTCTTTGACATTCATTTGATATGTCTTCGGAGCCTCGCAGTCTTTCGATCGTTCTTCTAGTCATTTTCCTCAACCATGCAACTTGATTGGTCTATTAGACTAAATCGCAGTCCTTTAGATTAATGCATGATCTTGTTCTAGAAGGAGTATTTGGTAATTCCTGAGTTCTAGAAAGTCATTTCGAGTCAATCCTCGGTTCATGGTCACTTGAGTAAGTTCTTCCAAACTCCTGCCAGTGTAAGGTCCAATAAGAATACCCTTGGTATGTCATACGTGAATGGTCATCCTTCGGATGTAGTCCGAGTCTGGTATAATCCTGCTTGACAAACAGGTAGACTGCTATCCGTAGGTAGTATCGGGGATGGGTAAACTGACCAACTTGTGGTAGTATGGGTATATGGTCCCTTCAACTTGTTAGACTGATTCAGTATTGACTTTGACTGTCAATCTGGGTCTCAATTACAGTCCTCTTGATACAAATCTATACGTGAAAATGTCACAATTCACAGCATAGACGTCTAGCCAAAATTTAGGCGTGTCACCGTAGATATAAATACTGCCTGTACGCTACTGTAGTTCCTCAGTTTAATTATCAACTTAGATCTCCCTTCTCAACTCAACTCTTCTCTAAGTCTTCAGGCTCAACGCCTTGGAGTACTCTCTACTATAACCCTAGGACTTAGACGTCCTCTGGTTCGCTCCTCGTCATCGGCGATACCGCCGCTCCGACCTGGCTGCTACTTAGCTCCTCCCTCTCTACTCTCGCTCTCCGGGGACTAACGGCGTAACGGCGGTGTTGTTAATAACTTCACTACTGTCCCACTCGTCTTCCGCACTTAGACACCTTGTGGCCTTGGCACGGTTCCACGGTGTACATGATCTTAACATGAGCTCCTCATCCTAGCCTGAGCTGCATATTGCTGAATCTCCCCAAGTGCATATACTACTTAAAAGTAGATAAGGGGGCAAGGGATGATCACCTTGCTTGCTAGGTCCTTTGCCACCCAAGCACCCGTGCATTTTTTTCACACATTAGGCGCCATGCTGTTCTCCTCTTTGCTTGTTTTCTTTGTTACCCCATTCACTGGTTCCTCATTGCCTTCCTTTTCAGAACAACTTCTTGCTCTATATTTCTTGTGTGGTATAGTCAATCTCTTTGTTACAGCTTTGTTTCTCTCTCTCTTTCTATCCTCTCCCTCCAGCACATCTGCAAAACCTGGATATTCGGCTAAGGGTCTGAAAGCAGTTGAGAGCACTTCCCAGCAGTGAAAGCACTGGGATCTGCTGGGATCTGCTCTCGGTGCTTAGCCAAATATCCAGGTTTTACAGATGCATCCCCACTTGTTTTTCCATAACTGGTCTCCTATGCCAATAAGGCAAGTTCCATGTTGAGGTGTAGAGGGAGGAACAGGAAGTGGAGAGTAGTATAACTTTGTATATGTATTCTTGAATATAAGCATGACAATATGAAGCTATGAACATTTTCTCATTCATTGAATGAGGTCTTTGCAGATGGAATTGACGCCGCTTGCGGCCGGTGTCAGCATCATCTCCAAGGATGGAGGAGTGCTGGAGACCCTGGAAGCAATTCCAGTACACAAGGTAAATCGGGTCTAGTAAGGAAACGATTCAGAGGAGACCCAAACATACCACAAGGAGCATGGCTCCCAGAGCGAAGCTCGCTGAAGGGACGAGTCCAAACGTACTCCGATCAGCCCGAAACCCCCAAAAGAGCCATGAAGAAGATAAAGAGGTTTTCATTCAAGATCCAGTTCTACCACCTCAGGATCCAGGCCATTGCGCAATGCGAACTCCTTGAGACGTGAAGCTCATGCCCGGGTGATTGCAGCAGGAAGGACCTGTTCTAGGTGGCGCCAGTAAATAAGGAAACATAAGGATGACCAACCCCCAAGTTTCATGATGATTTCGGGAGCGACTCCATCTAGGAGCAGTTTCAAGGAACCGCCAATATGGTAGCTGTGTCCAAAAACGTTCTCTAAATTGCCGGCCCTGAATATGCGAGCTGTGAGGGAGAGGAAATGAGTTTTCAATAGCGGGGACCATGTATCGGTCTCATGTCGGTATGAGAAGAGCGGAGTGGTATTTGTTGGTGAGTTGTTGACTCGGAGATGGTTTTCAAAAGCCCATACAGGACAATAGTTGTCGCCTGTCTCTGTGAGCAGGCATTCTGCCCCCAGGATACCTGTGGTCTTTGTCCAAGGAATATGGAAGGATATGACTCGATGGCCATTCACTCTGGAGCAGGAAATTCTTGTGGAGCGGGTGACATCATGTTCGACTGAGAACTTAGTTAATGATGTGATCAAGAGTTCTCCAAGTCATCTGCAACCCCAGAAGGCTGTGACGGCAGCAGCCCAGATTGCTGCGTCTTGAGGTAGAGTGAGGTTAAGAGAGTGTCGAAGTGCTAGTAGATGCTTGTCTGTGATAGGACCACAGGGTGTACGCTTGAAACTAGAGCCTTTCTTGTCCGCCAATTTGGTTAAAGCAGGTAGCCATCCCTCCTTCCTGTGCCATTCCGCATCATTATATAGGTGCCATGACCGTAGACCATTCAGCCAATTTCGGATCATCTTTCCTGTGCCTGAACCACTGTAGTTGGCCACAAATGCACCGAGTAGGGTAGCTGACGCAGGCATCCGAGATGCCTCTGGAATCCCTTCTGCATCACAGAATTGGTTGAAGCGTAGTAGACCTGCCCCATAAGCCTGTTGAGTATCATTGACTGTAGATGAAAGCAAGCCTTCATACATCAATGTTTGCAAACGAGGTGATACTTCTGCATCGCGATGTAATTGTGATTGTAAAGAGTAAGGGGTAGTCCAGAAGAGTATGCGCCGATCAGCTGTGACATGTGGTCAAAACTTACTAGGCAATATTTCGTTGCCTTTCATGGGTTGTCGTGCCTTTTTAGCTGGTAAAGATAGAGCCGCTGCACGGCGTATATCCATCAACTTGGTCTGTGGTGAAATAGGTGGGGTCAAAGAGGATATGTGAGTGTCAAATTGTACTGGCGTATCAATATGGTACGGTAAAGGAGAAAGGCAGCCTAAGGTTGCGTAAGCCAGAAGATTAGGATCTATTATAGGAGATCGAGGTAATATTGTACTACAAGAACAGTCATTGGTAGCATTTGCTGTATGCAGTGATGAGGCTAATATAAGTAAACTGTTGTTTGTTGGTCTTGGTGAGTCTGACTCCCAGGGGAAGATGCTGTCCCAAGGTGTTGTCTCGTTGGCCAAAGCTGGGGTGATTGAGAGTGCATCATCTATTTGCGTCAAAGAGGCATGTTGATAATGTGGGAGGAAGTGGAAAAGATTGTAACATGCGGTCTGATGACCTGCCTAGCTCCCCATGTGAAATTGGGTCTGAGGGATTCAATGCCGATGCGATATATTTGAAGGAAGATATGATAAGGTGTTGTGCCGTAACTCGGACACAGAGGTTAATAGCCTCATTGTGACTTCGTCCTTTCGAGTGTGCTCCAATAGTGCCATTGTTGTTGGAGTGGATTAGGAGATGCACGTTGGTCATCTGTAGCTGAACCAGGAAATAAATCAGGAGCTCTAAAGCAATTGCTTCCAACCAGCAGATATCCCGACCAGGAATCTTCCAGTCTTTGGCCAGCTTGAATGCGTGCCACTGCCCACGTATTATGATGCCGATGCCCCAAGAGGTAGAAGCATCAACATATATACCCAGGTCTTGCAGTGGACCAAGCGGTTGCAGCTGGCAAAAAGCATGAGGATCTGACAGACGGTTCTGCCACCATAAAAGAGTTTTCTTTACTGAACGTGATGCGTAACGAGTGATGAATGGGTTGGCTTGAAAGGTTCCCATGAAATTGGAAAGCGTAGGAAGGTGTGATGAACCATCCAGATATACAAAACATACGTGTACCAATGATCCATGAATAATTTGAAGATCGAGGAGTGTGAGAGCCTCCGATGCCAGAATACGGTCAATAAGCACTGAGATGCGTGTAAGGAACTTCAAGCGTTTAGCCTCGGTAAGGGAAACTCTATGAAGTACAAGATCCCAAAAGAATCCAATGAATACCATTGAGAAGTCGAACCAGTCTCCGGTTTTGGTTCCGTGCCAAGGCACATCGAGGATATTGATTGGTGCAATACATGTCTGTCGGTCGTAGCGGTATGAGAAATCCCCATCGAGTATGTTGCCTTTTTTGTCAGGAAGTCGTAATATGCTCATATCATCTTCGAACTTGAATGATGGTAAAGCAGGACAGGCCAATGTCCAAATATCTATGGTTGCATTCGCAATCTGACCGGAGTTACTGCTGGCAGGACAAAGCCCAAATGGGTGGTTGTGGTCAATATAAAACATTCCTTCTATACAGATGACAAGGTATGCTTTGTGATCTGGGTGCAACTGGGCATGTGCGATGGAAAGCCTTGATGTCAAATGTGCAAGCCTGTGTTCCATCTGGAGTTGAGGGCAATCTATGAGTTTTCCAAATTTAGTCAGTAATAGGTCCGGATAGGTTGAAGTAGGTTCACACTAAATGGGATAGGTAGCTTGCAAGAGCGGATAGAGGTAGCAATAAGGCAGCTCAAGAGAGCGGGAAGGCAGCTAATGAGTGGAAAGGTAACTCCGAAGAGCAATAAGGTGGCTCATATGAGCAAAGGGACAATCCAGCTAGTGAATGCATAATGGAGCCTTACGACTGATTGAAAGTCATGAGTGGATAAACCAACTCAGACCATGAAGGAGGGATGAAAATGGAAGAGAAAGTTTGTATAGAATAGCTCACCGCATCAGCCACCCAGGACGCCATGTTGAATTGAGTTGGGAAGTCTTTGGTGTAGATAAAGCTGTACACTGAATCCATATCTTTACTTCCTTTGGACAGGTTGCGGCATACCCTCTTCTTGGGCGGCATAAGTGGGCCCTGATCTTGGGTTGAAACAATGAATGGGGAGCAGTAGAAAGGACCCCGCAGTATTCTTTCCGTGTCCTGCTGGGTGAAGGGACCCGACATGCGACCAGCATCCAGCTTTGTAGAAAGGTACTGATAAACCATGTCCAGGTTTGCAGCCACAGATAGGTGATTGTTGATAATCACTGAGCATTGTAGAATAGGCATGTCTCCAATGGGAAAACCGTGGTGAAGGTTGTCAATAAGAAGAGGGTATCGGTCTGTCAAGTGATACTGCTGTAAAAGGGTTTCATATGCCTCCACGTTGTAAGGAGCCGTAACTCGCTTGTAGATTTCTATATCACTGGGAAGGGCATCTGATGGGATAGGATGGTGAACGATTGATTGTGAGAAATCAGTATAATACAAAATAGGATGAGGTGCTAGGCTAAATTCAGGAGAAGGAGAAGGAAGGGTGGCGTCCTCAAGAATAAGTTCTGGTGCAGACACCACACCCTGTCAAATTCGGAAAGCCCCTTCTGAGACCCTCTCACAAGATGAGTGTCGGGACAAAGCTGCATGCTCTTTACCACAAAAGCTACAGATGTGAAGCCTTGCAGCATCGTGCTGATGCCTACATCCCGCAGGAAGATTATAGTCAATACAAATTTTTTGAACAGTCTTGTGAGTGCTGAAAGGCTTGACGGTTCTCAGCTCTCCTTCCCGATGCAAAGAGAAGCAAGGTTTACTGTCTGGGAATGAAGTTGTGCTTGGCGGATGGTCGCGAAGTTTATGTGGACCACTACAGATAACGCAAGTTACCGCAAAACCAGAGGATCCGACGGGGTGGGCTGTTCGCAATCCCATAGTATTTTCAGGTCTATATGAGCCAGGAGAGTCGTTCGTCCCTCGCACGATTTTCGATTGGGACCGGAGGTCGGAATCTGAAGGGCATTTGGGTGTGCCCAAAGGATGAGAAGACAGGGAAAGGGCTGAAATGGCCGCCTTTGCATGCAATCGCCCATTAACTTGCTGAACATAGTATCCTCTATCGAATAGGGTGCCTTTTAAAATGTCGTGACGTGCACCTCGCTCAAATTCATACCAATCCAAGTAATTTTCTTCGAAAGAGCGGTAATTGACAAAAAATGAGCAGTGCTTTGTAAACTCGCCAGCAAATGTGAAGTGGTTTGGCCTATCCTCGGGTAATGGAGCTTCTGACAAGATTAAGAGAGCTGCCAGAAGGTTAGTAGTAGCCTCTTGCCGCTTCAAAGGGGACAGGCAGCTGTAGACCTCATCCGAGCCCCATAGTGTGATCATTTTTGCCATGTCGAAGACTACAACCTTCTCCAGGTTAGGATTTTCAATGGAGCTTTCGGGACAAATTAGCTTTGAATGAAGTTCATGTAAACAATACTGTGTGAATTCTAAACGGTCATCCGTGAACCAATTAAGGGGAGGATAGAGTTTGTTGATGATGGAGTGGAGTACAATGTCAGGTACGACAACAGCTGGTCATTGCCCTGCAACGCAGATAGAAGGTTTGGCTAAAATCATCGAGCCTTGAATAGGTCTGATACCCTTCCCATTTTTTTCTTTTTCTTTTTCCGCATTTTTCATTCGAGCTTGCAGAATTTTCCTTCTTAAGAAGATAGGCAATGGGCCTGTTTCTGTGCAGAATGGTTCACTAAAAACTAGCTCGTCGAACTCTTCCTGAGTATAACAATATAAGGCAAGAAGACAAGGTCCGATGTCCAGGGTTACCGGTCTTGGCCCTTCGTAATCGCGACAGTCTAATGTTAGGTTTATGCTATCTTCATTTGCTTGCTCTGCCCTACAGTTGTGATTGTTCTTCGTACGAATACTCCGACCATATGAAGATAGAGGTGGCAGAAGTGTCAAATGTGCCTCGAAAGTGAAACTATCTAATATCGGTCCAGTGATACCAGCATTAGGAAGAATTTGTGTCATTGTGACCACAAGAAGTCTAAATCCTAGATTTCCACGAAGTGAGGGATGGAGGAGAGTGACAAGACCGTGCCTACAGGTCAATAACTATAGAGGTTCTGAGGTCGGATATGGGCCGGAAATGGCCCGGGATAACTCCGAGGTCCAGAACTGAGTACTGGCCTGTAGTACACACTGGGAGTGGGACATCGGTGAAGCTATTAGCAACACCCTTCACACACTGTTGGTGTTCCCGGGAATATAATGGCAAGAGTGCAAGATTGGGATGAGCAGCCCAAATGGGGTTCCTGATGATCCGGGAGTCTGGAAGCAAAGGGTAAAGAAGATATTAAAGACTGGGATAAGATGGTACACTTGATTTCAAGCTTTACTACAACGTACAAAGTATTCTAGCTTATATACATCCCAAATACAGTAGTCATAAGACCTCGATGAAAGCTCGGAATAATAAATAAGTCACAAGGTAATTATTCCGAAGTCCGGCCGCTCCGGGCCGGGCCGGGAAGCGTATGGGGTGAATTGCATGCATATGACAGAGAGGAGAAATGTGAGTAGCGGCTCAGTGAGCGCGACAAGCAGAAAGAATGAAGGCACGTGTTTGCTACACGACTCGTAGACTGATTAAAGATGACACCTTTCATTCGCATTCCTCTTTCCTTATCTTACACTTAGGCTAGCTGTTTGTAAACTTACGTAGCTTCAGCTGGCAATCTGTTCCAATCCTGCACACAACTTCTTCAACATTCTGAAATGATCATGGTTTATTTTGGTAAGGAAACAGTTGTCGGCTGTTATTCATAATTGTTCAATCACTGGGCTGAAATTCAACAATGATTTCAGGTTGTTGCTCACACATATTATGTCTTCATTGCTGTTCTGCCTGTGCCAACAAGTGTTATCAAGTTGTACATGTTGTAGTTGTACCACTTGCATTTTATTTTCTTTCCCTGTATTGATAATACATACTTCCTCTATCTTGCCTTACAATTTTCATTGCAAGTCCTTTGGTGTTGTCCTTATCAAGCATTTCTGAATCAATACTATCATCTCTTAACCTAACAGTATGCATATCATAAGCAATGGGTAATTCCAGACATTGAAGTGATGATTTGTTCCCTACCATCTATGTAATATTAGTGTTTGAGAATGAAGGCCAATGCAACTGTAAGCATCACATGAAAAAATGTGATTGAGGGCCACTGCACAGCTGTGCATGGCATTCACTTGGCCAGTGGAACCAATACATTGAAGTATTTGGATTAATCATAAGTCAAAGATTTAGGGCCTGCGGTCAGCACCATGTGCAACCTCCTCAATTCTCCATACATAGCATATGACAAGGAAATAAAATGAGGACGGACTTAAATGCTGCTAAACCAAACAGCAGTATTATTTTGGAAGTAGTCACTTAATAGTCACACAATGTCATGTGCATGTCCCATCTAACTAAATGGTTTCAAGACTCTGTGACCCCATACCATATATAGGCAAAAAAAAGGTGGTCTAAAAAGGAAGTATGGTGCTTAAATTGTGAATTGAATGATGTACATAAGGACGAGTGTTCATATATTCAGCCTTGTAACTGACTTCAAGCAAGGTTCATCATGCCCCGCAGGGGTCTGCTAGTACTATAATCTGTTGGGCTGTATCTTATTCTTTTGTGTTGTCTTATCATGTGCCAGGAGCACTTAGAAAATACAGCAAATGCAACTCTACAACTGAACAACATGTGAATGTGGGCAGATTATAACTATGGCCTATGGCAATGAAAAACCAACCTTGGGCTTCCCGTCTACTGTACTGTATTTAGCTCTAAACATCATAGCAGAATTGAACAAGGAAATTAGAAACACTTTGTGTAAGTCTAAATTGAGAATCCTTGAAAATTGAGACCCTTGTCTTGTGAACTGGGATAGGCAGAGGCAGGCAGACAGCTGCAGACAACCATGTATACAATGCATATATCATTCATATCATATCCGTGTTTGAGGAATAACCTGGTAAGTATAACATGTTGGGAATCACAGTGCATGCAGAGCTCATTCAGATATTGCTGACCGCGACACCGTTATATTTGGAGCATATCCAACTTGAATTGCTCTAAGAAAAACAATATTAAGTGCCACCAGAGTACCACCTGGGCCTGTCGAAGCTTCCGGAATGTTTGAAGGCTGGACAGTTCAGCCAACAAAAATTGATGGTGTATGTAGTTGTGCGCTTGGTGGTAATTTATGGTGGAAAATCGTGAAAATGGTCCATAGATGCAAAGTTCTCCATTGCAGACCATTTGAAGGCTCCAAGAGGAGCCCTAAGTAATATGGAAGATATATGCACTCTGCAGTGACTTTCAGCAGGTGGTCTTTACCTGGTCTTTACAGGTCACCAGGGATCACTATAGTGTCCTTATTGAGCTACTCCCACATATGCAGAGATATCCCTGAAATCAATAACAAGGAGTATTTAAAACCTACAATCTTGAAAGTCAAAGTGTCTAAGAAATTGAGTGATCTGCGTGAAAGTTCAATGAAAGCTAAGTTGAATGGATGTATGCAGTGGATTTGCTTACATACCACAGTGTTACAATCACTTCTTTTCATCTTATCTTTTTCCTTATCCATTGTCTTATCTTCTATCTCCCTTATCTTATATCTTGTCTTATCTTGTCACCTGACCTATTATTCATGCTTACTGATACAATACGCACTTTTCATTTACTTATATTAAACACAGCAGTCTCACAACACACATACAGCATGACAATCAAGCTTTCATTACTTACACATTACTTTACTTATGTTCTACTCATGTTTACCACTGACCCAGGGAATTGGGCATTACTAGGGCTGAGGGTCGTTTACTTGTATATAAGCTGTAGTTACTTGCTGTATTTCCTTAGCTTTGATCTTGTCTATTCTACCTAGTTTAGTCCAGAACTTTGCTTACTTCCTTTATTGCTCTGCCATCTAAAGGTTTTCTTGAGTGTGACTCCTGGTGACACCTGTTACTAGAGCCAGTTGCTGACACACAGCTGATTGAGAAGGTGAAGCTCAGAAGCTGGCTTTGACAGAACTATTACACTAGTGAAAAAAGAATAAGGTAGAGGTAGAGGTTTAAGTAGAGCCCTTTTTAGAAGTAGAGCTTTTAATTGTTGGTGTAAACAATCTACAGTACTGTTAGTCTACTGTGCTGTGCTTGGTCTAAACTATTGTACTCACCTCAGTTGATATGAAAGCAACTGAGGTGTTTGTGTCCATCTCCCATTGTGACCTTCACCTACTGTACAGTATTTCTAATAATGCTGTTATAGCTCTTACACGTACATATACGTATGGAGTACTCCCCAACACCCCTCCTACTCCGTACGATCCAATCCTAGGCATAATACTAGTTTTGAGTGAATGGTGCCATGTAAGAGTTTTGTGAAGATGTCTGTGATGTTTTCCCCCAATCGGATATGCTGGATGCATACTTCACCACTGGCCACCTTCTCTTGCACGTAGTGATGATGCATCTCAATGTGCTTAACAAGAGCGTGCTGTTTCGAGTTTTCAGTGAGGCAGACAGAGCCAAAGTTATCCCCTAGCATGTCCGTGGGCCCATCTTGGGTTAGGTCAACCTCGGTAAGGAAAGAAGCTAGCCACACTGCCTGTTGTGTAGCTCTAGCTAATCTGATGTACTCTGATTTGGTGGTGGAAAGTGCCACCATCGCCTGTCATTTTGAACACCAGGACACCGGCACTCCCGATATGAAGAACACGTATCCTGAGGTAGAGCGGTAGGTGTCTTAGCACCCAGCGTGGTTAGAGTTGACATAGGCATGTGGCTTGAGGCCTGCTCCCAGGGGGTTGTCGGCGTTGGGTGCTCGGTATGTTATTGCATAGTTGAAAGTGTTGAGAATGTAGCCTGAGACCCACTCTACACACTCCCAGTGCTCCCTACCCGGGTTGAGCTGGTATCAGGCCAGTAGACTGCCTGTGAATGCCAAGTCGGGTCGTGTGCACACCTGGCCCCACAGGATAGAGCCTACAATGGCGCAGTATAGTTTGTCCCTCATAAAGATCGCTTCCTGCTCTGGCAGTGGACTCAGTGATTCACGTAGCTTGACATGTGGTGGTAGCGGTGTCGTCCTGCGTCGAACCTGGTCAAGCCCAAAGTGCACCAACATCCATTGGAAGTAAGCTTTCTGAGAGATAGTGACTGCCTTGGATTCTGGGTCCTGGCAGATCGTCATACCCAGCAGGACTTGAGATTTTACTTTGTTAGCCTCCCATTGTTTGCCAAGGTCACTGACGGCTTTGCTTCTGCCTTCTGTGGTAGACAAACCTCCACAGACGTCATCACCGTATGTGCTAGTGATTGTATAGCTGTCTCCCTCTTTCCAGTACCTTATGCATGGGTCCGCCCTCGACATAACGTACCCATCTGCTTTGTAGCCCTCTGCAAGTGTTGCTTGCCATTCGTGGCTACCCTGCATGGTGCCGTAAATAGACTTCTTTAGCTTGCAGACTAGGTGTTTGGTTCCCAGTTTGACAAACCCCTCGGGCTGCTTGAGGTAAATGTCGTGCATTATTGGACTGTTGAGGAAGGTGGCGGTGAAGTTGACTTGGAAAATCGATAGTCGCAGTACAGCTATAATAGCCAGTACTAACCGTACCGACTCCATTTGTGCCACTCCCCCATAGGTTTTGTCATAGTCCTGTCCTTGAATTTGGATGTATCCTTGGGCCATGTACCATGCCTTGCATTTTAGAAGGTTCCCATTCGCATCAAACTTAAGTGCGTATGTCCATTGGCCGCCAGCCAGGTTTGCATCGGGTGGTAGTTATACCAGCTCCCAGCATTGTTTTGCCATCAGGGTCTTGAACTCTGTCTCCATCGGTTCCCTCCAGAGGTCGGCATACCTCATAGCTTGCTTGTAGGATTGCGGTACCCACAGGTCTCCAGAGGATGTCGCAAACGAGTACGGACTCTGGGTGATCATTGCTAGGGTGTTCTCGGTTCCCAGGGTGTCTGTTGACCACTCCTCCCCACCGCTGCGCGCAGTCTCCTCCTGTTCGCTGTATTCTGCACTCTCTAGGTATCTCCGTGACAGTAAATGTCCTCTAGCACTTTGCCGTGTGGTCATGGGTGTATTGATTACCTCCGTTCGGTTAGGCTCAGTGGATTGAATGGGTTCAGGTGATATCTGCCGTTGCTGATTGCTACCGGTGTCCTCAGTTGTAATTGTGGGGACCTCATCAGATTTTTCGGGTTCCAGGCCTGTGGTTTCCGCGTTTTCTTCTCCTCCCACGTCTTCCCTTATGTCCTCTACCTTTGTTGGCTCGCGGGTACGGTGTGCTCTCCCTTCTTCAAAGGTCACATCGTGTAATTCCTCTATTTTTCTAGTCTCTGGTATCCACACCCTGTAACCTCTCCTCCCCATGTATCCCAGGAGTTTTCCTCTTACTGCCTGCCTCCCCAGCTTCCCATCTGTCCTCCTTCTTGGTAGTGTTGCCCAGCAATCACATCTGAATGGCCTGAAGTGTGATATACCGTGTTGTTTTTGGGTCCATGCCTCCACTGGGACTATGTCTGGAAAGCAGGATGATGGTACAAAGTTATTAACATATATGAATGTTGCTGATGCTTTGCCCCAGAAAGAGTACGGGAGGTTTGCTTCCTCCAGCAGTGTTTGTGTCCCGTCCATTACAGTTCGGAACGCCCATTCTGCCACACCATTTGTGGCCGACGAGTTATGGGGAACTTTCTCAATGGTTATCCCATGCTCGGCGCAGTAGGCATCCACAAGCCCGTTGTTTAGCTCTCTGCCTCCATCTATTCGGATTGTTCGTAGTACCTTCCCTGTTTGTTTCTCAGCCATCACCCGGAACTTGTGCAGTGCCTTCAGCCCTGTTTCCTTTCATTTATTCGTCAGGTAGTAGGGCACACGGAATGACGATCTTCCGTCTGTGCATAGCATTAGGTATACTGCTCCCCCTTTTGTTTGTGTCCTAGCTGGCCCGAAGAGATCCATGTGCACTCGTTCGAGGACCTCCATCTCATGTGACAACACTTTGTCAAACGGGTGCTTGGTGGCCTTCCCATATAGGCAATCCTTACACATCCCTTGTACCTCCCGGTTCATTATGTTCAAGCTGTCAACGAGTTTTTGGTTCAACATACGTAGCATGTGTCGTATCCCGACATGCCCTAGCCATCAGTGCCATGTGAGTATGTTTACTGGTCGGTCCCTCGCTCTTGAGTAGTTGACCGTTACTGGCCCCAGCTCTAGGATTATCACCTCGTACATTTTATTCCGGCCGAATCCTTCCAGTATTGTCTCCCCATTTGGTGCTTGTACAGTCATCACTCCCTGCCCCCAGTCCCCTCTTATACCTACCATCAAGTGTTGGTGTAAGACCTGGGTCAGAATGAGTCTTAGGGTAGGTTTTGGTGTAAGGAGTTTATGTTGTAGCGTGCTAGGAGCAGGCTGGAGCTCGAAGGGAGCTACAGGAACCGCGACTGAGGATGGGAATGACCTAGTAGTGGCTGGGATAGAGAGATGTGACCCTTGAAGGGGTTCCTATAAGGTCCAGGGAGGTCCCTAAGGTGTAAGTAGGGGAGGTAGAAGTACGGAACCTAGTAGTGTTGCGTAGTAGGAGTTGTACTCACTAGAATGTCAATGTGAGATCAAATAGGTTGTTGTGGAAGTGGGTCTCGAGTGTGTAAGCTCCTGAGAAGATATACACCTGGGAGGGGAGGTCCCGGGAACTGGAGCTTAGAGGTGGACGTCCACAAGTGTTGGAGGTTGTAACAGAGAAGCGGCACATAGTTCGACATTACCTAGATCGAGGTCCCAGAGCTTGTGGAGCAATTGGGGAGCTGTCATGAAGTACGTAGCCCCTATCATTTTCCTTTTCTCACCGTCTTGACGCCCTTACTTGTACGATTACATCACTGTCAAATCCCATCGATTACTGATCCACCTGACCCCCATCATCGATTACTGATCCACCTGTTACCCTTCTCCTTCTACTGGCTTCCGCCACCTTCCTTGTTCCTAAACTGTACAGTATTACATTGTCATTTCTCGCAGATCGGATTATATATATAAAGCCAATCCCTCACAACCTGGTCCCTTATCTTGACCTCTCTGTCATTATCTGGGACCAGGTATGTGCTTACTTATTACTACCTATAACTACGATACTCAATATATCTCTGTCATTATCTGGGACCAGTTTGCCTCCGCTCCGCTTAGTCGCTCCGCCTCATCGCCTTGCTTAGTCACTCCGCTTTCCTGCTCCGCTAGTCACTCCGCCTCTGCCGCTTCATGACATTAGGTCAAGATCCATTACTGCACTGACAGCCTACCGATAAGGTTGTCCTTGCAGGATCCACATACATCACGTCTTCTATACCCGTAGATCTTTCTGATCATACTGCTACAACTGATTGCTCCACTCTCCAACACGCACTTGACCCCAGAGATCAGCACCACGCCCACAATATCGGTGATAGCTGGTACAACTGTGACCCTCAGCCTTGCCCCCATGTGCTCTCCAATTCAGTTCAGGACCCAACTACTGTAAAAAATATCACCTTCTTGTCAATTCCCCAACCCCGATTGCCTACTCCTATCATGTTGACTCCTATTCCGCCTGCCACACCAGCTCCACCCGCCTCTGCAGAAGATCTCATGACTCAGCTCATTAAACAAGTAGCCAATCTTGCTACAGCCGAGGAATGCTCATCCTCCAAGTCCAGCATGAACAAACCCGAGGTATTCAAGGGAAAAGATAGCGCTGAGGCGCGTCGCTTCATGGCTCAGTTCCAGAACTGGGCATCGGAACAACCTGATCTCACCAAGAGTCAGGCAAAGCTTATCAAGTCAGCCCTAGGGTTCTTTACTGAAAGTGCGGGTGACTGGGCAACCCCGCATTCGCTACATTTCAATGCGGAACATCCCCCCTTTGGAGGAGATTGGGAAGAGTTCCTAAAAGAGTTTGTTCAACGCTTTGAGTCAGTAGACCCGGGTATGGAAGCTCGCAGCGAGATCAAAAATCTCAAGCAAGGTAAAGGCCAGACAGTCGCAGAATTTGCTCAGAAGTTCAAAGATATTGGGGATCGGACTGGAATGTCTGACATTGATTTACGGGAATGCTTCTTCACTGCCCTACTTCCGGAGATCCAACAAAATCTCATCATTGTAAACATTGCCCAAGGACTTGCTCCAACTCTGAAGGAGGCAATCAAATGAGCCATATCAGTGGACGTCTACATGCACGACCCCACCATGACTGGCCAAAACTCTGGACACGCTCCCACACATACCGCTCACACTACCCCTGCTGACCCCCACGCTATGGACATTGATGCAACCCACACTAGTAATGGGAATACTAGGGAGGCATTCCTAGCTTGCATGCGAGGACGATGCTTCGGCTGTGGCGCCCAAGGTCATGTCAAGCAAAACTGCCCACACCGAGAAACCACCTGCCGTTACTGTGGACGCCGAGGACATCTGGAAGCAGTCTGCCAAGACAAGTTCATGGGACTCGGACGAGACCGAGGCCGACGCCAGCAGATATCCGCTACGGGACCCACGCCATTCTCCCTATTCCCAAATGAATCCGTCCAGATCGCTTCCTCAACCCCAACATCTACTCCTGCAAACGTACCTGCTACTCCGAGCCCCCCTAACCAGGACTTTTCCAACCAGATTGGTCAAATAAGGAAATTACTCGATCGTGCTAATGCTATGTCCTCCTCATCCTCTGGCTTTCAACAGGGTTTTTAAAGAGGGTACCCGCTCTGGCTGCACCGAGAGTTTCCCCACACTTCCGAATTCATGCGAGACTAAGAGGAAGGAATCATAGTATAACAACTGCAGCCATGGTAGACTGTGGAGCTACCACCCTGTTTTTAAACCAAGACTTTGCCACCCGGAACCATGTAAGATGTGCACCCCTTCATAAACCAATCGACATTTTTAATATTGATGGAACACCTAACCGGGCTGGATGGATAACCCATTTTGCACGCCTAGCACTCACAGTGGATAATCAAGAGCAATGGATGGACTTTCTGATCACCAACCTAGGAGGCGAAGACGTCATCCTTGGACTCCCCTGGCTACGGAAGGTAAACCCGGAGATCGATTGGGAGAAAGGACGACTTTCAGTAAAGCCCCCTCGAGTAGCTATAGAAGAAGTCCCAGACAAGGAGATCTCATACTCTCATCTAGCCGCCGCTAACA
Source organism: Lentinula edodes (assembly GCF_021015755.1). Taxonomy (NCBI): domain Eukaryota; kingdom Fungi; phylum Basidiomycota; class Agaricomycetes; order Agaricales; family Omphalotaceae; genus Lentinula; species Lentinula edodes. The sequence continues at coordinate 82,573 of NW_025764346.1, forward strand.
CAGAAAGCCCAATCCCTGAACTCCCGAACCCGGAACCTCCCGCTGAACCCCCTCACGTTGAGGTGCCACTGGAAGCGACCCTTGAAGAGAGCGAATCAGCAGTGGTGGAAGAACCGCCAATACACCGAATCCGAGCCAATCATAAAACTCGCCAGGCATGGGTAAAAGCAGGAATCCTAGAGGAACAAACTGAGGAAGTCTGGTGCGCCACAGGATTCACTTACTCCCAGCAGCTAGCAGAGGAAGCCAACCGAGACAAACCTGTTAAAACCTTTGAAGAAATGGTCCCTGAGCAGTACCGTGATTTCAAGAAGGTTTTCTCAGAATCCGCCTCCGAACAATTACCTGCCCACCAACCTTGGGACCATGCAATTGATCTCATACCTGGAGCACCAGCGACCATGTGCACCAAGATTTACCCCATGTCCCTAAATGAGCAGGAGGAGTTGGATCGTTTCCTGGAAGAGAATCTGCGGAAAGGCTACATTGTTCCCTCCAAATCACCCATCTCGTCCCCAGTCTTCTTTGTGAAGAAGAAGGATGGGAAACTCCATTTCGTACAGGATTACCGGAAACTGAATGAGTATACTGTGAAGAACCACTACCCCCTCCCATTGGTGGCTGATATAATTAGTTGGCTTCAAGGGGCTCGATATTTCACCAAGTTTGATGTACGCTGGGGCTATAACAACGTCAGAATCAAGGAAGGTCATGAATGGAAAGGGGCCTTTGCAACCACACGAGGGCTGTTCGAGCCTAAGGTTATGTTCTTTGGTCTCACCAACTCCCCTGCAACATTTCAAGCACTTATGAATGCTATATTTGCAGACCTCAATGCAGCTGGAAAGGTAGCAGTTTACCTAGATGATATCCTCATCTTTAGCAGTGATCTTCAGGAGCATCAACGAGTGGTACGGGAAGTACTAACCCGGTTGGAGAAGCATGATCTATACCTACGACTGGAGAAGTGTGAATTCGAACAACAACAGATTGAATATCTAGGCCTTATTATATCGGAAGGGAGGTGAGAATGGACCCGGTAAAAGTAGCTGCAGTTCGCGACTGGCCAGCCCCCACTAACCTTCAAGAGTTACGAGGGTTCCTTGGATTTGCTAACTTCTACCAGCGCTTTATCCGGAACTTTGCAAGGATAGCCAGGCCCCTGAACGACCTCACTCGGAAAGATATATCCTTCACCTGGATGGACACCCAGCAACAAGCATTTGACACCCTCCAAGAGGCCTTCATCTCTGCACCCATCTTAGCCCTATGGACACCGGATAGACCAACCCGAATCAAGGTAGACGCCTCAGGCTTTGCTACCGGCGGTGCCCTCATGCAGAAGCAAGATGATGGCCAATGGCATCCCGTCGCCTTCAAATCAGCCTCTATGCAACCAGCAGAATGAAACTACGAGATTTATGACCGGGAAATGCTAGCCATCATAGAAGCATTGAAGGACTGGAGGAACTTCCTAGAGGGACTACCCCAGCCATTTGATATCATCACTGATCACTCTAACCTCGAATTCTGGCGCACAGCTCAAGACCTCACCCACCGCCAAGCTCGCTGGGCTCTATACCTTTTACGGTCTGACTTCCACATGATCCACTGCCCTGGTAAAATAAACACTCAGGCTGATGCTCTTTCCCGTATGGCAGCCCACCAGGTACTAGACAATGAGGATAATTGACAGCAGACAGTCCTTAAGCCCAACCATTTCACCAAAATTGCAGCTTCTATCCTATGGAACCCCTTAGAGGATCACATCCGGAAAGCCTCACAGCAGGAAGCACAGGTATTGGAAGGTCTCAAAACAGTCAAAGAGCATGGACTACAGCGCTTGGCTAATGGAATTGCCGAATGGGAGGAGGACAACGGTCTGGTCTACTACCGAGGACGAGTGTACGTGCCAGCAGACAATGACCTGCGCACTGAAGTACTACATCAATGTCATGACCATCCCACTGCTGGACACCCTGGGCTCCACGGAACACTCGATCCAGTTAGCACCCATTTCTGGTGGCCAACACTGCGCTCCTTTGTGGAAAAGTACGTAGAGGGATGCGAGACGTGCGCACGCAAAAAGATCCAAAGACATCCACGAGCTGTAACTCAACCACTAGACGTACCCTTGGGTCTATGGGAAGAGGTAGGGGTGGACTTGATAATGCAATTACCTAACTCCCAAGGATACGATGCAGTCCTAGTCTGCATGGACCTCTATGGGAAACAAATTCATGCCCTCCCATGTACCAGCTCCATCACGGCAGAAGGAGTTGCCGATATCTACTACAAAGAAATCTTCCGTCTTCATGGGCTCCCTCTTCACTTCAAGTCTGACCGTGGGCCTCAGTTTGCAGCCAAACTCATGCGATCCCTACTTGCTAGACTGGGAATAAAATCAGATCTTACTTCCGGGTACCGTCCTCAGTCTAATGGTCAAACTGAACGCGCCAACCAAGAAGTAGAAAAGTACATTTGACTTTACGTAGGCCGTCGGCAGGATGACTGGGCAGAGCACCTTCTGATGGCCAAATTTGTAATCAACTCGCGAACCCATTCTGCATTAGGCATGTCCCCATTCGAGCTAACCTACGGATACCTCCCCTTGTTCAACATCCCAGTTGGACAACGCAGCGGGATCCCAGCTGTAGACGACCGCATACAGATACTCCGAGAAGCCCGACAAGACGCAGGGGCTGCCTTGCACTTAGGGAAAAAACAGCAGAAAGAGGGATACGAATGAGAAAAACGGAAAGCTCACCAGTTCAAAGTCGGAAATTTTGTCTGGCTCAGCGCGGAAGACATCAACCTCCAACTGTCCAGCGAGAAGCTAGGAGATCGACAGCTCGGACCCTACCGAATCTTGGAGAAGATTGGACCCCTGGACTACCACCTTGACCTCCCTATCTCCCTTGACCGCATTCACCCTGTGTTCCACGTTGACAAACTCTACCCCTGGAAAGGTAACGCTATCAATGGAGAAATACCACCACCACTGGGGCCAGTCTACCTAGAGGATGAAGACGAACCGGAATATGAAGTAGAGGAAATCCTGGATAGCCGGGTCCGGTGGAAGAGGTTGGAATACCTGGTTAAGTGGAAGGGTTACAATGCAGGGCATAACTCCTGGGAGCCAGCGCCCAACCTCAGCCAGGCTCCAAAGATTGTTTGGGCCTTCCACAAGAAACACCCCACAGCAGCAAAAGCTTGACCATCGAGGGCAATGGTCATAAGAAGGGGGGTAGTGTCATGAAGTACGTAGCCCCTATCATTTTCCTTTTCTCACCATCTCGACGCCCTTACTTGTACGATTACATCACTGTCAAATCCCATCGATTACTGATCCACCTGACCCCCATCATCGATTACTGATCCACCTGTTACCCTTCTCCTTCTACTAGCTTCCGCCACCTTCCTTGTTCCTAAACTGTACAGTATTACATTGTCATTTCTCGCAGATCGGATTATGTATATAAAGCCAATCCCTCACAACCTGGTCCCTTATCTCGACCTCTCTGTCATTATCTGGGACCAGGTATGTGCTTACTTATTACTACCTATAACTACGATACTCAATATATCTCTGTCATTATCTGGGACCAGTTTGCCTCTGCTCCGCTTAGTCGCTCTGCCTCATCGCCTTGCTTAGTCACTCCACTTTCCTGCTCCGCTAGTCACTCCGCCTTTGCCACTTTGTGACAGGAGCTCGAGGAGGTTTGGGGAGGTTAGCTCACCAAGGCGTTAGGCGTTGGGGAGCTTTAGTATTGTTTGAGGGAGCTCAGAGACTCACTCGGATTGCTTAGATGTGAAGTAAAAGTGTATGTTGGATCATATAGACAATTGTGGAGACAATAGACAAGAGTAGAGAGAAATTGAGATAGAGAAACAGAGAGTAAAGAGAAATCTGTATGGTTAGCAGATACAAAGGGACAGGGACTGGACCTATGCAAAAGGGTGTGTGTTCAAAATATACCAAGCTGGGGCTTGGGGACGTTGCGGAACTACTTAAATAGGTACGGGAAGTGAACAAGGGAACATCAGGGGATCTTGTCAAGTCCATGCCGCGGGCCTCCATTCCGCCGCTCGGTATTCCGAAGATCTGCTTTTATTGTAATCTCTTCCTATTGTTCTTTCTCGCTACACATATCCTTTCGTCCTAGTCTCTCATTATTGTCTTTTACTCTTTCGTTCTAGTCTCTCCTTATTGTCTTTTACTCTACCCTGCAGGTACTACTCGTATAGCTCCTAGTAGTTAGTCTAGCGCTCCGCACCGATGCGCCGCTCCGTAGATATAAATACTGCCTGTACGCTACTGTAGTTCCTTAGTTTAATTATCAACTTAGATCTCCCTTCTCAACTTAACTCTCCTCTAAGTCTTCAGGCTCAACGCCTCGAAGTACGTTCTCCTCGACCTTAGGACTTTAACGTTCTCTGGTCCGCTCCTCGTCATCGGCGATACCGCCGCTCCGACCTGGCTGCTACTTAGCTCCTCTCTCTCTACTCTCGCTCTCCGGGGACCAACGGCGTAACGGCGGTGTTGTTAATAACTTCACTACTGTCCCACTCGTCTTCCGCATTTAGACACCCTGTGGCTCTGGCACGGTTACACGGTGTACATGATGATCTTAACAGATCTAGCAGACATGAGGCAGGTCATCGAGATTGCTACTTAATGGAGTTGATTGTAGGAGGTCCGTAGGTGTGTCGGGAAAGTCATTGGACATTCAGGAAATGGGAAGGTTCCAGGGGGATGGTGGTACTGTCTTAGGAGCAGAGCTAGACAAGAGGTATGGGAACATATGGTTGGTGCTGAGGCGGGTCTGGTTGTGGTCAGGGCATGACAGTTGGCAGAGAGATCAGGTTATGTCCAAATGACGGGGTGTGTTTTGCTCCTCTGAGCTGCACTTTCCTCTCTGTCTCTCCAACCTTCGTTACGAACTGTACTGTCTCTGTACCAGCTATTTCAAATCTTCCTGCGTCGCCTGAGATAGCACTGCTCCCTCCTTGGCCTTTTACCTCAGTGTAGTCAATGAAGTCTGAGCGCGATACCCAGCTTTTCATGGTGGGCATTGCTGGCGTATATAACAGTGTGCCACTCCGGCATGTGGTACATTTACTTTTTGGTACACTCAAGTGGCTAGGTACGTTATTATCTACATCACTACTTCCCGTCCCCCGCTGACCTGATGCCTCTAGAATGGAATGATTCTGTCTGGTTGTGTTAAGATCATGTACACCGTGTAACCGTGCCAGAGCCACAGGGTGTCTAAGTGCGGAAGACAAGTGGGACAGTAGTGAAGTTATTAACAACACCGCCGTTATGCCGTTAGTCCCCGGAGATCGAGAGTAGAGAAGGGAGGAACTGAGAAGCAGCCAAGTCGGAGCGGCGGTATCGCCGGTGACGAGGAGCGGGCCAAAGAACTTATAAGTCCAAAGGCTGTAGAGAGAGTACTTCAAGGCGTTGAGCCTGAAGACTTAGAGAGGAGCTAAGTTGAGAAGGGAGATCTAAGTTGATAATTAAACTGAGGAACTACAGTAGCGTACAGGCAGTATTTATATCTACGGAACGGCGCATCGGTGCGGAGCGCCAGACTAACTACTAGGAGCTATACGAGTAGTACCTGCAGGGTAGAGTAAAAGACAATAAGGAGAGACTAGAACGAAAGAGTAAAAGACAATAATGAGAGACTAGAACGAAAGGATATGTGTAGCGAGAAAGAACAATAGGAAGAGATTACAATAAGGAATGGATCTTCGGAATACCGAACGGCGGAATGGAGGCCCGCGGCATGGACTTGACAGTATCCCCCTCTTAGGCTTGAGCCCTCGAAAGCCATTAATACCGGGCGTTGGTTAGTCACCAAAGAAAAATTTTAAAGGCCGTCAGGATCGGGGATTAGGCCCATCAGTCAGCAGGAAAATTTTCAAAAGCCGTTGGTACCGGGAATTGGCGTTAGTCATCAGTGAAAATTTTCGGTTCACCGTACACCAAACACAATTCGAAGGAAAATTTTTGCTGGTCCGTGCGCAGTTTTTGCCGTATAAAAGGCCCAGGATTTTGCCGCTAAGGCCCAAGTTTTCCAAAGAACTCTAAGTCCACTACCATGTCGACCAGCCGAACTACCACCACCACTCAACCCACTGCAAGCTCTTCTTCCCGCCCCACCGATCCCCCGAGACCCGGCACTCCGATCGATGAAGATGAGGACGAGATTCTTCGGGAGGCCCTAGCGAGGGTAGAAAGGGTCAAAGCAAGAAAGGCAGCGGAGGCTAAGAGGAAGGCAGCAGAGGAGGCGGCTGCAAGAAAGGCGGAAGAGGAGAGGAGAAAAAAGGAAATCGCGGCGAAAAGGAAAGCGGCGCAGGAGGCGCGAGATCGGGCCAATCGGGCTCAACAACAGGACGCTGAGCTTGTAGAACGTCGGCGACTACTAGCACAAGCAGCTACCGCAAGAAGTCAGAGGGGTACTTCGCCCAGTGAGATGTCGGTCTCCCCGCGGAGGCCCGTAGTAGAAATTAGGAGGGAGAAAGGAAAGGGGAAAGCAAGAATTCCGGCGCGGGTAAGTACTGTGTAACTCTGTTCTATATTGAGACTTATACTTTTTCTTTTCAGCCATTGGGTGGAGATCCGGACGACGGCGACGATGACGACGACGACGACGAAGAGAGGGAGCCTTGTGAGAGGTGCAAGGCCAAGAAAATCCCTTGCCTGCAGCAGGCCGGCAAGCAGAGTTCCGTCATCTGCAAGCCGTGTCACGACTCCAAGGTCCGGTGTTCCTTTTCGGGGCGCCCATCGACGGTCAAGCGGGAAGGCGGTTCCGGGGAGCGGATCGCTGTTATGGAAAGTCAGATGGCGCAGAGTCTCGCCGATTTGAGGGCCTTGCGGGAGGCCAACTCGAAGTCCCATCAGTACCTCCGTCAGCTGTTGAGGAGGCAGGAAGATGACCACGCCCGGCTCATTGCCATGGAAACCAGGATGGCGATGCTGGGTATGGGAGAGGGACCGGCGGTGGCAGGGCCGTCGAGTAGGAGGACCGAGCAGCGGCGACCGCTGAAGCGACGGAGGATAGTGGAGGAGAGTGCAGAGGAAGAAGAAGAGGAAGAAGAAGAAAAAGAAGTGGAGGAAAAGGAGAAGGAGACGGAGAAGGATGGGGAAGGAGAGGAGGAAGAGGTAGAGGAAGAGGAGATGGCGCCGACCGCGGCGCAATCGGAGAAGGGAAAGGACAAGGAGGTAGTAGAGTAGTAGTGTAGCGGACATCGGACATCGGCCGTCGGCCAACTTTTTGTACTCTTCTTGTTGCCCTGCCTTCGTTGTACAATCTTGTTTTTTGGACTTTGTATATATAAAAAATGTTAACTCCATTTTGAAATCGGAAAGCGAATGGGCCGCGAGGCGGCGTAAGAAGTAAATTAGTTTAGTATAAGTAGTATAAGTGTGAAAGAATTATACGTGAAATAGTAGATAAAAGGATGAGATTAACAATTAAGAGAGAGGGGTAAACACTCAATTTACTATCATCGTGTTTACCCTCTAAACGCACAAAGTAAACTTCGGCGGAGCGCGGCGGAAAAACGGGGAACAGGAATAAAATGATTTTGTGTGATCAAGGTCCAGGTTTCAAAGGGTATCGAGCGTGGAATGCGGGTACCAGTTCATCAGCATGTAATTCATCAGCAGCAACCCAGGAGAATTCATCGTCGGTACCTTCGTAACCGGCCCACCGAATATAGTAACGTAGAGGACAACATTTATACCTTCTGTCCAGCTTGGAGTCCAGAATTTCGGCAACGTTGTACTCCTCTTCACCATCAACTTCGATTGGAGGTGGAGGAGATTGAGTACGATTCGGGAAAGGATTCGGCGTAACCGGCTCCAGCTGTGAGACGTGGAAAACCGGATGAATGCGGCGAAGATAGTCCGGGAGCTTGAGCTCGTAAGATAAAGTACCAGGTCGACTGATGACCTTGAAAGGACCAAGATATTTTTCTGAGAATTTTTCAGTAGGACGAGTAGAGCGAATGTGCTTAGCAAGAACAAATACTTCGGAGCCGATCGGGAACTCCGGGTGCGAGATTCTTTTCCTGTCAGCTTGTTCCTTATAACGAGATTGGGCTAAAAGGATTTCCTCTCGAAGGAAAACGTGGAGTTCATCGAGGTTAACGACGAAGTCTCTAGCTAGGTCAGACTTCATATCGACCTCGGGCCGAACGGTGATATTTGGATGGTATCCTTTGTTAGCGAAGAATGGAGTAATACCTGTGGAAGCATTGGGAGCGTTGTTATAAGCGAACTCGGCGATCGGGAGTAAAGGCGACCAGTCATCTTGTTGGTAGGAGCAGTAGATCCTGATGTACTGTTCGAGAGTCTGATTGACACGCTCGGTCTGCCCGTCGGCTTCCGGATGATATCCAGAGGTATAGTGAAGTTCCATGGAGAGCGCTTTACCGAGAGCCCGGAAGAACGCCGAAACAAATTCGGAACCACGATCAGAAGTGACATGATTAGGAACACCATGTTTAGAGAAGACGTGAATAACAAAAAGCTCAGCTAGTTGTTCGGAAGTAATGGTGTCGTGAGTTGGAATAAATATAGCTTGCTTGGAAGATCGATCCACAACGACGAGGATAGCGGTGTAACCATTCGACATTGGCAATTGCTCAATGAAGTCCATGGAGATGGAATCCCATGGTCGGACCGGAACCGGCAGAGGCTTCAACAACCCGTAAGGCCGGTGTCGGCAAGGTTTGTTGCGACCACAGATAGTGCAAGATGTAACGTAGTCACGTACGAAGTCTCTGACCTTGGGCCAAGTGTATTGACGACGTACAGCTTCTAGAGTGCGGTTCTGGCCGAAATGGCCGGAAAGTGGATGATCATGGAAGTAACGGAGGACTTGAAGGCGAAGATCACCGTGATTAGGGACATAAATACGGTCGTCAAGGCGTAGTAGCTTGTCACTACCTAAGCTCCAACGTTCATTGGAAGGATCTTTTGCAAGTTCCAAACCAACAACGGAGCTCGGGTCGGCGGGAAGGGCGAGGATGATGGCTTGGTGTAGGGCTTCGATATCCATGATAATCGAGGCTCGTAAAACCGGGCCTTCCAAGAAGGTAGCTCGAAGAGACGCAGTGAGTTGTTCGTTAGTAAAGATAGGACGGAAGTTGTGAGGGTTCACTTGGGCGTAGCCGATATCCCCCTCTTTAGGGTAGACGTCCCAGCGTCTAGTTATCGAGTCGGGTTTCTCGCCGAGTTTCCCCGGCCGGAAGCGAATGACCATATTAAATTGGTGTAAAAATTCTGACCATCGGACCTGTCGGCGTGTAAGAACCTTGGTAGTAGAGAAATACTCAAGATTCTTGTGATCGGTGACGACGTCCACCGGATCACCCGAGCCTTCCAGATAATGACGCCAAGCTTTAAAGGCCTCGAAGATGGCCAGTAGCTCTTTGTCGTGGGTATCGTAATTGAGTTCAGCCGCATGAAGTGTTCTGGAAAGGAAGGCTAGAGGATGAATTTCACCGTCAGCATATTGGATGGAAAGAATAGCCGCAATGGCATAATCGGAAGCGTTGGTTTCCACGATAAGTGGGCGATTCGGCTCCCAATGGGCCAGTATCGGCGCAGAAGTGAAAGCAGTCTTGAGATTTTCGAAGGCCTCTTGACAGCTGCTGTCCCAGATCCAGGAAGCGCCTTTTCGGGTAAGCCGAGTCATCGGCACAATGATATCACTGTAATTATAAATAAAACGACGATAGAAGTTTGCAAAACCCAAGAAGGACTGAATGTCCTTAACCTTCCTCGGGACCGGCCACTCTAGAACTGTTTGAACTTTCTCCTTGGACATAGTCAATCCATCGGGAGAAAGAATATAACCCAAATACTCAACAGTATCCATATTGAATTCGCACTTGTCGGGGTTGGCGTAAAGCCGATGTTTCCGTAACCGCCGAAGAACCTCCTTAACGTGTTCTCGGTGTTCTTCTGGCGTATCAGAGTAGATTAGAATATCGTCAAGATAGACAATAACACAGACATCGAGCATGTCAGAGAAGATGTCATTCACAAACCGCTGGAAAGCCGCAGGGGCGTTCGTAAGGCCGAACGGCATGACCTTCCATTCGTAAGAGCCGTAGCGGGTCCGAAAGGTGGTCTTCCATTCATCACCTTCAGCGATTCTGACTAGATGATAAGCGTGAGCGAGATCCAATTTGGTGTATATTTTAGCTCTTTTCGGAGCGTCGAGAAGATCTGAAATGAGTGGGAGTGGGTAACGATCCTTTTTGGTGATACGATTGAGTCCACGGAAATCGACGCAAAGGCGAAGTTTGCCGTCTTTCTTCGGGACAAAAAGGACCGGAGCGCCGTGAGGAGAGGATGATGGGGTGATGGCACCAGTAGCCAGCTGTTTGTCAATAAAGTCTTTAAGGGCGACTAGCTCCTTTTCAGACAAAGGATAAATACGGCCGAGAGGCGGCGAAGCGCCTTCTTCCAAGTCAATCTTCAGGTCGTAAGGTCTGTGTTCAGGAAGTGAATCTGCAGCAATCTCGTCGAAGACGTCTGCAAACTCTGCGTACTCTTCTGGGATAGAAGGGTGGAGTGGAGGGACAGTAGGAGTGGTGGAAGAGCAGTCGGCGGCGCGGGCCGCGACCTCTGAGTGGATAGCACGAAGTAGAATGGGTTCCATACCAGCGTCCTTGCAAGCCCTGTTAAAGACTGCAGCACTGACAAGTGCAATGTCGACCTCGGGAGTTTCCAGTTGAGCAGCGAATTGAGAGACCGTAGGGTAAGAGTAGATGGGTTCAAAGGGAAATTTGGACGAAAGGGGCTTGGCCCGTAAAGTCCGAGAGCGGGAGCGAGAGCGAGAGCGAGGTGAGTCCCCAGGAGGGGTCTCCAGAATTGTCGGTGAAACCGACGGCGAAGGTTCCGGTAGCGGAACAGCGACCTTTGCAACAACGGGGTTGATAGCAGAAGGCACAGACGTCTGTGGAGAATCAAGGTGTGAAGTGTTACGGAACGTAATGTTTCGAGATGCCCAGTCAATCAACGGATTGTAGCGGGATAAGAAACTGTAACCTAATACTGCTTTACAAGATGAATCTAAATGAGTAACATAAAAGGGTAATAGAAGCAGCTCGCCAGAAGGGAACCGAACGGCGATATTTGCCATATCGGTAATGGGTTTAGAAGATAATGAACCATCAAAAAGACGAAGATTAACAGGAGAAATTTTGGTCGTAGGAATAGAATTTTGTGAAACATAACGAGTATCGATGAAAGAGTCAGTAGAACCAGAGTCAACAAGAGTAGGAAATTTGAGAAGAGCAGAAATAGGTTCGGCCGGCGCGGCCGAATCGGATAAAGGAAATTCAGTAGTCAATGATATTACAAGAGATTGTTCAATAGAAGAAAGAGCGGACGCATTGAGATATAACTCCCCAGGTGAGGTACGAACCTGATCAACGCAGCTCCCGTTCCGTACCGGGGAACAAGAGCTGCGGATTAGTTTTCCGAATCCTCTTCAACAACCTCAATGGTTGCTTCGGGGGTTTCTTCAACCTCAGCAGCACGGCCCTTCGATTCTCGGGCCTTTCGCTTATTGCAGTCAGCAATCTGATGCTTACCACCGCAGAAGAGACAAAGGTTGTTCTTCATCCTTCTTTCCTTCTCGGAGGGAAGGACTTTCCCATCTGCACCAAGATGGTTGAACGCGGGGCGCTGACCGCCGGATTGGCCGGAATTCGAAGAGTTCTGGGGCTTACCATTGTTATTAGGCTTACCACCAGAGAAGGGTTTAGGCTTCGGCGTGAACGGCGCCGAAGAGCCAGATGGCTGAGAGTTGTTTTGCTGGTTAGTAGAACCAGTCTTAAAGTCCGAGGAACCCTTCTTCGGGTTCCGAGCAACAAAAGGCTTACCAGCCTCACGCTTCCTAGTTTCCTCGCGTTTCCAATAACGATTGTCAATACGAAGAACCTCTTGACAGTAATCGGCGAGCGTCGCCGGCTCGGGCAAACGCGCCATTTCGTCCTTGATGCGCTCAGCTAAGCCTCGTCCATAAGCCCATTTCAGGGCAGCAGAATCCCAGTTGGTACTAGCAGCCAGGGTGTTGAACCGGATATTGTATTTCCGGATGTTCTCGGTTTCCTTCATCTTCAGATTACCGAGAGAATCTTCGGCCTCGCCTTGGGCGTCGTAAACGCCGAAATTGTCCTGAAGCTCCTTTACAAGGGCTTTGAAGGAGGATGTCCAGGCCGGCAGCGAGTCGAGATCCGGGTCGAGAATATCAGGGACAAACCATTCTTTGGCTGACCCACTGAGATAGGAAAGGGTATAGTTCACCTTCCGTTGGTCGGTGAAATACTTTGGACGGTCATTGAAGACCAGGGCGAGATTGATGAAGAACGTCTTGAGTTTTCGGGGATCCGAACCGTCGAATACCTCTGGCTCCTTGACCTTGCTCTTGGATTCAGAGCTGTCAGAGGGGCGGCCGAGAGCGGCGAGGACGGTACCAAGGGTCTCAATGGAGCCCTTGAACCCCGAGAGGAGTTCCAACATAGCACGTTGCTCGTTGGGGATGTCAGGAGATATGGGAGTACGAGGTCCACCAGGTCCACCAGGACCGCCGGGACCGCCGGGACCACCAGGACCACCAGGTCCACTGGGGTCACCAGGTTCACCATGCGGTAAACCGCCGGAGTCGTTATCCAGATCGTCATGATTGTTGTCGGCGCCCGGATCGTCGGGGTCGACAGGAGGGTCTTGATCATCGTGATCACCGGTGTCCAAATCGAAGTGAGGAGGTGGGTCACGAGGAGATTCAGAAGCAGCACGACGTTGGGGTTGTTTCCCCGTACGGCGGGCGATGGCTTGGAGAATTGGAGAATCAATTCGAGTAGTAGACCGGCCCCGAGCCGGAGCGACCACGGGGGGTTGTCCACGGCGAGGGGTCAGGACTTGAACAGGTTGTCCGTCACCAGTGTACAAGGTGCTGTACTCAAATTGTTGTTCCTCTTCCATGGCTTCAGGAAGAGTCGACGTAGTAGGGACTGTAGCTGGACCGAAACCGCGATTACGGCGACGTGGTTGACCAATTGCAGAGATAGAGTCGGAGAATGGGGCAAATGATTGGGCTGTAGTGAAGAAAGTGTTTTCTTCGGAGTTAGCTCTAGATTGAGCTCGAGTTTTCGGAGGCATAAAAAATGATATGTCAGTACGACGTTAACGGATTGAGTTTAATTATACTGTTAAGATCATGTACACCGTGTAACCGTGCCAGAGCCACAGGGTGTCTAAGTGCGGAAGACAAGTGGGACAGTAGTGAAGTTATTAACAACACCGCCATTACGCCGTTAGTCCCCGGAGATCGAGAGTAGAGAAGGGAGGAACTGAGAAGCAGCCAAGTCGGAGCGGCGGTATCGCCGGTGACGAGGAGCGGGCCAAAGAACTTATAAGTCCAAAGGCTGTAGAGAGAGTACTTCAAGGCGTTGAGCCTGAAGACTTAGAGAGGAGCTAAGTTGAGAAGGGAGATCTAAGTTGATAATTAAACTGAGGAACTACAGTAGCGTACAGGCAGTATTTATATCTACGGAACGGCGCATCGGTGCGGAGCGCCAGACTAACTACTAGGAGCTATACGAGTAGTACCTGCAGGGTAGAGTAAAAGACAATAAGGAGAGACTAGAACGAAAGAGTAAAAGACAATAATGAGAGACTAGAACGAAAGGATATGTGTAGCGAGAAAGAACAATAGGAAGAGATTACAATAAGGAATGGATCTTCGGAATACCGAACGGCGGAATGGAGGCCCGCGGCATGGACTTGACAGGTTGCAGAGTCAGTGGTTAACTGGTTGTTGTAGACGGATTCAGACGTACTCGTGTTGATGGTGTCGGTTTGTGCGGCCAATACATATGTTGCCATTGGTGTAGATATTTTGGTACTATCCACATTTGCTGCATGGGCGCCTGCTTCGGTCTTAGGCTTCTGAGCTTGCCCCTGTTTTGGCCACTGGCCCTCTATTCCACCTCCCTTGGCCCAGCACTTCTTCGCAATGTGCCCCGGCTTGTTGCAGTTATGGCAGGTGATTGTCGGCCTGCCATTGCTTCTGTTGCTTGTATTGGCGCGCGACTGTGCCGTCATCAGGGCCTTCACCCTTTTATTGTCTCGTTCGTCCTCCCGTCTCTCCTCCTCCTTTTCATACCACAGCGTGTGGAGGTAGGTGAATGCATCTGTGCTCATGCTTCCTGGTACACTGCACACATCTGATCTCCAGTTGGGTGGCATGGAGGATATGACGATGTGTCTGAATTGTGCATCTGTCGCCGTTCCTCCCAGGTCGTGGACCCTCTTGATGAGGTTCCGCATCCTCTTCTCGTGATCCTCCATGGTAGACTTGGCGGGGTCGAACTTTTCCTGGCGCAAACTTGTATCCGCTAGGTGGATCCTTTGCTCATCTTGCTTCTCAAGGTGTTTGACCAGGGCAGTCCAAATCTCTGATGCTCGTTTGGTTTCGTCTATCCCCAGGCCGGCGGGGTCAGTTATGTTCGACACAATTGTCCCTGCGACTAGTCTGTCGCGCACTTCCCATTCCTCCAGGTAAGGTGCAGGGCTAAATAGTAGTGTAGTGGTCTGGGTTGGCAGGTATAGCGGACCCGGGTAGCTGTTGGGCTTCGGAATCGTCCCGTCAATGTATCCGGTCAGTCCCCTCGACTGCACCGCGAATAGTATCTCTCTTTTAGATGGTCTCCAATTTTCCTCCCCTGCGAGTTGCTTCTCATCCGGGAGTCTCGGTATGTTTAGGCTGTTCCCAAACGACATTTCAGCTGTTTTAATTCTGATAACCTTTTTAGGGCACCAGTCTCATAATCTGTTGGTGTAAACAATCTCAGTTGATATGAAAGCAACTCAGTATTTGTAGGTACCTGTTGGTGTAAACAATCTACGGTACCATTAGTCTACTGCGCTGTGCTCGGTCTAAACTATTGTACTCACCTCAGTTGATATGAAAGCAACTGAGGTGTTTGTGTCCGTCTCCTGTCGTGACCTTCACCTACTGTAACAGTATTTCTAATAATGCCGTTATAGCTCTTACACATACACATACGTATGGAATACTCCCCAACACTAATTACCTTTACTTTTTTTTGTGAAGGAGAGCTGATGAGCTCTACTTTTCCAGCCATATCTGTTGTCCAGACTTTTTGACCATTGCATTAACCTATTCTTACACACAAACTTACTACAACCATTATGATGCAACAACCAATGAACACAGTTTACACAATACATTCCATTACTATATGATACTTGGCATTACTTGTACTAAGTGCATAGTTTCCCCTGCTCTTGGCTCTCAAATGGTGGTTAAATCAACACACACACTCTCTCTACTTTTCCGGCATGTGTGTATCTCTAGCTCCGGAGTCCAGAGAATGATGACTACCATACTGCTCCATAACATAGCTTTCAAGTGATGGGTGAAACACTGTAAAACAGGAAATGGACCTACCCAGAAAATCTAAGTCTTATATCCATAATTGAGAAAGCCTATAGCTTTATGGTGTGTGAAATCACAAAATTCACCATTTTTGATGAATCTCAACATTCTTGAAAAAACTCAAAAGTCAAGAACAACAGCACTTGAGGACTTTGTATTGTATACTATGGTAAGAGATGTGCATAGATGCCTGTAGAGCAAAATACTCATCATTTCAGCACAGTTTTGTGGCTTGTCCATTATCTGCTAAACCTGGATATTCGGCTAAGCACCGAGAGCAGATCCCAGCAGATCCCAGTGCTGAAAGCACTGAAAGCAGTATGCTTTGAGTGCTCTCACTGCTGGGAAGTGCTCTCAACTGCTTTCGGACCCTTAGCCGAATATCCAGGTTTTGCAGATGATGGTATGCATCTTGTTTCTTGTTGAAGCCTGAGTTGTTCCACTCTCAGAATGGATGGATCACCCAGCTTATTCATAATAAAACATTGCTCATTTGAACATGATTTACAGCTGGGGATGATGAGAAAAAGTGCAGTCAATGTACAAAAATATGAACCGAGGACCATTAAGGACTTGGCGCTTAGTTTAGACACTATTCATCTGCAAAACCTGTTTTTTCGGCTAATTCTCCGAGAGCAGCTGAGAGTGCTTCCCAGCAGCCAAAGCACCCAGAGCAGGGTTGAAATTCTGCTCTCGGTGCTTTGGGTGCTGGAGAGCGCTCTCCAGCCAGTACCCTTGCTCTGGCGAACATACAGGTTTTGCAGATGTTGCTAAAATGTCATCTCATCTCTGAATTCTTCACTATAAAATCTCAGAAAATCTGGTATTGTCTTTAAGCAGTAGGTTAACAGTGCCCGTGTTTTAATTTTTGCATAACTCAAATGAAAACTACTCGGAAGACCAATTTGTTGGACCTTGAGATTTTTGGCGGGGTCACAGCTGTGACCAGCACGTGATATGCATCGAAACTGAACTGGGAGTATCTTTACTGTGAATGTCCTCGGCTTTGATACACAGCGCTCAGCGCTTAAATTAGGCGCCAGGAAACGTCTAGCGGACGTCGAACGGCCATCATCGAATCCTTGACGATACCCAGGGGGCACCACAGGATAAAAGCGCTGAGATCGCAATACCCGTTGGGGGTTGTTTGGCAACAGCTTTAGTAGCCATGTTGCCGTTTTGCCAATCAGCGCCGTGTCTCGCATAGGCACCTTTTCCAACAACAATTGACTGACTACAAACGTCACAGTCTACAGTGTACTTTCCATCCTTGAGATAAACATCATATGCAATGATGCGATCGCCAGTAATAAGTCTTGCTGTCGTCGGAGGGGAAGCATTCTTATTTTTAGAGATTGTTGGCATTGATAATATAGAGATGATCCAGAGAAATAATATCAGGCAAGCGTAGTTGAAGAAGATAATTTTCCGCTGCGTTGCAGCATGTACTGCCCTGTACTGCCTCGTATACACGGAAGAGGGGAGATATCTTTCCAATAGCTCTACACACTAAAGCACAATCCGATAACTGTGAATCAAGCGCACGGCACTAATCGGCAACACGGCAATACGGCGACTAAAGCTGTTGCCAAACAACCCCCAACGGGTATTGCGATCTCAGCGCTTTTATCCTGTGGTGCCCCCTGACGATACCCAACATTACCTCTCGTATATCATGAAGTTCAGGTAGTATATGGTTGCTTGCACGATGTGCTGAAGCTCAATCCTTTTCTTCCTAGTTCCGCTTTGAAGTTCAACGCAGTCTCGGAGTGGTGGGAAGAATATATTGAGTGAGTGCAGCTTGTTCTCAACTAGATGTGAATTCCTTCCGAACTATTTTACAGCTATGACTATCTCAAAAAGTATATCTATCAGCTAGAGAAGCAGCAACAGAGTTTGACATCGTCCTATCGAGACTTGGAATCTAATGAACGAACATCTCTAGTCGGTCGTCCTTCCGACGTAGCCACGGACTCGATATTTATTCCTCTGCTGGACAAGGAACTGAAGAAGGTTGCCTTATTCTATGAGAATCAGGAAAAAGAGCTGTTTGACGAGCTAGCTGAGCTAGAGGCTTTAGTTCAGAATCAAGACGAGCTTGGATTAGATGGGGACCATTATGCCGATGATGACGAGTATGACGAGGAAGACGACGAAAGCCTGTCAAGGAGTCCAGAGAGACACAGGCGACGACGTTTGTCTAGTAGCGTCAATGTCAATCGAGGCACCTCGGGTCCCGGTGAGTAGTGCATTGTAGATCGAATTGTATAATGTTCACTGCACCACAGGTGAAAGCTCCCATGTACGCCAATCCCCAGTGCGTCAGAGACACAGCATCTCCTCCAGTGAAGGTGAAATGGAGGATAGTCTGGCTTCGCTTAGGCGTTCTATCTCTCCTAATAGAACTATGCAAAAGCTTGCGAACACGTTTAGCCTCATGAAGGATAGTGTAACCTCTTCGGGGCTTTCGGAAACCATCTGGACTGCCCGTACAAATTATGCGTACGATACCCGACTCCTCTTCAAACGGCGAATAACGAACCTCTATGTTTCGTTCTCCTCATTGCGGTCGTACGTTGAAGTCAATTACTCCGGCTTTCGCAAAGTGCTCAAAAAGTATGTAAGTTCTACGCTTGATATTTCGGACTCGGAGGATTTAATAAGTACCTTGATCGCAGGTATGATAAAGTCACTTATAGCGAGGTACATATAACATCTATGGCCAAGGGATTCCTTTATCTCACTTGGTCTAACAGCTTAAGGACCATTATCTCCACGACGTCGTGGAACAGACCGTGCCATTTTTGCCTGATTCGAAAGATCGGCTCAATGGGGCCATTGGCCGATTAGTAGACCTCTATACCAAGTGTGTCGCTAGGGGAAACCGGAATCTCGCCAAACAGCAGTTAAAACTCTTTCAACGCGAAAACATCGCTTGGGAGCGGGACACAATATGGCGGCAAATGATTGGTCGCGAAAGACGGGGCGAAGGTGCCGCCTCTAATCTTCTTGGCGCCACTTTGGTTAAAGAACCTCAACCGGGGCTTTTCGCTATTCCAACGCCATTTGGGCGACTCTCTATCACGCGCAAATTTTTGTATTTGGTCATAGCTCTCGTCGTTTTTGCGGTGTTATTGAATGTCGAAGTTGTCCAGGGTAATGAAGCCAATCGCTGTTTTGCGGTGCTGGTATTCTGCACAGTGCTCTGGGCTACCGAGGTAATTGAGACTTATCTTCTGCGAACTTCTCAAATTTGACTATCCGTAGGCTATACCTCTCTTCGTCACATCCATCCTCGTACCTTTACTGCTTGTATGCTTCCAAGTGGTACGCGGTCCGAAACCGGACTATGAACACTTAGGTGCCCCGGATGCTACCAAGTATGTTTACAAATTAGCCTATTTCAAATGTTGATATCTTCCTATTTAGATTCATCTTTTCGGCGATGTTTTCCCCAACGATCATGCTTCTCATTGGAGGGTTTACAATATCATCTGCGTTAAGCAAGACCAGTATAGACCGCATCCTCATCACTCGCGTTCTCAGCCTTGCAGGCACGAGGCCATCCGTTGTCTTATTGGCCTTTATGTGTGTGTCATGCTTTGCCAGCATGTGGATCAGTAACGTTGCGGCTCCGACACTTTGCTTCACCTTGATCAAAGTACGTACGTCCGTTCTGACCCCATCTGCAGGCCTCTTTAGCTCACAATTTCAATTGTCCAGCCTATCTTGCGAACACTGCCTCCCAAGACGTCTTTTGCTCCTGCATTAATCGTGAGTGGCGCCTTCTTCATGAGAAAACCTAGAAATCAATCAGAGACTTTCACCTAGCTTGGTATCGCTCTAGCCGCAAATATTGGAGGTCAAAGCTCGCCAATCTCGTCCCCGCAGAATTTGATTGCGCTTCAAAACATGGATGAACCTTTAGACTGGGGCAGCTGGTTTGCTGTAGCCCTTCCCGTTTCTGCCATTTCAATATTGTTGATATGGGGCCTTCTATTGGCGTCGTATCGACCTGCTCGATCTCCTGATGGTGAAAGTGAGATTGAGATTCGGCCGATCCGCGCGACGAAGGAGCCGTTCACTCGCCAGCAGTACTGGGTGTCTTTCGTCTGCCTTGCAACCATCGTCCTGTGGTGCATTGCCCATTCGATCGAGGACTACGTAGGTGATATGGGGGTCATTGCAATTATTCCCATTATAGCCTTCTTCTCCACAGGAATATTGAAAAAAGTTGGGATTTTTGGAAAATTATGTTTGGGGTCGGCTGACTATCCTTTTTTCTTACGCTACATAGGACGACTTTGAACAATTCACATGGACAATTGTTTTTCTTGCCATGGGCGGCATCGCTTTAGGCAAAGGCGTTACTTCTAGCGGTTTACTTGATATCATGGGAGAGCTTGTTAGAGATCTCGTTGACGGCTTCAGCCTTTACAACGTTGTGCTCATACTATCCCCGATTGTTCTGGTGGGATTCCACAATCTTTCCGTGATAGCACCACCCCACTTACTCATTGCAAACAGGTTATTTCGACTTTTATAAGCCACACGATTGCAAGTGTACTTCTTGTACCTATCGCAAAAGAAGTCGCAGCGAGCCTCGGCGGTGATCACCAAAATTTGTTGATTTTTGTGACTGCGTTGATATGTTCCGCTGGCATGGGTATGCCAGTGTCTGGGTTTCCCAACCAGACTGCGTACGCTTCCTTCGCTGTGCTGTGAGATAAAACTTACTGGCCATTTTCAATTGAACTATCTAGGGCCACGCAAGAAGATGATCTTGGTGAATTATATTTGTCTAATATAGATTTTCTCAAAAACGGGATTCCAGCGAGTATTTTCGCAACTCTTGTGAGTTGTTGTTGTCATGCGTAGGAAAAAATAGTTGATTTCGTGCCTTTGTAGGTCGTCGCTACCGTGGGCTATCTACTTATGATTGCCATAGGGTGAGTCTACCTCGTTGAGCAATACAGGTCGTACTGAACTCCTGACCCAATCGATAGTCTGTAATGTCGTTCCTGGATAGGAGGAAAAACTCTGCCTTTCCAGATATAGATCTACATATTAGTTGAATATTTGCGCAGGATAGGATAGGATATCATGTTATTTCAGATAGGCTATCATGTTACGGTACATTTGAGAATCCATTTTTTTTGATGGTACAACAAGGTGAAGACCTCGAACCCAACAAGGCGAAGATCTCGAACCCTGCGATCAAATTATTACAGGAAAACGATTGCGATACAGTGGGGGGTTAGGTATACTGGTTTAGTCTGAATGACTTTGCTGTCGCGAATAGAGATACTACTGATAGTAGGGTTTCAAACATTAAAATGGCCAATGATAAAGTACCGAATAAAGATACAATACAGCAGAGAGATGTTCATGGATAGATGATTTGAAAACGAAAAAAAATAGTGATTACCAAGGACGGTAGGGTTGTTCTTTTCGGTCAGGGTCGAGTCTGAAATCGATCTGATCAATAGGTCGAGACCTAGGTGTGGCAGAAATGGATAGTGCCTCTTGGCAGCCTTGATCCCGCTCTCTCAATACAGGTAACTGTCCGACAAAAGAATTTACGGAAGGTAGTGACTGTGGTGTAAGCGGAGTCGAAGGGGATGGCGGAGAAATGGGAGACGGATGTGAAGAAAAACTGTCTTCTGAAGACGACGAAACGCTTAGACGCTGTCTTGATAAAACACCACCTGAGTATTTTATTGCAGGGTCGGATAGCCTATGCGTGAGAGAAGGTAAGAGCGCCAGAGAGGAAGGCCAGGACGACGATGGCGACGACGACGATCTGAGCCCCAAGCATTAGATACGATTGAACAAAGGTACAAATAACGTTCTCACTTGTTATTTGTCGATCGTGAGGGCCAGATGTCAGCCTCGTCGTTCTGCGATAAACGGCGAAGCACGGCGGCAGAGTCATTGACATCGACACCTCGCAGATCCTCCAATGCAGATATTGGAGGCAAAGCATAGGCAGAACTGGGGCCATAACGATTTGATGCAGCAGGACTTATTGGAGGGAGACTGATATTATGTGAGTTATGCTTCGTGAAATCAGTAGAAGGTATATGGAGAGCTATAGGATTTTCTCGAGCAGGCAGCCTGAAAGTTGGAGGGGGTGAGGGATCCGGATAGGGAGCGTACCGACTGTACGCTCTATCCCGTTGCGTTGATGGTGGCAAAGATAACGAATGGCGATCGGACGTCGGCAAAATTTCCTGCTGGAAATCTTCGGAATGAGCATTGAATGGAATATACTGCGGCGGATAGGAGGTATAGGCTGAAGGGGGCAAGGCGCCTGGATGAGGTTCGAACGAGGCATCAGTCGTGTGAGGCGTAACCACCGACCACGCTGAATTAGTAGTTGTCGAAACGTTCGGCAAACTTGATTTGCGAGGTGCACGCCTTCGACCCGGCGCAGAAGCGACAACCTGACCATAGCCGGGTTGAGTGGGAGAAAGACAAGTGCTGGGGAAATTGGGACTAGATGGACTATTAACTAGCAGAAAATTCGACGCAGAAACTATAATCACCCAAACAATGGTATCAGATCTTCTCGGATAGGCCAGGCGACTCTATGTTTTTACATGAGGGGAGAGACTTTAGAAAGCAAAAAGATGGCACTACCTTCTAGCTAACCGTAAAGCGACCTATAGATGAGATGAGCGGACATAATTTATTTGAAAGTAGTCATCAAGCCTACCTCATAAGGCATCCAAGTACCCTGAATCTTGAGGTAGCCACCCCTCACTCTTCGTATCAAAGGAGCAAGGTCTGGCTGAGAGTCGATCATTTTCACGATGTCGGCTTAATGAATGGCATGTGAGGACTCGGGAAAATAATATTCAAGTACGTTTCACAGTACCTTTAGAGTTTCCCAGAGCTGCAAAACCATCGTTAATGCACACGAAATACAATAGTTATGTAGCAAGACTAATTCACCTTTCCATATACCGGTCCATAAGATGTATCCATCATCAATGTCCATCATGATCCACTGCCCGTTCAAGGGATATTCATACACTGGTCTAAAGTGAGGGTTAATTTTTTTGAAGGCTCATCCACGACATTACTCACATATATCCTCTTGGGTCGTTGCTCGTGATGTACCTCCCTTTAGTAACATGATGATTTGGACTTGCGTATGGACGAAATTTGGGTCCAATGCCAGACGGTACACCTGATGAGTTTTCCTAGATGCAATATTTGTTCGAAGGCGGACCAATGGCGGACGATTCAGAACGGACGCACCTGCAACATCCTAATGGCCAGAAGAATATGAATCCAGGTACCGAGCTGTCGAGAAGGACGAAAATAAAGAGTTCGATGTGAGTTCTGTGTAGGGCCTGTGATCGAGAGCGGAGAAAGGGGAGTGGGTTATTAGAACAGACAGTTCTTAAGCGCTATGCGGTAAATCTGAAATATCAGCATTCGTACATATAATCGAGCAAACCTCCCAACCGGGTCACACCACGCGTAGCAGGTCGCCAGGAAACCTGTTTTAGGAAAGTTGAGATGTTCGCAAAAGATTGCAAGAGGGACGGCCTCGGCCCCGGCTAACACGATTACCTGAAACAGAAGTGTATCCTCGAGATCTCATCTTGAATGCTCCTTTGATCGTGAATTCCGAGAGATTCCAAGTGAATTCCGTTTCCATTCTTGCGAGCTGTCGGAATCAGCCGCCCATCCTCCTTCTTTAGGCTTTAGGAACACCATTGCCCCGCCCTTGCAGGTATGTGACGAGATGTGACGTTAGTTATGTTATTAGCACAACAACCCTGCATCTTTTGTCCTTTGTGCAAGTGTGCAACGCGTTAATGGAACGACACAACGTCGAGGGTTGGACCGTTGCATACATAGATCCAGTTTAGTTCAGCTGAACATGCTTATCGCTCCGGACGTTCCGGACAATCAATAAACATCTTCACAAATCCTTAGCTCGGATCTTGATTTTTTTGGAGATCAAGACAGGACGAGTTGCTGCGGACGCTAATTTGTAGAGCGCAACCAACTACTCCCACGCACTCCGGGCAAACAAAAAAAAACGGCTCTTCCTTTAAAAAATGCTAAAACTTAGGACATGGAAAACTCGAAGGACAGACTAGAATTTACAATAAATTATAAGTCTAGTTCTATCTAGTTTCATGTGGGAAATGTTGGCATACAACCTCTATGTACGGAATACGTCCTCGATCATGACGTTTTTTGTGTTCCTGGAAGTCTGTTCAGAGCTACATGCTCGAGCGTCACGAGTCGGAAGATATGCCTATATATGCCCTGAGAACGGCGTCCGATAATCGCACTGGTGATTTGAGCCTACCAACCCGTGTTAATCGCAATTTCGGCTCCGAATCTATAGAGCATGCGTTGATAAACCTAGAGATGAATACAGATATGTCAGCCACCGAGGAAAGATACATATCATGTTCATAGCTAGCTCGCTCCGCATCTCGGCGGCAACAGCTATGTACATAGCACCACCTCGAGTCCTTGCTCACTTCATCGTTGCATCACTGACTTGATGCTGTATAAGGAAACTAATTTTTGGGCAAGTCGTTGGAGTAGAGGAGACCACCATTACCGGCTCCGAAGAAGGGACGTGAAAGGAACCACGTCGATAACACGATGCAACTTGATGATTGAACAAGATGCCCCGTATACCATCGTTGATGTAGTCTGACGTGGTCGATATGCATCAAGTGAAGGAGAAACCAAAAACTCACACGTACAGGCAAACAGTTATAATTACCAGCTGTGAAAAGGGGCTTAACCCCTCTTGACCCCTGGCTCTACATAGCTCTATGTACATACATGCGATGATGCCGCCAAGCTCAAGGCCTCAGACACGTATGTAGAACTTACCCCAACCACTATTGATGTTTCTCAAATCGGGAAAATGCTCTTCAATGGCATCCGTCAAAACTGACGCAGATTTGTTCGAATGATGTATCCTCGAACAGGCCTCAAACCCCCACCTACTTACATCCAGGAGATAGAACGAGAACTCGGCATCTGTAGCAGTGCCAAAGACAGATAGCATAACGTCCACTACAAACGTGGAAGCGAGGCCTATGACATTAAGATTGAGTTCCTTATTAGCTTTGGCAAGTAAAGCAGGTACCGTAACAAGCGGAGTACCATATTGTGGCATAGGCTTTTCGTGTCGTCTGCAAGTATAACGGTCCACCAATTTGGCGCGAGCTAAGGATATCAAAGCCACGACCTCGACGCCCAGTCGACGCCTATCTTGCATAAATGGATTTGCTCTGCGTGGATTCGCGAAAATGATTCAATCTTGAAAACTTGAGGGATTTCAGCATGAGAAGGCCTGTCAAAACCGGCGCCCAAGCTAGCGAGAAGACGCAAAACATATGGGTCCATTCGGGGTCCATTAAACATCTGTGAACGAGGGAACAAGACATGTCAGTCAAGGCGAGGCAAGTACCTGATGACTGAATTGACTAATCGTGGTAAGACTAATCTCCGGTAAACAAGATACCCAGTGTTGTGCTGCAAATAGACTTGTTACTTGAGTAAGGCCAACCACGAAGAAGGTCCTTTCGGTGCCAAGCTCGCCGTCGTGAGCCATCAGGGAATCAAAATCCCATTTCGAAATGAACAATGGGATGACTTATGTATGTATGCGTAGGAAGCAAAGAGAGGAACGGAATGTATGAAGATTCGCGGGCCTAATTGTGACGCAACGGGGAAGGGGAGGATGAGGTATCATGAAGCCATTAATGCGTCACATTTTTGAGAACATCGGATGAAAGAATTTCTACCTAAGACTTCGATTTTTTCAAGGTTCAATGATGTGGATGATTGACTGGAGTGAGGAAGGTTGAAACGATGAATCTCCTCCTGAGAGAGACTATAAGACACCGAACAGTGGACTGGGCCGCTATGCTATCGCTTACAATAGACCCTACTTCAGCGATCAGTGACGATTCGGGCACAGAAGGACAGTGAATCACAGAAATTGTAAGAAGATATAGTTTTTTTCGCTCAGCATTTAGGGGGGACGGAGGATAAACACATCGATTGAACAAACGCGGACCTTGACTCTAGAGGTTGAAAAAAAAAACTGGAAACTGATCTTCCAGAGTATTCCAGATATAGACCGAAGATCAAAGGTAATACTCCAACATCGCACAAAGATATATTCCGCGATTAGGAAAAACCTATGAAGGACTGGTAAGATGAGTTGAAAGAAGAGGAATCGTTTCGAAGAAATTTTCGGCACGTTCCGGTTATGACCGGCAATGACTCCGAGTCAGTGCCGTTTTCCGTTTTCTTTGATGATTGTTGCCTGTTGTTATATGCATGCCAGTAAATCATCGACGCAAGAATTACAACACCTAAAGCCCCCTCAAAAACGCTCTCGCCAATTTAGGGACCGGGCTTCTCATACCGGCCCAAACACCTGTCTTATACTCAATTCCAATGTCATATCAAAGTCAAGATCTCGCGTTTTGGTTTCCTCTCTCAAAACCAGAGACCATATTAGGACATGCTCCTCTCATCTTTCGGCCCTAAGCCTCTTCCGCGATGTCCCCTTCAATGAACATGTTTCCTGTTCCTCCCGTTGCGGAGGAACCTGTTTCCTTTCTTGACTTCATTACTAGTACTACTATTAGATTCGAAGTTCCAACCGCGGCCGCCTAACCAATACTGCAAGTGAACCTAATCCAAGCCTATTTTGAGCACCGAAGGCTGTATTTTTCACTCAAGCTCTGACCACCGTGACTTACCAGGACTTGCCTTCATGAGCTAGTCCAGGCTCGGCGAATATGGAACCACTTGTTCATGAAATTGTTTGAAAAAGGTTGGTCCCCCTTACCCAAATAGATTCATACGGGGTAAGTAAACATTTTTTCATCCACTCTCGTGTATATAATAGGAAAGCGGTAAGGAGAACGGAGCTGTTAACTTATGCAGCGTATGTATGTGTACGTCACTCGAGGGTTGGCTTCTCTTTGATATAAGTACCAGGTCCGATCGAGTTGTATGTCGAACGCAATTCATTATACCCCGGTTATACCCTCGAGCTCGTGATTTTGTGCACAAGCTGCTGGAGTCTGTTGAACTTTCCGTTATAAGTTACGGAATTATTGGCATGTCACGGCTTTCTAGCTCCCGAAAATGTCGAGAGCTCGAAAGCCTTGAAAGGAAATGGCGTATAAAATAGGTAAATGCTACACATCTTGATTTACTTTGTCACCTTTATTTCCACCGAGTGTAGGTCTGCTTTGATTCTCCAACTCTTTTTGAACACGAACGTTAGTGACCGCTAAGACTACTCCGTTGCATTAGGTTTCCGAGAGCTTTTGTCACAAGTTTCGGGGTACGCGCGTCTGTAGAAAACAGATAGAAATTTCGAGGCTCCAACACGCTCCAACTTCATCAGAATTTCTTGTTTTTGATAGACACTGTATGCAGATGACCGCGTAGCGAAATTCTTTCCCTGGGGTATGGGAAAATTTCATTTCGTCGTTCAGCGGGCGGGAGGAATGAGGCAAATGAAAGAATTGAGGATTTTACTGGTCAATCAAGTTTCCATCGAGATACCAGCTCTAAGTAGCTATCATCCAATGATCTCCCTGAAACCTCGAAGCTCAATCAACATGCGAAACCGAGAGCTTCGAGGTGATGCTCCACAAGTCCAAAAGTCCATTGTGAACTTCGCATCGAGTGCTTGCTCTACCCCTCAGCCCAACGGCCCGCTACATCGAAAACCGAGAACCCCAAATATCTTCAGGAAATTTCCCAAATATATGCGATGCAACCCAGGGGCCATGTTGTCCAACTTCTCGTGCTTTTTATATACATAGTTAACCAATTCACTAAATAAATCAATCTTAAGTCCGTTGACGCTCAAATGTCGGGTTCGCGTTCCATGGAGAACAGAAGGAAATTCTAGGAAAATGGACTCGTAGGGATAACGACTGTGGGTCGCAGGTTATCCATACAGATACGCAGTCGCACGATGTATAGTACTTTTTGACAGTCTGAGTGATCCCAAAATTCATTAGAAGTGCACGGGTCCACCTAATAGTAACAGACTCATTGACCAGGCGAGTGCTCCGGGGTGACATCGCGGGAATATGGGGTCACAGACGTCCTTGGCCCAATAATCAAAATTCAAGGAAGTAGCTGGAAGTAGGGAGTGAATAAAACAACATCACTGGAACGACAATTGGAAATGGAAAGTAGGAAGACGTGGTCGCTTTCACGCGATTTTCGCAGTCATTGAAGGAGATGCTCGACATGTCACAGCAGATCGTCGCAGCGTTCTGGACGAGGAACATGGCCCTTCTTTACTAGCCTGTAGGCTGATTGCACGTTAGTTATGTGTCGATGAATAGGATAATAAAAACGTACATCTTGTGGATCTCTGACATGACCTCTCATTGGTGAGAGTGGCGGAGGCATTGAGCCCTGCAATGGAATTGAGACATGAGCATTGACAGTCCGCGGCCGCGGAGGTTGAAGTCTAGTAGACCAAGACGGCAAGGCTGCATTGGATTTCAATACATCAGGGCTCGGACTGTGACGACTCGTAGTGCTTTGAGTCCATTCACGATGAGCTTGTGTCGCAGCCTCCGAATTGTAAATGGCAATGTTATTTGAGGACACAGAACGGCCTTCTGTTCTGTCTAAAGATTCATTGCTCCAGGGTAAAAGACCTCCAAGAGGGATATGTTGTACCACGACTCTTTTACCAAGAACTTCAGCCTTCGAAAGGAAATTGTGTCAAAGAGTCCGAATAATCTGAGCTTAATATCTCACCTCATACATTTTAAACAGGCCAGAGTTAACTTTGCCCCAGTTCGGCACGCCCAAAGCGATTGAATGTAACTGGGATGAGTGCTCGTGGAAAGGACCCTGCTTGACCTCGTGAATACGCATGATCGACATGAAGTATAGATTAGTAGGCGGCAGAGGGGGGTGAAGAACTGCTGACACTGGTATCTTTGTCTGGTCTAGAATTTTTAAACGGTGTCAAACTAAATATATTTTTGAACAAGGTGGAAACTTCGGACCTCGCAATTGTCCACTACCAAAGATATAACCCAAAAAATGTGAATCGTCTAGGCCCCAGACGCCATGACTCCCAGCAGGCTCTAAACGGTAAACATCTTGAAGCCTCCAGCAAAGACGGAGATACCGTATGAATACTCTAAGGACCAGTTCACGTTCTTCTTCGACCTCAGGCACGAAAAAGCGCGTAAGTGTCAAGCAAAGAAGGAATATGGCAAAGGAAGTTTCATGGCCAGTACCATAGTCCATTCTGATGAAAGATCCAAACGAAGTCAAGAAGTATGGCTTGATATGTGGAATAAGCGAGCTGTACTCTGGCGGAAGCAGCCGAGATAGTAAGCTATCTGATTGCTACAATACAAGAATATCAAGGATTCTACTCATGGTAAGCTAGAGATGAGCTGACCTCTTCTAGTCTTGTGCCCCAAGTTCGAAAGGCAAGGTTTCCGAACCTTTGTGGGGAGTTGAGGGGTGGGATGTCTTCTATCCAGCTATCCAGAGTATCGATTAAAGTTACCATGCTCAATACAGCCTGTTTGAAGTAACATATAAGTCAGGTTGAGCAACATAGGAGGAGATTTCTTATGTACTTGACTAGGAAATTCAGAGCTCCAGGGAACTGTAACTCCAACAACAGCTTCGTTCAGTCTCCGTAGGAATATGATTAGATCTCGGAATCCTTGAGTTCGCAGCCAAATTTCGACGTCTTCTTCGTTCAATATCTTCTTCGTTGGCAGCTGGATAGAATGTATCTCTGGGAGGGTAACCCTTCGTAACGGATTTGGTGGGATACTTATCATGGTTTGCATGTTGTTGGTGTAGGGAGTCAAAGAGGGGTGACAGGTCCGTGCGGTGACACGTGCTTTTTCGCGCGCGTTGATCATGAGTCACCTCCTCTTCCTCTGTGATCTATTCTACATACTCACGTATTTACTATTAATGGCACCATACGATGACTGGAACCGGGTGGACGAAGACGAGGAAGACGAACTACAGGATGCTGCAGTAAGCTACGATGCTCTGGTCCGCAGGGAACTGTAATATTCATATCTCGCCACAGTTCTTCGACGCCAAGAAGGACGTGATACTGTTTTGCATCGACTGTTCTCCCTCGATGCTTGCTCTTCGACCAGATCATGAAGACGAGACCAAGATGACAAGTCATCTATATGCTGCGCTAAATAGTGCAATGAATCTTCAGAAGCGCAAAGTTGTTACAGGCCCGAATGATTCATTTGGCATCTTGCTGTTCAATACGGTGAATAACGGCACCTTGGATATACCCAAAACGTTACTCATATTGCTATAAAGACTCGAAAACCAGATACACCGCGTACCCAAGGCTCTGAAATAAAAAAGAACATGTTTCTGTATCAACCTATTGGTCCCATCTCTGCGCCGACAATTCAAGAATTGATCCAGCTCCTCAACGGCGAGACCTATCAACGGGAGTTTTCAATCTGATAATCTGACAAAAGTTACAGCTGCACAAGAGGACTCTGATGAGATACAGAAACAATTCCCCCCCTGCGATTCTCGTGTCGCTATGGGGGACGTTTTTACCAGCTGCAATTGGGTGATTCGTGACGGGTGCGCTCCGAAAAGCCTGTCCACACGAAATGCTAACCGCCGTTTCTCAGTGCCCCCAAAACGGCCACAAAACGTGTCTTCTTGATCACTGATGAGGACGACCCTCACCCTCTATCCAAGCAGCTGAAAATCTCTGCACAAACGACTCTCGAGGTGAGATCTATTCCTTTCATCTTTGAATGAAGCATTATCACAAAGTAATGAACGTATTTATTGGCAGGATCTAGCGCAGGCAGGAGTTATTGTAGAGCCATTCTTTATTCAAAGCGAAGACAGGCGTTTCGATGTGACCAAGTTCTATTCTGTGAGCTGCCCAGTGATCTGCAAGTAGCGGAATTGAATGAATTCATTCTCAGTCTGTGTTGCAAACAAATGCCTTTGCTGATGATGTCGACTCAGACCCCTCCATCCTCAACCAATCCATATCCATATCTAGAATAGAAGACCTTCTTTCTCAAATGAAGTTCCGCGAAGTGGCAAAGCGGGCGCTCTTCAACATCCCATTTGAATTAGCTAAAGGGCTTACCATTGGTGTGAAGGGGTGATCCTTGCCACTCGTGATTGTCCGTCAATATTCTGATCATTATCGAAGTTATGGCCTCGTGACGGAACAGAAAAAAGGCGAATACAAATATTTTGTGGACTTGGGAGACCGATTGGAAGCGGCAACGGTCAAAACAGGACAGCTCGATGAGGTCAGTATCTATATTTTTTGCTAATCCCAATGTCTGGGTTTAAAAGTCGATGTCAGGATCGGCAAGTCGAAGTCGATAAATCCAATATCGTTTACGGGATGGCAGTCGTTGGTGCTGCTCCGAGCAATGGTGATGCCGAAGACGATAGTATGGCAGCAACTAAGGTCGTAAAATCTGGCCAACGGGTAAGTATTATCTTTTACCATCCCACTATTTTGTTATATGAACATGCATCTTGTCGCAGCCGTTTTACACTGCAGACGAGATGAGATCCTTCCGTACATTGGGGTTGGAACCTGGTGAGCCGTGCTCTTGAAGCGTATCCAAGCCAATTCCGACCTATATCCTTCCTGAATCCTGGTAGGCTTAAAACTCTTAGGTTTTAAACCACGTGACACCATCAAGTTCGAGGATAATGTCAAGCATTCGCTCTTCTTATATCCTGAAGAAAATGTATGATGAGCATAGCTATCTCCCAGACATCTCCCATATAACAGCGCCGCCGTCTTCTTTGACTTCAGACTTACGCTGGTTCCAAACGCACTTTTAGTGCTCTTCTAAAATCAATGATCAAGAAGAAGGTGGCAGGTCTAGCAAGAGGAGTTCTACGACGAAATTCTACCCCAACAATCTACGCAGTCCTTCCTCAGGTATTGAGGATTGGCTATTCACCTAGACGTAGTCTAAGTTGTTTCTCACAGGAAGAAGACGTAGATGAGATGGAGCCCGCTGGATTCCATATCATTCCCCTACCCTTTGCAGACGACATTCGCTCTGCGCCTATCGATGAAGGCTACATTGGTTTGTCCATTTCCTTTTTCTACCGAGGTCTCACCTAAACGTTCCAGCTTCGGATGATTTAAAGGACAAGGCTCGGGCTTGGATAAACAAGATGACAATAAAATCTGGTTATGTACCAGATTCTTATCCCAATCCCGGTATGTCTCATGAATGAACATGCATCTTGCGCCTCACAAATTTGCGACAACAGCCTTAGCATTTCACTATGATCAACTAGAAGCGAGTGCATTTCGTGAAGAGTTTAACCCACATGCATTTGAAGATTTGACTGAACCGAATGTTGACCTTATCCACGCTGTGAGTGACTATTTGTTATCTATCGATGAGTTTCAACTTAGTGGTGCACAGAAAGCGGGGAAGCTCCTGAAAGAATGGAAAGTTGAATTGGCTAATGATGATAGTGCGACTTTGGTCATTCCCGTTACTGGTTCAAAACGAAAACCGGCATGTATTCCAATATCTCAGTCGCGCAGCTAATCACTCTATCTTATACTATTATTGATATAGGATGATGCATCTAACGACGGTATTGACGTGGCGGAAATCAAAAGTAGGTTCGAATCGGGCTCACTAATGAAGGTCAGTCCAACCTTACTATCTTTCTACCGTGTGACTTAAGCCTTCACTTTCCTCCAGTTGAAGGTTGACCAGTTGAAGGTAAGATTTATTACCAGTCGTAATACCTTCATCCAGTAAACCTTGTTCAAGGCATTCTGTCGAAGCCAAAATCTTTCGACTTCAGGAAAAAAGGCCGATTTGATACAGCGAGTCGAGGATTGGTGCAATTCGCATTGATAAGGTGTGCACTGGAAAAGACATACGATCGTCATATACATGTTGCGTCTGTCTGCGCGGATCGCTACGATATACGAGAGTGGCTAGTACATGAGGGTAGGTAGCGCAGTCATGTATCCTCGATATAGTAAGTAAAGAATATAAAAGGAAAATCATAAAATATCCAGTATGGTGTGCAGTCAGTCGTATTTGAACCGGCTCCAGGGATTATCCCGGTGTGACACTTGTACCATTGTCCCTGGAATCGTTGAAGGATGAAAGGATGAGCTCGCAACTGACGTATGCCCGAGACTGCTGTAAATCCTCACGTCCCGTCAACGGCTGGTAGGTCGTATATCTGCAGGTTTTTCTACCTCACCTACGCTGTTTTATTGGCAATTATAGTCATTCATTTACGTCGGTATTGGGCAGGAATGAACATGGCTCTCACAATCTGGGCATATCAAACGATCAATTTGCAAGTGGTGCAGCAAAGGTCGGGCACAATACTAAGGGTTGTTCGGGAATCGGACCTCGCCAGTATAATTCATATCCTATCCTATCCTATCCTAAGGTCTGTTTTCATGACACAAGTCGACTCAATATCATTTCTCATCTTCTTATGCTATGTTAACAGGCAAAAGAGGTAATTTATTGACTCAGTAATATGAATGATCTTGTGAGTGTATTGTAAATATATGTAAGAGACAAAGTATGTGATCGATTCTGAAGCTCCAAAGTCCTCAAAAAATAACGTCCACGTCTGTAGAACAATTGCAATAACCAATGAACGTACAGCAAAAGAATGAGATCTGGTTACAAAGAGAAATTCTAGGACGGTAAAAAGTCTACAACCAGTGTGTGGCCAAACATGTACCAGTTCATGTACGACTAGTAGGAGAACTTCATCAACCAAGGGTTCAGAACAATCTGTGTGTGAAAGAAAGGTCAGTGACTATCTACCCTGCCAAATCCTAAAAACGCACCGGTAGGAGTAGATGACATCCAACAACCAAGCTAAGCGGTATGATCAACGCCCAGTTCCAGCCTGGAATCTGCCAATCAAAGGGAACCGCGTCTGTGGTGAACACTACCATCATTGCTATAAGCAGAAGGCAAATGATGATAGAAAGCTTGAAGTTCTTGATGATACGAGGCACTTCAATCCAAAACGTCGATTTTTCGACTTCCTTTCCTGTGGAGCCCCAAGTCCTATGCAAAGAAAACCGCCGAGCATCAATATACCCGGAAAGAATGATACAGATTTCGAACATACATATCATACGAGAAGAGGTGCGCCAAGATAGCAGTCGAAAGATGGATGCTCAAACCTCCAAAGAAAAACAAGCTGTGTTTCATCAGTTTCTAAACACCGCTTGGTCACTAGAACACTCACAAGAACGGAACCCATCTCAGATTCTCCACAGCACTGCTCCAGATACTTCGATGGCCGAGACGATATTCCAACATGGTGAAACCGAGGTTTCCAAGGGCAGGGAACACCACGACGCAGGCAAGGAGAATTTCGAACGAATGCAAATAGAACCGGTCGAGGTCAGGGCCAAGCCCGAGCAGAAGGTAATTCAGAATCGACCCAATGGTGGCGGCGGCGATACCATCTACAGACAATGGTAAGGGGAACGAATCAGCGCTGGTCCTGTGCAGGAATTTGGATACTTACAATACGAGAACATGTAACTGCCCATGCCTATGCGTACACCATACAGTTGCATTATTTAGCTGGCAAGTGACACAAAGAACAGAAGAGGTAGTGACTCGCCTATCTTGTAATGAACAGGCGCGGCAGACTGCATGAATTCTCGGAGTTGTTTGCTGATAGGTCCGTGTCGCCACCACTTGATGAGTGGGTTGAAGATGATCTCATCACAACCTATAAGAACCAATTGGACCAACAGTTCGAACGTGAATGGATGATGAACACGCACCATAAGCGTATTTTTGCCATCTCGCTAATTCATCTACCACAGTCAAACTCACACCCTCTTTGAAACCACCCTGCGAGTATGTCGCCCATCGCAACGTATAGCCTTTCAGCAACAGCCTAAGGGCAAGATCGAAATCCTCTGAAACGTTCGCTTCAGACCACATCTTCCGTCGACCGTCAGCGGGATCGATAAACTACAACGAAATAGAACATAAAATAAGGCGTCGAAATCTTGTATAATACGTGAGAGGTCAAACTTACGCTGGCATCCTGCACGGCCTTCCATTGCAGGAATGCGTTATGACCGACGAAAGGCGCTACTTCTCCGTTCGCACACCCGTATGAGATACATCTGCAGAAAACACGAGGATGGGTTTGTAAGATGTCGAATGAAGCAGTGGAAATGACGAGATCACTTGTTAATTCTCCGTGTGAAATGAGTGATACCATTCTCAAAGTAATGGTGCGCGACTTGCATGACGTCTAAAAGGAAATAGTAAATCAATTTGATCTAGAAGACCAAAGCTGGAGGTTGGGCTCACCACTCTCATGCTGAATGATCGCAACTTCCTCTCCTCCCTCTTCACCCATCTCCCTTGCGGCATCTCGGAAACAGTCCTCTGGCACAACAGTATCCGCATCAATTATTAGAATAATCTCTCCAACGCGCAAACTCCGAGCTCCTCCAGCCCATGGACGATGATAAACCACTTCCTCGGTCTCTCTCCCTGACTCATCAATGACCTTCTTCACTGTACCAGACTCCTGGTAGATCTGCTCGATGGCAAGCTGCAGCGCTCGTTCTTCGAGGGATTCGATGCTTTCAAAATGGGGTTGAGAAGAAAAGGTAGAAGGGCTGCTAGCACTGGTATTCGGTCTGGTGGTTTCTCGAGGTTCACTGGAAGACAATGTGGTGTTGTTGGCACTAGAAGCATCGCCGATGAGTTTTGCGAGCTGTTGTTCCATAGCAATACTAAGAGCGAGACCGTAATTCATATTACTCGCTTTCTTGAATTTGCCTGCACGTT
This sequence comes from Lentinula edodes, assembly GCF_021015755.1. Taxonomy (NCBI): domain Eukaryota; kingdom Fungi; phylum Basidiomycota; class Agaricomycetes; order Agaricales; family Omphalotaceae; genus Lentinula; species Lentinula edodes. Next base: position 117,959 of record NW_025764346.1, read on the forward strand.
TGAAACCACCTGGACCAGAAGAATGACGCGGACGTGCGACCCAGCCGATGTTGTGATTGGCGTAGAACTCCAGTCTGTAAGGTGAAGGGGCAATCAGCAAATGGGAAGAGATACCTGTATAGACCATACCTTTTCTGTTTATCCTCCTCTGGAATTATCTGCAGACCATCATCACAGATAAAGATGGAACTAGTTCCTCCCTGCCGAGCATACGTTTGCATGGCTTTCTTGATTGAAAATACGGAAGGTGCACTGGTAACAGTTCAGCTCAAGCACAAAGGAGGAAAATACCCGGAATACATACATCGTCAATTCCAAACTTTCTTTATAAACCGGGCACTGTATCGTGATATGGGGAAGCCCACCGACCCGGACTTCTCTCTGAAGTTCCCGTTCCACCTCTTTCAAGTCACCTTCAGTCCCATTTTCGCTGCTGTTCCTGACAACTATTCGTTCAACAGTCTCACTCCATCTAGCGGCACCATCGACTTTAGCGTTCGGCTTTGGACGTTGAGCAGAATAGTAGGCACTGTTTTCATGATATTGTGCTACCGGTCCAAGAACAAGAGAAAGATTTCCAATGAGTTGAAGGCAAAAAAACTGGGGAAAAGCAACTGAATTTCAGACACTTGGCATTGAAAAACATATACATTGCTCACTATGCTGACGGCGGCAACTACGGGTAACACCACAACTAGTCCGAACCGACGTGTATCACCGTCCAAGACCCATTCTTCGATGAGGTTCGAAATACCAGCTGCAGCGAAATACATGGTCAATGCAGCACCGCAACCTGCATAGAAAGGACCGAGGAGGACAAGCTGACGAGGTTCAGGACCAGTGTCAGAGCCTTCTTCAAGATTGAAGGCATCTGAGAACAATGTCAAATTTTAATATACATTACGGATGCACAGTTGAAGTACTCAATGGACATACCTTTCTCTGACTGGGCAGGGGCAGGTGGCTGCAGTTTCCACCATGAGAGAAACGACCAGAATGAACTCTTCTTAGGCTTTTTCGACACCTTCTTAGGCTGTACAACCTTCTCCTCCTGATCCTGCTCATCCGCAGCGCCAAAGCCAAAATCAACAACCATTGTATCCGCAGCGGACCGATCGACATCTTCCATGCCGAACGGCCCAGCAGCGGTTGACAACCTAGTGGATGAATATTGAGGGAGGGCAATAGTTGAAGGGGCGGCAGAAGTCACAGTCGAAGCGAGATCCGGCAAGCTGCCAGTGTGCATCACAGGTGATCCAGTCGGATCAAAGAAGCCTGGAGTATTACTATCCCTCCTCGGAGTACTTCTAGTGCGCCAAATGTACTTGATTAACTTCTCCTCGAACTCAGCCCACAATGGAATCACTTGATCAACCGAAAACGCCCAGACCACAAGGGTATGGTCCGAGCGAATGAAGGCAGCACATTGTTCCCTCTCGGCATCGCCTAAAGCGCTGATGTCGGGAAGAATCTGAATGCGCGTGTTTGAGTCGATGAGAATCTCCCTCGCGGTAGGCGGTGAGCGAGACACAGCAGCATGGACACTAGCACTGCGAATCTTGACAGCCACTTCAACATTGAGCCGACGAACGCCTTCTTCGAATGGAATGAGTTTAGGATTCTCGTATGGAAAGCACCGGAAGGACGTTGGATCTACACGTAAACAAACGCCAGTGGAATCCGTGTCACCAGCTGGTTTGAACCAGTTATCCTGCAGCGTCTTTTCGTATATATTGTGCAGGAGAGCATCGAACGCATCGTAGTCGTTGTTCAGGATCGTAAGCGAGTGTGAAGGAGAGTATAACTCGGGATCGGACGCAGAATTTAAATGAGAGGGATGAATAGGGCGCGCCTGTGGTTGAAAGTGGACTTGGTTGTGGGACGCCATTTTCAACGGGTTTGGGGGGAATCAAAAGAGGGAGAACCAAACAGAGAACAAGCAAAAAGTTCCTTGATAAAAGAGACCTCGGAAGTGACGGCGTACGTGTAACACCGCCCCTTCTTCAGCCTTCTTCCTACCACGCCTCAACACCTCTCAATCATTATGCAGAAGCCTTCGAGTTCCTGGGGCCTTAGAAGGCAACATCTAAAAGTTATGCCGTTACAAAGCGTCACAATCATTGTCAACGTCGCCTGGCCTCATTCAAAGAAAGCGAATAGGATGTGCCATAACGCTATCTGGAATGAATAGCACGTCTCGGTCGAGAGCTGATATCTTGAAACTTCAAATGATGAACATCGGAGAACAGGCAATCGCTGACAGCTCTCACAGCCCGAGAGCATTTAGGACAGGAACGACCAATTTTTCTCGGATAGCCATAGGCCATGCAAATCTATACACAATTTTAGTTGTATTATCAAAGCCGCTCATCAGACTCGAGTGAGGCTAGTAGGAAAGCAGACAGGAGAAAAAACATCGTCAACTCACACGTGTGATCGGAAGCAGGAAGTTCGTCTTATCCAGTCTATTCTTTTCCAGCCGCAAAGTCCGCGTCAGTCACTTAGTCACTTCAAGATAACAGAAATAATACATACCAACGGTCAAGCTGCTATCACCTCCATCCCGATGAGTTCGAATGAGTACGACATTCTGTTATCTGGGTCTTGGAGACCCGCGTCGTAGCTACCCACTAGCGTAGGAGTTGTCGGCAATAACTGGTAGGCGACTTCGCTGCCGCCAGCAACGGTAGGTAACACTACAAAGTTGGCCGACAAACGTCCCTTCGATGTTGGGCCGAAGAAAAAGAGCTAGGTTGTGTACGTTGAAGCAATTGAAAACCGACAAGAATAAACTATAATGTAGGAATCGATGACGGCCATCGAAGAACGTAGAGACCGATGACCGAAAGTCGCTCTTCTGAAGATCTGGTCAGTATCATTCAAAACTAAAGAGAAGATAGAGGAGACAGCTGGAACGGACTCAAGTCAATATGTGAATATGGACATAAGAAATGAACACATAGTAAGATTGTTTGAAATCACTCTGAATGAACTGAGACGGCTACAGTAGTAATGATAGCTCAGTTCGTGAAAAAGGAACCGACAAAGATCACCTCAAATTCTTTGATAGTTGATCGAGAGACCTTGAACTTGATCCGGGTTCATGAGAATAGGTTCCTGGTATTTGAGAATAGCCTCGTATAAATACCGAGCAGTACACGGAATATATGATTTGGAGCCCCTGCTCTGCGCAAGGAGTACCAGGGCCAGGAGAAACCAGGGGAAATAAACAGTGCGTCCTAGCACCAGGGCAACATCAGCACATGGGCGAAAAACCAGAAGACTTAAGGTGCACCTTTAAAAAGCCATGTACTACGTAGTACCTCCTGAACCTCTGCTAGTCTCTCAAGTAAGCCTGAGAATTTGGGACTTGACGCACGCAACCCAGCTAGTATTGCCAATCGTCTTGCCCGTGAAGATGTGTAGAATAGATTCTGTTTGATGAACTATGTTGAATTTCCGATTGAGAAAGAGTTGACCCCGGCTCCATGAACCTAAACAGGAAGCTCAATGGCAACAAAGTATGTATAGATACATGAAGAAGAATGTACTTATGAACCGCCGCTCAAATACTCGTCTTAGACACTCTTTGTTTATTCTATCCAAGCAATCGTTCAAAAAATAGACCAGACTTGAACATGTTGCATGAGACCGGACCCGGAAACAACATCAGCTTTTTGTAGCCTTCCGAGTCTCTTTGAATCATGCGGTGTCATGTGGTCCGAAATTTGTCGAGTTTCGCCTGATGTTGGACGAACATCCAACTCGGCTTCCAATGGCGTATGCGTCTAAGCCTGAAAAGATGAAGTTCCAATGAATATAGAAAATCTGCTCGCCTCTGACCTGGAAAATCTCAGGAAACTCTGTTCCAAAGGTGCGACTAGGTGATATCTGTAGGTCGGCTACTACAGGCAACGCGAGTAATCAGAACCGCGAGATACGGTCCAGTTACTGTAGCTACCGCAGAGCTAAGATTGAAAGGACAAATACGCAGGATTCAGGTGGTAATCAGGAGCCTGAGATCATCTGGAAAACTCAGATCAAACATACTAGTAAGATTCAAATAGTAGTAGGACATACACACATACCGCTTTCTGACCGTGACACGACCCGAAGAACTTAAATCTTCTCCATTGACACAAACTTTGTCTCAGGAAAGATGCCAACTTCATTCCACAGAGACCCAATTAACAAACAGAACCAACAAGAGAAATTAAACGGCAAGGAACTTCGAAATCGGACATTTTTTTCCTTTGATATCTTGAGATTCGAGGCAAGGGAATTCGAAGCATTGTCACATCGTCCTATCGTAGAATTGGTAGGCATCGTTCCCCGACCTCGCTGCAATCTCCGCAATCCCATCCAGAAAAGGGGGAACGCGTCAATTCGCAATCTTGCTTTGCAATCAAGTCGCAAAGTAAAAGAGAAGAGGAGCAATCCTACTAGCGCGCGCTTGACCGGGCTCGGATCGGATCATTCTCCCTTGCCATTGTGCCATTGATTGTCACCAGCATTCCCACTCATGATCAATCTTCCTCGTTGAAAAAAACTCTCACGTTTTTCTGCTCAATCTTCCTATCCTCCCAGACTTATGCTCAGCTTGCACAAGTACCTTTAACTACACCATCTAGGGCACTCAGCATCCTCTTGGATACGTTGGGAACTTTTTCACCGTCATTTGTGGAATGAACTTCTCTTTCCATCCTACTATCCTCCGACTCCACCTCTGATTCCAGATAAAAGGCGAGCAGTGAGTGGATCAATTAACGGTGAATACACTGGCATCTCATGAAATGAGCACCGTCGAACATTCACTCCTGGTGGTCAACAACAATCACTCGTCCAATATCGATTTTCTTGGAATCGGAACCAGTGATACTGTGGACGTCATTTGTATTAGCTTGGCCAATAAAATGAATTTAGCATCCGTTGTATCGAAGGTCTACATCAAAACCAACACTATCTATCTATCCCCTAGAAACTGATCTGACTCGAAAACCCTCCTTAATTCGAGAAGACCGTCCTGATCCTCCTTCCGAGTCCCTTTCTGACATGATATGATATCCTTAGCACCATTGTTGAGCTCCTGTTCGTCCTCAGTAACAACATGCTCACGATAGTCCATGTCACTACTTCTATGGCTAGTTGCCTCCGTTGAACCTGACTGACTGCTCCAGGTCGACCGAACCCCCAATCCTGATAAGCCAGGCGTCAATCGTTCACGAAACGCCGTCATCTGACAATGTTGTTTGATGGCGTTTACGGAGATACATGACGAGAAGAGTTCCGAAACCAGATACGATGCCGACCACAGCGAGGGTTATGCCATAACTATACGGGAATGGATACCATCGGTGCTAGATGACGTTGCAGATGGCGATGAACTTGGGATTGAGGTGATAGTAGTGGGATTAAGAGTATCAGTACCCGTGCCAACGCTTGATGTTGGTATCATATAGTGGTATAGAACTCGTTCTGGAAGGATCTGATTCAGCAGTTAGAAATGATCAAATTAGATGAGAACAATCACTTTACCTTGAAGAGATATTCATTGAAATGATACTTGTAACTTCTGTCGACAATTTCATGGCAAAAGATGTTACTCCAGCAAACTGTCGTAAATTACATCGTTCTTTCCCGATGCCATATTTGACCATTCACTAAGTTTTCTCAGTCTTATGCCAGGAGAAACTCCTGAGCTGACCGGTGGCGCTCCTCAAATTGGTGTGGTTGAAAATACATGTTCGATGGTTTTTTCAATAATCAAGGTGAGTGGTAAGTACGGTATTACCTGATTCCATTTACATTATCTCAGTTGTTCAATCATCTACATCCTTCTCCATTATCCCAAATGATATCAAATCTCAGCCACCGAGTAATCTTCATATTAAACGAAACAACAAAATTGGAAATGCATAGTAACACCAGAAGCAAAGGGCTGCAACAGAAAAGCCTAGGGTGAGTACTAGTGGTTGTGATTAAGTTGAATATATGCACTCACATTGGCTGCAATGGAGACCTGCCCATATTTATTGAAGAGACGAAGTGACAGGATACAAGAAATCAAGGACATGCTTGGCGAGCAGGACAATCAATCTCGAGCAATCCCTCTACCAGAGCCAGAGGTCTGCTTGAGGTTCGACTTTTGCTGATGATCGCTGGTGTTCGGTAATCCATTGAGCATACATAGTAGGTCATAGACTTGGTCTATAGTTACATTGGCATTACGGCAAGAGCCAAAAAGATGAAAATTCATTTCAGTTATAACATAACCCTAACCTCGCCCTTCTACCTTCTCCTCTTCGCCCATTATTCTTCCGCCATAATTTTCGTAATTGAATGTCTCAAATACTTCAATGCGTGATGCGTCGTTGTGGCTGGAAAAAGCTGTACAGCTACATGCTCCATATCCCTCAAGCCCTCCGTCAACGAGTCACGGTAGTCATAGACAGTCATAGACTCACCAAACCTTTGCCGTGACCATTTTCCAAGCTACCGGATTAAAGTAGAAAGCTGACTTGAGAAGGCATCGATGGTTGCATCTATATCACCATCTATCCACATTCTGCAGTGACCTTTCGAAGCATCAACATGATTTCAATCTCATCAAAACTGTTGCCGCCGTTGAGCTCTGCATGGATGCATCAAGCATCTATATACTTATCTATTTTGATTGCTCGAAGTAAATCCCACCTTGTGCACTGCTGGTGGACAAGGTGTTGCGAGGCTTCATTCCTATTAACCACTGGCAGTGCAGTCCGTCTGATATCATTCCACAGCATATTGCCGACGTCGATGTCGCCGTCTGCGATCAGTGATTCGAGGTCTCCCATGAGCTTGATAATGGTCGTCTTTGAGGAATTATTTTCCGTTCCCTTGTCGAATAATGGTTCCAATGAACATCGCTCTCCTTCTCCTGTGGTGAGTGTGCTCGATGTGGGGAACAGTGTGTTCTCTGACGTTGTATAGGCTGTTTTTGTACATCTCGTCATCTCTAGCGCACTTTGATCCCAATTTTCTTGATCTTTCGATAAATCCTACTATAACAGTCGGACAATCCTTCAATGCTACTTGGAGATGGAACGGCATGCGAATTCCTTATGCTCACCCTCTCATTGTGACGGTCGGTCAAAATAACCAAGCCTCAACTACTACGACTTCCACTGCTAGTCCAGGTGTCAACAACGGTGTAATACAGTTGCAAGTCTCAGAAACCGGGTAATATATCACTATTTGTGGGGGGACGAGATAGATTTAAATGTATGTATGTAGATCATTTCGAGCAACTCTTGCTGCGCCGTTTTCCGGGTGAGTTGGTGTCTTCATATTTTGAAATTTCGAATGCTGACGTTGAGCGTAAGATTTTTTTTGATCCCCCCCTTTACGATTACTCAAACTGCCCAATTCGTTGTTGTACCCACTGCGCTACCAGATATAATGTCAGTCTTTCTCAGTGATCTAGTATCTCTGACACTTTGAAAGCGCTAAAAATGACTTACATATTCACGAATCTACCCGTCTCAAACGACCGTAAGCACTCCAATCAGTCCTTCTTCGCCAATGTATGACTCAATCTATCATCTATTTGAATCGCCAGTTCACAAATCCTTCACAGTATATCATCTCTATCTCCTTCGACTGCTTCAGGAATCAGTCAAATATCAACGTAAGTTTATTGAGAGTTGATTTTTGTATCGATGACTGAAAAGGTCGCCCAGGACATCGGTGATTGGTTCTGGAACACAGTAAGTATTCAGAATTATCAATAGTTTGTGGTGCTAGAGTTGTTTGATTTTTCTTAGATCCCTGCCGACCGTTACCCCTCTTCCTGCAGCTATTAGCACGATGTAAGTCTTGCAACCCTAAGTCTCAAGTTAACAGATAGGTTAAGCATAATCAGCACGCCCACTACTTCTACAGATTTGACAAACTCTACCCAGCAAAGGTCAGTACACGATCCATTTCTGGAGAATGATTTCGGCCTTCTGAGTAATAAATCCCGTTATGTGTTTTAGCACAACACCTTCACCAACCATGCAATCTGATACGAGCGTGAACTCTCTGGTTGGTATCATCTTAGGCGCCATATTTGGTTCCCTTTCCGCATTTCTGCTACTTGCAATCTTGGTATATTGTGTATGGCGGCATCGTCGACGAACCCTTCCCCGGCGCAACACCCTTTCAGACTTGAACTCCAACGGATTCTATCCTAACCGAATGTCAGCCAACGCTATCCCAAGCGTTGAACAAGCCCTAGACAAAGAAGAAGAAAACTGGGATGCCTATACTGAATCATCGCTAGCTCCATCAGATTCAGTGTCGAGGGTTGTGTGGTCTTTCTCGCAGGGAAAGAAGAAAGTTCGACCACTGGCTACTTCTACAGCATTGGCTACGCAGAGTAGCACTGCAGCGAATGATAGTAGGGAGTCGAAGCCCGATGCGACCCCGGATTCGGGTCGATATCGCAGTGCCAACATAGATCTTCCATATAAGATTCCAATGATTATAATGACGACTGCAACACCCTCTCCCCCATCTACTACGGTATCATAGTAGTTTGTCTGTACCCGTGTATATTTGCGAAGGCTATCATATCCTAAGTTATCCTTACTCCCAGTTATATTCAGTCTCTGTCATATATATATACATGTTTAGTTTCACTTAACAGATATTACTAGGAAAGGATATGATAGGATACAGGTGAGGTCCGATTCCCAAACAACCATTTTACCATGTACTGAACAATACAATATGTTGTATAATGACGGAACTAGTATAATAAGTCACTTGAAACCTAGCTATGTATTTCTTGAACTCGAGTGATTTTGCGCAAAATGAGGAACCCCCCCCCCCACGCACTGTTCTGAATGCTGTTCCTAGTCGAATGCAGTGAACCGTCGATCATAGCCTTGGCGTAAATATCGAACCGCAAAGTAGTTTCACAGAAAGCAACGGATGGAATTGAGAACCTCACTTTGATTACAGTCAGCACAAACAGACTATAGTACGATTGAGGCAACAGTGTTGAAGACAGAATAATGTCAGCGAAGTACAAGGCAAATACACATGAGGAAGACGGCTCGCTAACTACTTTACAAACTTCCGAACTACACTAGTCCAAGTCGGCACCGAAGGGACCAAAATTTCCAGAGCGCCGGTAGTGGGAAGGTGTATCATCTCCAGGAGGACTGAGAGGCACACCCGTTCCAGGTGTGTCTCGCTGCGGGTATCTCTTGTGTCGTAAGAGAGCTTCCTTCACAAAAGCCTGGAATTTTTGAGACTCCGTGTTCAGTTGTTTGCCAGTCGAGGTTTCCTTCAAGTAACGTGTCCAGTTACAATCAATTTCTTTCCACTCTTTCTGGCTCTCTTTCCTCATAGGTCTCCATTTACTACCATATTCCTCCTTTTCTTCTGGGGATAAACTCCTGTAAACAGGTCCCTCATCCTCGTTAGAATCCAAAGATATGAACGATGCCTTAGGGTCGGCTGAGTCGCGTAACGAGGAAGAAGAGGGAATTTTGGATATCACACCATTTATCGGTGGGTTTACATTCATGCCAGACTGACGGGGGTATAGTCGTGAATGATCGGGAATGCTGGAGGCAGGGCTCCCGCCAGATGGAACAGAGGACACGACAGTGCGTCGAAGATCCTGACGATGATTCATTTCTCCCAGAAGAGGTTCATCGACTGATAATTCTTCCATTCCGATCACCGAGAGCTGGGTCGCATCAACCTGTAAACATATTAATAACATGGACAGCATACATACATAGAGAAAGAGAGAACGCACCCCGCGTTCACTCTCTTCGACGTTCACGAACTCAGTCGGAACAACTGAAGCATCATCCTGGTGGCAAGGAGATGATGAAAGGGTGTTATCAAGATAGAAATGATAGAGACAAAACAGACAAGACCTGCTTACATCATGGTGCGTGAACTCTTCGTCGTCGTAGTGGGGGTTGGACTCTGCCTCAATATCAAGGCCATTTTCACCATAGCGACGAGCTTGTTGCTCGTTAAGCTCAACGTCAACCGCAAAGACATCCCCATCACGATGGTGGTCTCGACGTGAGAGACCGTACACCGCTTCATTCTTGAGTCCGCGAACCTCCGGCTCATCACGAGTGGAGAATGAATTTACGCCTTGTAAACCTGGAATGCCGGCGACATTCATGGCACCGGGGGCGGGCGGCAAGGGAATGGCAAGAACAGTGGAAGCGACTCCGATAGCGATAGCTGTTTGGAGCAAGGAATAAGAGTGAAACATGGTTGATGTTTTAGTGTTTTGCATTGGAAAAGAGGAAAAGCGTTGGAAGTATAGGGCAACTGGCGCTTTTTGAGTACGATGCAGTAGGGAAAAGAGACCAGCTCTGTTGGGGAAAATCGAAGAAAGAGGGCGTTTTGTAGAAAGCCGATGTTGGAATGTCCCTGGAGGCCATATACGCTCGTGTTACAGTGATGTACGGTAATGGCTATATGTGCTCATTTCGCAACGATGGGAAACCGAGAAGATCCGCCGGAGAAGGTAGTGTGTTAGGGTGTATTTTGAACCTGCTACGATCTGCTACGATACATAGTCTGTTAACATATGCATATGTTTAGTCAGTACAGAGGAAAAATTAGACATCTAAATCGTTCTTACTAAATACTAGGGAATTGAATCAGCTGCAGATTTTTCCAAGGAGCTCGCGTTCAATTTCAGTCACAGTTTCCATCTGCTGGACCATCCTTCCATCTCTCGTCCGTCTTCGTACAATCGAATGTCTCCTTTCCTAGCTTCCTATTCACCTGATTGTGTCTCTCGCACAACCACCGACTCAATCCAGCCCTTCCACTAACGTCCGGCGCGTTCAGCTTGATATCTTCACCGAAATCGTCTGCACAATGTGTACATGGATAAAGTACCGGCAAGGAGTGTAATAGAGTAAGCATAATGGCGCGCTGTGTGGGTGTAGGCCGTACCGGGTAGTAGGCCGCGGTTGTATGTAGGAACGTCCAAGTCGCGTGGCCAAGCTCTTCAGAGTCTGGTGGACAATTTGTGAGTGGGATTTCGAGTGAAGCTGAAGCAGGAGAAGTTGCAAGTGTAGTGGCAGCTCCTGAAGCAGCTGTTTTGTTGTGACTTTGCTCCTGTGTCATTATAGCGGGTTTCCAAAGTCTCCAGGAGGTACAAGCTTGACATGGTTTCCCGTCTGGGCCTGTTACAATTCCAGGCGGGAGATCCCTTTCGGTCCTTGATTCTGGCAAAAAGAGCGGAGCAACAAAGGCGGAAGGAAGGTCCGGCGGAAGTGGTGAACCGACATCAATCCGGTTCAATTCTTCGCACGTTGTCTTCCTTCGTCGTATGTAGCGGCTCCCAGTCTCTCTCCCAGTATTACTTACTGTAATCTCGAGTGATGCTGTACAATGCTACGTTCAAGTCAAGTCATTCCTAGTCACGCCTAGTCCTCACTCATTATGAAGGGCCGATCGTGAGTTACATAAAAATTTTCAGTTTGCTTCCGGTGTGTGCTAGATAATGTATTAGTACGGCGTTTCCTCTCGTTCTCATACTTTGTATCCTTAGGCCTTTGTGTCTTCTTCTCTTCGGATATTTGTTGGGATTATCGCCGGAATACCTTCTCAATAATCAAGAATAGCCAAGACTTTCTTTCATCCACCTGACGCTCTTGCACTGCTATACTTGCCAAGCAGCTATCGTTTATCCTGCGTTTATCCACTCATGACTTTCCATTTGATTTCATGGTCAAAGAGATGCTCTATAGCTCATCTCACATGTATTCTCAGACCCTTTCAACTCGCATGGCAACTGGCATCATGGCGTATCTCACCGCTTAATCCACTGTTCCTTAGTTGCTCGTTCAAGTTATTCTCGCTACAATATTGGCGAGGGCGGACCGATTGCTCTCCATTGCGTGCCTGAACCATGATGTCTCTATGAAGTACTAGTTCCTGGCGTTTTCTCTTAAAAGACAACGAACGAAAGATAACCCACATTTGCAACCCTGGTGAACATGCAGGCTTTTCTTTCTGCTGCTACGGTCTTTCTCTTAAGCCTGATGCATGCCCAGGAAGCTCTAGCCTTCATTGAGTGTAGCGTCCTTAATTACGGTGAGTGTATAGTGATTGCCCTTGAATCTGGTAACTCGCTCACTCTTACTTCAAAAGGTGCTGTTGCGGACAACGCAACGGACTTGGGACCAGCTTTGACGAAAGCTTGGCAAGAGTGTGTTATACCACAAGTAACAACCACCGTCGCCACGGACGTGCTCCTCTACGTTCCTGCAGGGAACTATCTTCTCGCGTATGTAGAAAATGATATTGGTCTAACTTCCGAGTCTTATTATTCCCTGATTGTAGATCTACGGTAACTTTCGATGACGCGGCCAACTGGAACCTCCATATCGCTGGTGACATATTCTTACCTTTCAATCCTTCTTTAACTGGGACAATGCTCACGTTTGAGGTAAGCTTTTGAACTTTAACCACAGTCTATTTCTATTTTCGCCGGCTTAGATCTTGCGCAGAACTGCGAAAACATTCTTCTCAACGGTCCTGGTGCAATCTACGGTACGTCCTTCACCTCAACTCTCACTTCCCTTGAGAGGTCTAAATCATGTTCAGGCAACGGGTACCGCTATCGTCCCGGTGGAGATGTACGTCAACAACCGCCTTTATTTCAATCCGACATCCCTTCTGAATGAACAGCACAAAATCCTGTAGCTCACACTGTATCCCAGTCGTCCCCGTCTCATAAGATTCCAAACCTGTAACAAGTCAGTCGGTCCGTTTGATGGCCGCGAACTAAGCTGATTCCGCCGTTATTTTTTTCTTCCTAGTTGCGAAATCACGGCTATCACCCTCTACGACGCACCCATGTTCCATGTTACAATGATTGGTGAGTATGAACCTCCTCTTTGACTGTTTTCGCTGTATCATGACTAATGGCATGATTTTTGATAGGCAACAAGTTAGTACCAATACTTCTACGAGGAAAGTATTTCTGATGGATTCAATTACACCATAGCAATGAAGCTCACGATATGTCCATCATCGCATCTCACATCGGTTAGTAGGCATTCAGCCCTCATTCTTTAATCTACGCTTGATCTAAAATCTATACTATGGCCTTAGGTGAAACTGACGGTTTCGATATGAGCGGCAACAACAACTACGTGCATGATGTTACTGTGGAGGTACGATTGTACCCGTTCCTGCTCCCTTTTCTCTGTCTTAATTTGTTTCATTTAGAATGGTGGTAGGCATTGGACGTTCACATATTTGGATTTCCTTATGGACCGCATCTTCCGTACTTGTAGATGAATGTGTTACAGTCAAGACGCCCACCAATGTGCGTGTCGAGTCATAGTCTCTGTGTTCCTCAAAAGATGCTGACTTCGTTCATGATTTATTGACAGGGTTTTGTTGCAGAAAGGATCACTTGCAGATACACAGCTGGTAAGCTTTGGGCGAACACTACTTATTGGGTTCATCAAAGATCTATCATATTGCAGGCTGTAATATTGGATCCTTTGGCTCCGGGGCTACTGGCGTCGACGTACAGGTAAATCACTTACGTGCAACCCATAGTTCATTCGTTTATGCTGATATTACATTCACTCGCCTCTCGCATGCTTCATGTAGAATGTCTACTACAGCGACGTCACAATATCCAATTCCGATGCAGGTGTGATGATTAAGAGCTATCCCAACTGTGCTGGGACTGTGAAGAATGTCACATTCACTGGTTTTACTCTTGTAAGGATACTTTTCTCGTCGTGATTGACTGTTTACATTGGTGGTTTCCTAATGAATATCTCAGAGTGCTGCCGCTTATCCAATCTGTGAGTTTTCTTCCGTCTCATTCTTATATCAATTTCCGAGAGGTGAAACCTCGCAATACAGACATTAGTGCCTTCTGGGAGGTAAGTCACCCAAAGTCGCTGTATATTTGTATGAGGCCTGAACATAGGATCTCAACGTCTCAGGGAGGGACTACTGATACCGGCACCCTCCAAATCTCTGATGTGACATTTGAGAATTTCCAGGTAAGAACAGTTCGAGCATTCTTGTACAGGCACGGCCGCTCATGACAAATTAACTCTACATTGCATCCACTCTGGGTGTATAATCAATAGGGAACAGGTACCCCGACTCGTCCCGCTGTCCTACTGGACTGTAACAAGGCTACTCCGTGCAAGGATATAGCAGTAAGGATTTTTTCCAGCTAATTTAAATACAGCGTAGTAATGATTGACTTGTTATTACAGTTCTCCGGAATCAGTCTGACTGATACCAAGGCAGACTCATTCACGAATGCTTGCGGATCTGGCTTGAGTGGTTTGTCCTCGTGCTAGGGGTATCGGGGTATCATTATCTATTTTTTACGAAAATGCATTGGGCATATGTACATCAAGGTAAAGCTGAAAGTTACTTACTGTAAATTTTGGTCTGGATCTCAATGTCTATTTGTGCCAATATGAAACTATTAGTATATACCCAGTCTCTGTTCCTTTAAACGCGTTCAACACGCGTATGATAATGTTGTACAGTTTTGCGGCCACGTGATGGCGTCCCTCTATCATTCGGGATTTCTGTACAGCCAACCTTGCACTACTGAATAAACGACTAAATTGTCGATGCCAGGTCAAAGTGAACTGTTCCTCGTAGCTCATGTGATTGCAGCTGCAGCTCAGCTCGACACAAGCTTACTGGAGCTATTCAAGTTGCTGTTTGGTCTCGGTCTTGGCTTTCATAGCGTGTAGGTAAGTTCACCGCTTAGGTTGTTTGACCATCTCATTTGACTGACTGAGATGGTCATCAGATCTTGGTTCATCCATTTAAGTCCCCTCTATGTCGTTGACTGCTTGTTATGCCCTGAATACGGACACCTAACAGATCAATGTCGCCCTTCATTTATAAAATTTCAGTGTTCATTTTTGCTAACATGTTAGTTTTTGCTGCTACTATTCCAATCACAGATGCCGAAGTCCAAAGCTTGGACTTACCAGCCTGCAGTGATGACTGCATGCAATTTTATTTGTCGGAAATTGGATGCACCACGTCAGTCGCTAGCTTTCTCTGTATACAGTGATATGCTGACTCTGGGCTATGCATAAAATGCTAATGCAAGCTTTAACACTCACACCAACACCAACACAAACCATCATCACACACTAAGTTC
This sequence comes from Lentinula edodes, assembly GCF_021015755.1. Taxonomy (NCBI): domain Eukaryota; kingdom Fungi; phylum Basidiomycota; class Agaricomycetes; order Agaricales; family Omphalotaceae; genus Lentinula; species Lentinula edodes. Next base: position 133,143 of record NW_025764346.1, read on the forward strand.
AAGGGGGTTTATCATTGAAAAAGCAAGATAACACTGCAACTCTACAAATATCTACATCATGTGGGTATAATGTATAGGTTGAATAGTTTTTCTTCTCGAGATTTTATCAAACTCGGGCATGCTAAATCTTTCTTTGACTTTATCTGAACTGAACAAAACCTCTGATTTGTATTATACACTACAAGTACAATCCACAGAAAGAGTGTGCACTACTCACAGCACTCTGACTGCTATTAACTCTGAAGCATAATGGTAATCTGTGACTTTGAACTTTCTTTCTTTCTGTCTTTCTTAAACTCTAACTTGTTTAAAGTGAAAGTCAACACTGTATCATCTTTGTTTAAAGTGCACTTGTCACTATAGCCAGAAGCTACTAACCAACCAACCAAATCCTCTCAGAAGTGGGGGGGGAAGTGCTTGTTCTCATTTAGAGGCCAGCACCCTCCTTATATATCCTCAAAATAACCCTTAACAACTGATATCAATCATTGTAGCATGTGGAACTTTTGTAGCATGTGCTGATTTTGATGGAAATCATGCTGCATCTCGGAGTAGCATGTGGTCCTGTTGTACCATGTGCTACCTTTGATGGAAATCATGCTGTACCTCGGAAGGCTTTCCGGATGAGGGACATATGCTAAATCATTTCTGATATTCTCGGAATTAACTCCAGAGGTCCGGAATATTGTTATCTTTCAATCTTATCATTCAGCTCTATTGAAATGCTATACAAAGGTGAAGCTCGAAACACTTTAATCCTGCAGATATTGTCACAGTCCAAGTCAAACACAAGTGTGGGTTTTAGTATTAGAGCTTTGTTACTTGGAAATACAACTGTATTATGCTATGAAGACCCACTTAAGTGTCATTCAGATGCAATCACTGTGTAGTTCTGTGTGTTTTCTCTGAATACAATGTACTGTCCAGTCTCAGCATCACTGATAGTACTTTACAGTTGAAAATGCATAATTACTGCATTATAGACTCAAATAAAAATGGGTCATATCATCCCCCCTTTTCTTAATATGAACTGTCCTCAGTTCACTGAACTATACAGGTTCTGGGGCTCTGACTTTCAACTATTTCAATACTGAGCTTGTACAATACATGGAATAACAAGTGTTGAGTTGAACTCATTTTCTCTGCTGTTGTTGAATCCTCCAAGTTCAGCCTCTGCATTTTACTAAAAGAGCCATTTTAGCACAACATACTGTTTACTCTTTGCTTATTATGTAGCTTTCAACTGTCAATCTTTTTCTGTATATCAGAAGCTTTCAAATAATGCATGACTATCAGTTATTGCACCAGCTTCAACTCATAAATACTTTATTCCGTTCTGACAAGCTTCAGTGCTTATCTTCTTATTCAGGCAAACTGCTACTTTCAACATGAACAGACTTTCTTTGCAAATGACATCTATCCAAATTGTTCAATAGCTCAAGCTACTGGTACTTATTGTGACAATCTGAATTGTGCTTTCAAAGTCCTACTATGCTTTTAAGGATTGCTCCATATTATATTTCTCAATTTCAAGCTACATATTCTGTTCATGTTTCTTTCAGAGTATAATTTCCACTTAAGATTATTCTCATCTCGAAGTTTTTACTTTTCAACTTTTGACCTGGATTTTATATTCAATCTTGTGCTCAAAAATACTGTCTTTCCAGCTCATTGTTCGACACTCATTAAACAATGGACTATTCATTCTTTATTACAAGACATTCTTTTCAATGGTTTAGCTCAAGTTCATGAATACAAGACATCAGCAAATAATTGACTTTCTTCAAGTCCTTCTTAACTTTGAATTTGAATGTATGTGACAGTTGATTGCTTATGCACTTGTAGCTTCAATTCAGAGTAATGACATTGAGCACTTAAGCTGCTTCTGCACTGTACAACACTTCACTCTCAGAGTTCACTTTTCTCGGATTTGTTTACTGTGATCAAACTATCAATGGAGACTGTGAATCTCTGAAAGTTTGACAGCAACAGAACTACAATGCAATAAGTTCTTCACTTGTCTGGACATTAACACCATCATACTGTTAATTGTGTATTTAAGTCAGTACAATTGAACATGATTTCTGAAACCAAGTTGCCAAACTTTGCTTCCGCTTTTTCTTCTTGTTCTTGAGCTGAGTGTTTCAAACACTACTATCTTACATTTTCGGAACAGCCAAGTTTGAATTACATATGGCTGTGCTTTTCATTGCCAAGTTCTAGTTCTTTAATTCTGTGTTCATTCCATTTTCAAGCTACAATAAGCCTTGGGTTTTGAAGGGGTTCTTCTCAGAGGAGTTCTACTTTCTTATGCTTTGGTAAGGTAAACCTGATTCATGTTCATGATATTTATCTGAATCAATCTGAACAGGTTCAACAATCATAAGTTCAATGATGTTCCATGTGTACTTGTCCAACATCAAAGTCATTCAATCAATGCTTTCTATACACAGACCATTCTGCACACAAGAATATGACAACCAATATATATATACCACTGTTCTTGTGATTTTTCTTCCACTTCATTTTCTGAACATGCTGTTGTTTCCATTCAAATCTTCTCAAAGACAATTTCTTCACTTCACAAGATTGTTGTCTGATTAAGACCAAGATCTTCTTTATCATGCTGAACCATTAAAGTTTGGATACAACAATTATTCTGTTGAACATCTACAATTTGGGTTCCAATGTTTGACTCCACTCAAAAGTTGGATAAGTACAAATCTATGCTGACTCTGATATCAAATAGAATGTAACACACATGTCAACAGGACTATCATTTTCTACAAGCCTTTTCAGGGTATTGCTGTAACAATTTACAACTTAACAGTATACTGTTGATTTTCATTCTTGAGAAATCATTCAGTACTTGCTTATAACTTCGAACTTTGACCAAGAATTGAAATCAAACCTTCAAATCTTTCTCCACAGGCAGAACCATCAAGAATATAACAGACAACACAACCATGTCTTTGTGATTCTGCCATTTCAGTTACAATAAACACAAAGTTGTTCCCATTCAAGCTTTTTGTTTCCAAGACATGTAACAATTCTTTCTCAATGTTTTGACTGAATTCTTTTCTATTATACAGGACCATCAAATTCGGATATTTGTTATTTCCATGTTCATTCACTTTTAAAGTTGTATAGATACAAACTATGCTGACTTTGATATCAGATAGAATGTAACAAATTTATAAACAGAACTATGATTCATGCATCTTCTTAAGTCTTTGCTGTGAACAATTCCCAACTTAACACTGTACTGTTGTTTTTCATTGCCAAGTAGGATTGTGTCTATAGCTTTGAACTTCAACCAATAATTGATGGGAAGTTCTTCTCTTGTGTCTCAATTCTCAAATCTTTGTTTCAGGATTTGCAACAAGTCATTCTTTTCATTTTCACTCTTGTATACATGTATTCAGTATACATTCCTTCAATACATCTTATGAAGTCCATGAACTCAGGACCAACTTACTTCAAGTTGACTTCCCATATCAATGCCATTATTCATAAACTTTGTTCAATCTAATCATTCCTTGAACTACAAGTGGTGTTGCTTTATCAAAGAAAGCATCAACAATCATGAGACTTGTTGAATATTCAATTCAAAGAGATTTTGCATTCCCGAGGGTCAAGTTTCTTGTCTATTCAAGTTATGTACTCAGACTGATTTTCAAGATAACAACCACTGACTTCATTTGTAGTTTTCTAATCAAGGCCTCTTTTGAAACATAAGCTTTTCTGTCTCTCCAGATTAATTTCTTCTCTTGAATAATGAACCATACAAAACAGAGTCTAGCATTCATTTCTTCTTTCTTCTTTTTGTCAAGTTGCATTAAAACAAACTTGTCATTTCCTTGACATGATCTCCGAGATTTGTTTTCTGGAATGCATGTTGTGAAACTAAGGGTCAGATCCCATAGTCTCTTCAACTACTTCTGAACTCGGAAGTTCACCTGATTTCATTCTGGACTTTCCAAGCTTTACATTTCAAGAATCAACTCTATATCTTGCATGCAAATAAATATAGCATAATTTAACTTGTGCTTGGTCAGTGTGCAGAATTAAATCCTTTGGGATATAGAAGCATTCATTTTCTGCATAATGTACTGTAAAAGCAAGGGACAAATCCCATAGCTTCTTCAACTTCATTCACTACTTGTTAAGCTTTGAACATTGAGGTTGTTCTCTTAATCTAGCATTCTCCGAGAAATACTGCATACTTCAACCTCTGCATGGTAAAAGTACAGAGTTCTATTCCTTGGTATATAAAAGCTGTTGAAGCTATAACAATGTTTCATGATGTTACAACACTTGATGCTGTTGAAGCAGTCAAGAATCAAAGAGAAAAGTACAAGTGAAATCAATATCTTTGAGCTTTGTTGCTTTTTCTGAGTGTTTTTGTGCTTTGATGGATTTTCTTTATGTTTTTGTTCTTTTCAAATCAAGGACTTTTCCAATGTTTTTGGTGTCTTTGATTAAAGACTTTTCAATACTGAGAGCAATATGGAATAATTTCAGGCAATTGCAAGACATAACTGCAACAGTAGTATGCAGCTAACCATTCTGTGCAATAGAGGGGCCCCAGCAGGGGGTTTGAAGGGCAAGGAGTTCGAAGCATTTCACTATGCCTAGTGTTTTGTTTTCCAAAGTAGTTTAGTTTGGATATGGTGAACATGTATAAGTTGATTGGAACTTGGGCAATTTATTAACAACAGCCAATGCACAGGTTGAACATGATGTATAGTTCAGCTCAAATGCATTATCTGAAGCATTGCTCAAAGTGCCAATTTACATGGACCAATGTGATGTGCAATATTAAACATGTTCGGAATGAACTTGTTATTGCTTTTGGATGAGGATAATGCAAAGTGCAAGTATTTTCTGCTTTAAAACCCCCTCGCGGTGGGCTCCATATGATATGCTGACTCTGGGCTATGCATAAAATGCTAATGCAAGCTTTAACACTCACACCAACACCAACACAAACCATCATCACACACTAAGTTCAAGGGGGTTTATCATTGAAAAAGCAAGATAACACTGCAACTCTACAAATATCTACATCATGTGGGTATAATGTATAGGTTGAATAGTTTTTCTTCTCGAGATTTTATCAAACTCGGGCATGCTAAATCTTTCTTTGACTTTATCTGAACTGAACAAAACCTCTGATTTGTATTATACACTACAAGTACAATCCACAGAAAGAGTGTGCACTACTCACAGCACTCTGACTGCTATTAACTCTGAAGCATAATGGTAATCTGTGACTTTGAACTTTCTTTCTTTCTGTCTTTCTTAAACTCTAACTTGTTTAAAGTGAAAGTCAACACTGTATCATCTTTGTTTAAAGTGCACTTGTCACTATAGCCAGAAGCTACTAACCAACCAACCAAATCCTCTCAGAAGTGGGGGGGGAAGTGCTTGTTCTCATTTAGAGCCCAGCACCCTCCTTATATATCCTCAAAATAACCCTTAACAACTGATATCAATCATTGTAGCATGTGGAACTTTTGTAGCATGTGCTGATTTTGATGGAAATCATGCTGCATCTCGGAGTAGCATGTGGTCCTGTTGTACCATGTGCTACCTTTGATGGAAATCATGCTGTACCTCGGAAGGCTTTCCGGATGAGGGACATATGCTAAATCATTTCTGATATTCTCGGAATTAACTCCAGAGGTCCGGAATATTGTTATCTTTCAATCTTATCATTCAGCTCTATTGAAATGCTATACAAAGGTGAAGCTCGAAACACTTTAATCCTGCAGATATTGTCACAGTCCAAGTCAAACACAAGTGTGGGTTTTAGTATTAGAGCTTTGTTACTTGGAAATACAACTGTATTATGCTATGAAGACCCACTTAAGTGTCATTCAGATGCAATCACTGTGTAGTTCTGTGTGTTTTCTCTGAATACAATGTACTGTCCAGTCTCAGCATCACTGATAGTACTTTACAGTTGAAAATGCATAATTACTGCATTATAGACTCAAATAAAAATGGGTCATATCAACAGTCATTGCGCTGAAGCATATATTCTACAGAGATGACCCCGATTGCTTCTGTGCAGAATCACAGTTTGTCTCAGCTATACTTCAGTGCTCTGCAATCTCGTGCACGGAAGATGACCAGGAGACGATGGATAGTGACCTCAACGATCTTTGCGAGATCGATAGCAATATTCCCGGTGGTCTGTCTGTTACTTCACTGCCCTTATTCACAACGCTCCCTGCTACTTTGCCGTTCCCTGCCATTGGGCCGTTTTCGTCCTCTCGTCCTCTGGCTTCAAGAGTTAGTGCTAGCGCTGAAGCTGGGTCTTCATCGACATCTCCTGCTTCCGCTTCTACGACAATCAATACATTGCCACCGCTCAGTCTAAATGGTACGAGTACTACCAACACAAAGAACTCAGACACCACTGCCGGACGCGGTTCAACGACCGCACCAGCAGCATCAACAACAGCATCATCTCCATCCTCATCGTCAGCGGCCAGTCCATTATTCACTAGTTGTAATACAGCTGGTGTTACGGGCTTAGTTTTCATGCTCGGGACCATGTTGGAGCTCGTAAGCGTGCTTTGATGATTACAGGTCATTCATATATCCGTCTGTCTACGAATATTTATTGTATCGCGGTTGTAACATGGAAAATATATGCTAATAGTAATATAGCATCCTCTGTCCTCTTTCTAAAAATTATCTGCTTTCTGATGTCTTGTTGGAAAGCAGGATATGCCAAAGATCTCCTTTTCAAAGGGCTTCGTCAGTGGTTTCATCAAGATTTATATCACAGTCATGACTGCTCGACGTGAATCTCAATCAATAAACCTGTGTCGAAGACCAGACGCAGCAACACACCGGTTCAGTCCACTAGCAGCAGCAGAGTCTCGAGTCAGGATACATTTGAGGACGATCTAAAGCGAACAAAGAAGGGTCTGGCAAAGAAAGCAAGGCAACAGCTCGGCGGCTACGCACGTGACGCTATCTCATTCGGATTTCCTCGGTCTCACTTTATCTTGTTTATTGTTGACTCTCAACTTGTTCGTGGCGTTTTCTACGACCGTTCGGTAGCTATGAATCCGTTTGCTTTTGGCTTGATCTGTACTCATCTTTAATTTCAGGCAATTGTTGAGTCTGGGGTAAGTGTCCCGAACTCTTTCCCCCCGTGTTTTTGCGTGAATTGAAAATAAACATACAAGATATTGGATCTCGGAAAGAGTAAAGACCGACTTATTTTTAGCAAGATGATCCAACAATTGCGCGGCTTGTCGCCAGAAGCGCTCGGAATAGTACCTGGCTTCAACACGAGTTTCATGAAAGACCCCACTACTCTCCAGTATCCTGGTCCTGCAAATGACAACGAGCATCCTTCAAGTGGAAAAATTCAAGGATCTTTCTACACATGTCCCTACGGAAAGAAGGAAACACGCACTGTGAAGGTGGGGCGCGTTCTGTTTCGCTCAAATGGTATATTTGGTCAGGGCCCCTTAGTAATGCGAGTAAAGTGCGTCTGCGAGGGTAGTGGTCAGTGCGTTTGGTGCGGGAAGAAGTTGGTTTTGAAGCTAAGCTGGCCTAGCAAAACTCAAGCATCCGAGAAGACGTTCATGTACGAATGCAAGGAGAAGGCGACGGGAGAACATGCCTGGGTACTCAACCACTTGCCTGAAATCTACTATTCATTCGACATCGACTTTTCTGCGGAGTCGCCGCAGGCTCAGTTGAAGGAAATTTTCGGGGAAAAGTACGAGATGCGTGTGGTGCGTGGCATCATTATGGAGGAATTGCATCCACTGTCAAGTTTGGAGACCGAGAGGGAATGCGCACAAGTGTTCTACGATATTGTCCAATGTGAGTTATGTACATTCATCCTCACTATCATCTATCTTACACCCAATTTCCTAGGTCATCATTGGGCTTGGAAATATCCTCAAATCCTCCATCGCGATATCAGTGAGGGGAATATCATGGTCCGCGAAAAGAATGGGCAGAAATACGGTGTATTGAATGATTGGGACCTTGCGAGCTGGTTGAACACGCAAAATGAAGTGTCGACATCCAAATTTCGAACGGGAACCAAACCGTACATGGCGTATGAACAACACTCGTCTCAGTGGCAAGGTCCACATCGGTTCCGCCACGATTTGGAGTCCGTCTTCTACGTTATTCTCTTACTGGTTTCCCTTTATTCCAGTCCCACTGAGAAGGTCCGTTTTCCTTCTACTGGAGATCATCGTTATGAGAGGTGGCATAAGCAGGATGATGGAGTTCTTCTTGGGCAGAAAGGAAATATCGTTTGTGCTGGGAATTGGCAACCCTTTCCGCAGCCCTTCTTCAGCGGCTTCAATTCATGGTTGATCGCACTCCAACGCTCTCTTTTGTATGGTTTCATTGGACTCAATATGCACATAATGATGGAGATAGATGCTCAACAAGCCCGCGAGAATAACGAAGAATCTATGGGGGTACCGTACTTCGATGATGATACCCTAGGTGGCCATTTTTCTTATGAAAAAGTTGTTTCTGTCATGCATCGATTCAAGAAGGAGGAGCTCAACACCCGCGGTCGTGAATGGCAGAAGATACTCCAAGTGCCAGTTTAAGATGTCAAGCCTTCCAGGTCGGACTGCAGTTCCAGGGATCTGTTCTCTACCTTTTAATTGTTCAATGCTACTGAATGTCGGCCGTTATGCTTTTGTACAACTTTATACAGCTCTCTACAATCGATGTATTAATATTTTGCTTATTTGGTGGCAATCTATTGTACTTGTGTAGCTCGATCGCATGCGAGCTTTATGCACAGAGCGTAACAAGCGACAGTCAGTATTCAAAGAGATGAAATGATAATGGAAACAACCATTTTTCTCCAAAGCTTCTAACAAAGCTTCAAGGGTGCTCAGTAGATCCATCTGAGTCTCAAGATCATAGAGCCAGTGTAGCGGGATTCTGGTATTTGTTGACAGTCTCGGGATGACGACGGCCCGGCAGAAGATGCGCTGAAATCAGGTTCGACACCTCCGGGACGCATGTGAGCCTCCTTCGTCTGGCTCGGAGGGGGCCTTTGGCCTCTCCAATTCCAAGTAGGGCCCACATGTGGTGGTCGTTTCGAAATTTTAACGCTTTATCGGTGGCGCACCTTTCCCGGCCGCATCCGCACACATCCACGGGTGATCCGACTCCGTAGGAGTTTGCGCGCCAGCAATTTTCTTTACATTCCTCTAACATAATAAATATTGAAACTCGAAAACAATGAAGACCGATTTACTTTCGCAAGAAACAACTGTGCGGCTTGTCCCCAGAGAAGCGCCCGGAATAGTACTTGGTTTCAACACAAGTTTCATGAAAGACCTCACCACTCTCCAGTATCCTGATCCTGCAAACGACAAGGGGCATCCGTCAAGTGGAAGAATTGAATTCAAGGAAGGATTTTCTTTCACATTTCCCTGCGGAAAGAAGGGAACACGAACTGTGAAGATGGGGCGTGTTCTGTTTCGCTCAAACGGTGTAATTGGTCGGGGGTCCATGGTAATGCGAGTAACATGCGTCTGCGAGAGTAGCAGTCAGTGCGATTGGTCCGGGAAGAAACTGGTTTTGAAACTCAGCTTTCCTAGCAAAACTCGAGCATCCGAGAAGGCGTTCATGGATAAATGTAAGGAGAAGGCGACGGGAGAACACGCCTGGGTACTCAACCACTTGCCTGAAATCTACTATTCATTCGACATCGACTGTTCTGCGGAGTCGCCGCAGGCTCAGTTAAAGGAAATTTTTGGGGAAGAGTACGAGATGCATGTGGTGCGTGGCATTATTATGGAGGAATTGCATCCACTGTCAACTTTTAAGACTGAGAAGGAATGTGCGCAAGTGTTCTATGATATTGTTCAATGTGAGTTACATTCATCCTCACTATCATCTATCTTACACCCCATTCCCTAGGTCATCATTGGGCTTGGAAATATCCTCAAATCCTTCATCGCGATATCAGTGAGGGTAATATCATGGTCCGCGAAAAGAATGGGCAGAAATACGGTGTATTAAATGATTGGGACTTCGCAAGCTGGTTGAGCACGCAAAATGAAGTGTCGACATCCAAATTTCGAACGGGAACCAAACCGTACATGGCGTATGAACAACACTCGTCTCAGTGGCAAGGTCCACATCGGTTCCGCCACGATTTGGAGTCCGTCTTCTACGTTATTCTCTTACTGGTTTCCCTTTATTCCAGTCCCACTGAGAAGGTCCGTTTTCCTTCTACTGGAGATCATCGTTATGAGAAGTGGCATAAGCAGGATGATGGAGTTCTTCTTGGGCAGAAAGGAAATATTGTTCGTGCTGGGGATTGGCAACCCTTCCCGCAGCCCTTCTTCAGCGGCTTCACTTCGTGGTTGATCCCCCTTCAACGATCTATGCGTCGTGGTATCTTCAACCTGGAGAATCACAAGGAGGCAGTGTTAGCAGCAAAACAACCGCTCAAGCCAGGGAGGCGACCACGCAAGGTGCCATTTTTTGACGAGGATACCCTAGGCGGATATTTCTCATACAAGAAAGTTGTCATGATCATGCACCGGTTCAACCAAGCAGAACTCAAGACTTGGGGTCAGGAGTGGCAAGTAACACTAGAGGAAGCATCTTCTGAAGATTGGGAGTTAGAAGAGTTGGAGGAGAACTAATAACAATGTTGATTGTCTTGAAGGCACAGAACCATCAAATATCTTGCCGGTGACAGTGGGACAGATTCGATGATTATACTCACAGTAGTATGCTTTATTGTACCTAGGCCTAGAGATAAACTTTCTTCAAGGCATGCAGGCTCAGGCAAATATATCTTCCTTGTTTCTCGCACGAATAGCTTCAAACTTCGCAGTGAAGTTGTTCTTTGCATCAAGGTAGACAGGAAATGTTCCAACGAAAGCGGTTCGCCTCTCCAACAGCAGCTGCGGAGTGACCACAGGTCCAGTTGAAGAAGTTTTCGGCGACGAATACGACGTGCGTATCGTGCGTGGCATCCGATGGTTCTGAAGGAATTAGAGCCACTGTCAGCTTTAGAGATCGAGAGGCAACGTACCCAAAGCCCTTTGATCGCCATCCTTTTGCTTGAGCAGCAAACGGAAGGGCAATTTATGCACCGATGTGAAAAATCACCATTTAGTTTGCATAAATCTGTATAAATACAGGTGGAATAAACATGGCTACTACTCATGAATCATGATACATTAGATGTTCGACATTACATAGTTATTAGATGTTCGACATAGTTTTTTGTGAAGATAACTGATGACGACGCATTTTACATAGTAAGTATTTGAGTGAAGTGGCAATTTGTAAGTCGAGGTAAGGAGATGCGACAAATTAGAGTCTTCGAACGGACACGTGATGCGGTACTTCCTGCTCTTGCTGGTACCGCATCGACACGCGTACGTTGAAGCCTCGCAGTACTAGTCCCTAGTAGCTCCATTAGTTCTTCTTTATCTCACCACTTCATTTGCCCTTTTGACAAAACCTCACGAAATGGCCGAACGACTAGAAGTTGACCCCACCAAGATACCTGCACCCGACTTCGCGAGTGAAGCTTACACATTCATGCGAACTGCTCTAATTGCAGATGCAAACACCCCCGAAATCACCACAGAAGAGCTCGCCGCCCAACGCCTCAAAGCTCAGTGGGAGGCTCACATCGAGGGACTAAAAGTCCAGTACGAGGCACAACTGCAGGAAGCAGAGGCTTTGAGAAATCAGAGAATACAAGAGGCAGCAGATGCTGAGAAACTCGCCGCAGCGGAACAGCAGGAGAAAGAGAAAGAGTTAGCGAAAGAGTCAGAGAAGAAACGCCAACCTATATACAGTTTCCAGAAAGGAGTCGGGGTGGACTCTATCCCACTGCAGCTTCACCCATACGCCAAGAAGATGATGACTGCCAGGAAGTACGTGCCTTTATGGTACTTCCTCCCTGATGCTGCGACAGAAGCAAAGGAACGCAGCAAGGATTCCCTAGACACCAATCACCTTCAGTTTGCAGTGGAAGACGGCGACACCCTCTCAGGTTCAACCGTCTCCCTAGTGGGATCTCACACCGTTCGCGCCTCACCAAATGCCATCCCCGATTCCCGGCTATCCTGGTCCCAGGTCATGCGAGCGAAAAGTGCTTTCCTCAGCGTGTTAGGATTAGGAACATGGCCAGACAACTACATATCCATGTTCGCGGCCTTCCACATCAACATGGACATGCACCGCGAGCTACAGGAGCAAGATGGAGACCGGGTAATGGCTCATTACCACGCAGAGATGCGTCAGGCGTGGTACGACGCAATGGAAAGGAAGGAGCCTTTCGACCTTTCGGTAATTTCGGACAGAGTGATTGGAGAAAGCCGCCGAGAAATTGTCAAGCAAAGGCAGGAGAAAAGCCTGAAAGGTAAGCAGCTTGTATCGAAGCAAACCGAAGCAACCTCTGACGATCAACCCTCCCCTCCCCACAATCACACACACCCGGCGTCCACCTCACAACACAAACTCAAATCCTTCGTTTCCAACACGGGCCACTGCTAACACCACAATCGCTACCAACACCATTGCTTCTCCCACTGCCACTCTTGCCACTGATGCCCACGCTACCCTTGCTGCCGGTGACTACACTACCCCCGCCGCCAATGCTAATTGCTATGATGACTACCAATAATAATGATGCTAATATCTATGTAAATGACTGCTGCCAATGCTACATAATTCAACAATAACTACTGACGCCAACATTAACGGGAATCCCTGCACCATTATTTACTCTGAACTGATAGACATCGAAGCCGCTACAGCACAAATGGAGGCCAGGGTTGAAGCCAAGCTCCAAAAACTCTCCCAGGCATCCTCATCCTCCCCGTTTCCCAGCCGCCAAGCCCCAAATAAATTCCGCCAAGCCCCTTACCCTTCCACCTCCCCCCGCAAAGCCAACAAGCATCCGGACAATCCTAACTTTCAACGTTCCTTTCGGGACTCAAATCAACCCCCACTCACACGCTGTCACCGATGCCTCGGACGTGACAGGCATGATGTTCGACATTGCTCACGGACCTCCCTCTGGAACGGGAAACGCGGGGTTACCTGCAACTGGAACAAGCAAGGATTCCTCGAGATTGCGAACGGCACCAATGCTGGACAGGAACTTTGCGCCGACTGGCAACGTGCTAACGGTTGCACAAGTCGAGCCCACCCAGAGAAGCACCGTTGTTCAGGATGTGCAGGCAGCAACCACGGAGCTAGCGACTGCCCTGAAGGCGAGTAAAACTCGAGTCAACACCCCTCTACAGGTTGAAGCCTGGAATCTTGCTATTGCTGAACTCAACTTAACCACTAAATATCCTACACTCGTCGAGTCTATACGACACGGCTTTAATGTTGGAATTCCGAGAATATACCATACCTTCTCTCCTCCTAATAGACTCAATGAACCTGAGTCACAAGCTGCCTTCGAGATTGTGATGAGAAACGAAATTAGCACAGGCCGATGGCTTGGCCCTTACACTCAAGAAACCATTGAGAGGGTCCTAGGGCCATTCCAGACATCTCCCATCTCAATGATCCCGAAATCCGACAAACCAGGAAAATACAGATTACTCGAGAATTTATCATATCCATATCATCCTGATATCATCCAACATACGTTCCTTCACTACGCACAACAATCTCCTCCATCAACTCACACATTGACTCTACCCTGTACCCGTGTCTCTGGAGCACCTTTGCAACCACATGTCGATTGATCTGGACTTTACCACTAGGCTCACAAGGTGCAGTAAGGGACATCTCGGAAGCGTACCGCCTAATCCCACTACACTCCTCTCAATGGCCCGGAGTAGTCATCCGGACATCAGAAAAAGAATATTGCATAGATACCAGAGACATGTTTGGTCTCACCTCGGCAGGAGGTACATTTGGTCACCTAGCTGATGGAGGGGTCGACATCTGTCGGGGATACGGCCTAGGCCCGCTCACCAAATGGGTCGATGATCACTTGTGGCTGAGAATCCTGAAACAACATCTTAGCAAATACAACTCACTACGGGAGCAACTCCGTGAACGAGTAGCCCCCACAGGAGGTGCCATACACAGCAAAGGTCGACTCCTATACCTAGGTCATACCCTCCCAAATGGACAACAGGAGGAATTCGACGATGACTTCATATTCCCTATCAGGGACTTATCTCATCTCTCCTCTCGCTCCATGGAGGACTCCAAATTTTGCTATGCTTTCAGTGACATTGACCGCATCACCATCCCCCTTGGATATACATGGGCGGCGGACAAAGACATTCCTTTCTGCAATGAACCAACATACTTTGGCTTTCAATGGAACCTTAGCGAGAAAATTGTATCGGTCCCGGCCAAGAAACGGAGAAAATACTTAGAGGAAATTGCAGATTGGGAGCAAAGAGGGTCACACAACGCTGAACAGGTCGCCAAGATGTATGGGAAACTCCTTCACATTAGTCTAGTTCTGCCAATAGGGCGTACATACTTAATCGAGCTCGAAAAGTTCGCAGCAGAGCTCAGCCACGAAGCACCGCTGACAAAGCACCGGGCACCCCGCCGATGGCCGGCTGACCTTCTTTGGTGGAAGTCCACCTTATCCTCACCCATTTCCGCACCCATTCCAGGACCTGCAGATCTCATCGACGTCCATGGCTACTCTGACGCCAGCAGCGGCTATGGTATCGGCCTGTATATCAAAGGTTTCTGGCGAGCATACCGCCTCCTCCCAGGATGGAAAGGAAAAGACGGAGAACGGGACATTGGATGGGCCGAGGCAGTTGGGTTCTATCTCCTCGTCCTCATTATTGCTAGAGAGGCAACTGCAGGAGGACAGTATAAGCTCTGGGGTGACAACGAAGGTGTGGTCGAAGGCTGGTGGAATGGGCGGAGCAGGAACCGACATACGAACAACATATTCAGACTTGTTCACGAAATCACTTCGAAACTCAATTTCAAGGTCCACACCCGCTATATCCCCAGCGCTCATAATCCAGCCGACCCATTCTCTCGAGGCATATACGGTGAACCAAGATTCCTCCTACCCAAGATCCCCATCCCATTCCACCTCACACACCTCATCATCGACTATGATGCCCCATACACCACAGCCGAGCGCCGTGAATACGGCACTTCTACAAACCTTGCTTACAGGACTAAACCACACCGACCTCACCCGCGAACATCGTTTGGACAGTGGCAATCTGAAGAGGAAGGAAAATTACTCTATGCCTTTGAGAACTCCTGGTAGTCGCCCTGCCACCTCTGAATACCCCTCTGCTACTTTCCCTCCTGTGAATACTGTAAATACAAATAATGTCCGCCCATATCCTGCTAATTTGACTCCACTATTGTCCACACTACGCCCTCATGTGGCCGCTCGTAACTGTCTAGTCTCCTGGAAGCCAGCCTGTAAGCGAACCTTCGAAGATGCAGCGGGGCGTCCACTCATACTCTCAGACGAATTCGTCGACCGAGTCCAACAAGTACTCATTAATGGATATGCAGACAGTACTCTCGAAACTTACGCATCAGGCCTACTCGCCTTCCACGTCTTCTGTGACTCGCGTGACATACCTGAGGACCAACGTGCACCATGCAGCAGCGACCTGCTCAACGTTTGGATAGCAACCATGGCCGGAAATTTTGCAGGTGCATCAGTTAAAAACTATGTGCATGGACTACGGGCCTGGCACATCATCCACGGAGTTGAATGGAACATCGACAAAGCATCCTTTGACACCATTATTCATGGCGCCGAACGCCTTCAGCCAGACCGAGCTCGCAGGAAAAAGCGGGTACCTTTCACCCCAGACCATATTTCCAAACTACTGCAAGATCTCGATCCAACGAACCCTTTTGATGTGGCGTGTGGTGCCTGCCTTACAACATCCTTCTACTGCGCAGCAAGAGTAGGCGAACTCACGGTCCCCAATCTAAACGACTTCTCCCCAAATGTCCACATTACACCAGCAAACGTTAGCACGGCCACCGACCGCAACGGTTTCCAAACCACCATCATTCACATCCCACGCACCAAGAGCAATCAGCTCGAAGGCGAGGACCTTTACTTCTCCAAACAGCTTGGCTCCACAGACCCAGACTCGTGGTTCCGAAATCACCGTGAAGTCAACACACCAGGACCCTCGGACCACCTCTTCTCCTACCGATACAGAGCCACCCGAAGGCCCCTTACAAAATCCGCTTTCCTGCAACGCGTCAACAAGGCTGCAAAAAACCAAGGCCTCCCCGTCCTTCAAGGCCACGGTATCCGCATTGGAGCCACACTTGAGTACCTACTCAGAGGCGTCCCGTTCGACGCTGTGCGCGTGATAGGCCGATGGAAAAGCGATGCTTTCATATTGTATCTCCGAAAGCATGCGGAAATCATGGCACCTTACATGCAACCCGAACTCCACCAAGACTTCGTTCGCTACACAATGCCCCCAGTTCGATGTGAGTGCTCTCCTCCCACTAGGGTATCCACGGTCGCTAGATGCGTCGTGCACTCCTACTTGCTGGGAATCGCAGCTGACCGTGCATACCTTCTTAGAACCTCATTGTCTGCTGGGACCCGAAGGCCTTCGGCCTTCTCCCAACGTGCAGAACTCGCAGTCAAAGATACATAAGTCTTCAATTGTATTGTACATACTCAATACATATTGCTAGTGATGATACCATATGCATCACCAGAGTTCAAAGACGAACACTTACTGTATGTATACACCATAAGTCGCAGGTGAAGCTTTGAAGGCCCACGTGTTCAGACGTCGTTTTGCTTCTTTCGCATACTGTATCGCAAGACAATTTCAAGGTGGACTCCGATGATTTTGAGGTGTGTTTTTGCTATATTCTCTTTTGTTGCTTTCATTGAGAATTCTTCAGTCATCGACCTTGATCTACAAGCCCTTACGTGTTAAGCCTAGTAAATCTCAGTTGATAATATAGCAACTATATATCTACCTGTTAAGCCTAGTAAATCTACGGTAACGTTAGCATGTAGTTAATGTATACAGATATACTTCGTGCTCACCTCAGTTGATAATATAGCAACTGAGGGAGCACTCGAGACTCCAAACTGTGTGACCTAGGTAAAACGTAAACTGTACAGTATAAAGTAATAACGCCGTCTCGAGTGGGATTGCGGTTATGTCAGTACGTACAGAGTATGGGATTGCGGCTATATCAATACGTACGGAGTATGCTCCAACACCCCCCCTACTCCGTACGATCTATCCCAAGCATGGAAACTAGTTTTGAATGTATCGTACCGTTCAGCGCCTTGGTGAAGATGTCCGCTATATTCTCCCCCAACTGAATCCGCTGTATAGTCACTTCCCCGCTAGCTACCTTCTCCCGTACGTAGTGGTGTCGCATTTTGATGTGCTTCACCAGTGCGTGCTGCTTCGAGTTCTCCGTGAGGCATACAGAGCCGAAATTATCACCTAGCATGTTGATAGGGCCCTCCTGCTGTAGGTCCACTTCGGAGAGGAAGGATGCTATCCAGACAGCTTGTTGCGTGGCCCGGGAGAGCCCAATGTACTTGGATTCCGTGGTCGATAGTGCGACTGTGGCTTGCCTCTTCGAGCTCCATGATACAGGGCCGCCGGCCATGAAAAATACATAACCTGAGGTTGATCGGTAGGTGTCCTGGCATCCTGCATGGTCAGAATCGACGTATGCGTAGGGTTTCAGTCCGGTTCCTGGCCCAGCTGAGTTGGTGGGTGCCGCATATGTGATGGAGTAGTCGAGGGTGTTGAGGATGTACCCTGCAACCCATTCGACGCATGCCCAGTGGTCACGACCAGGGTTGAGCTGGTATCTCGCCAGTAGACTCCCTGCGAATGCTAAGTCTGGTCTTGTGCAAACCTGTCCCCACAGTATTGACCCCACAATGGGTCGGTATTGTTTGTCTGCCATAAACCTACGATCTTCCTCAGGTAGTGGGGTAGGGGCGTCCTTGAGTTTGACATTCGGTGGGAGTGGTGTATTCCGGCGTCGAACCTGGTCCAGTCCGAAGTGTGCAAGCATGCGTTGGAAGAACGTCTTTTGTGAGATCGTGATGGCTTTGGTTAATGGGTCCTGTCGGATAGTCATCCCCAGAAGCACTTCCGTCGTTACCTCGTTAGCCTCCCAGCGCTGTCCCAAGTCGGCTACTGCCCGGTCTCTTCCTGCTTTAGTTGAAGACCCCCCACAGACGTCATCCCCATATGTACTTGTAATCGTGTACTCGTCACCCACTCGTTTGTACCGAATGCATGGATCTGCCCTCGAAGTGGTGTACCCGTCGCCCTTGTATCCGGCAGCCAGTGTCGCCTGCCAGTCGTGGCTGCCCTGCATCGTTCCGTATATGGATTTTTTCAGTTTACATACCAGATGCTCTGTCCCTGGTCTAATGAACCCTTCAGGTTGTTTCATGTAGACATTGTGAGTGATAGGGCTGTTCAGGAATGCTGCCGTAAAATCTACTTGGAATATGGACAGTTTGAGGGCCGCGGTAATTGCCAGGACTAGTCTAACTGACTCCATTCGGGCTACGCCGCCGTATGTTTTGTCATAATCCTGGCCCTGGATTTGAGTATAACCTTGTGCTACGTATCGGGCTTTCCGCTTCAATAAGTTCCCCGTTGCGTCAAATTTAATTGCGTATGTCCACCGGCCTCCAGTGAGATTTGCGTCTGGTGGTAGTGGTACCAAATCCCAGCATTGTTTGTCTTCAAGGGTTCGAAATTCCCGTTCCATTGGTGCTGTCCAGAGATCCGGCCTTTTCATCGCTTGTTTGTATGATTGTGGTACCCAGAGTTCACCCGATGTTGCTGCGAAGGCATACGGGTGTTGTGCTATCAGTGCCAGTGGTGTGTCTACTGTCCATCCCTCTCCTTTCTCCTGTGCGGCGCGCTCTCGTTCTAGGTATTCTTCGCTCTCAAGGAGTCTGCGGGAGGGTACATGTCCTCTCTCACTACGTCGTATTGGTTCAGGTACGGGCATTTGAGGTATGTTACCAGCTCCCCGGTGTTGATCCTCTGGTATTAGAGGTGGTGCCTCGTGCTGCTCCAGGATTTGATTTCCGCCGTCATTAGCTTTGGCTGTATTTGCAGGGTCCATAGGTCGTGTACTCGGAGTGTCCGTTCCCACCGCTGGTGTTGTAACAGTTTCCCCCAGCTGTTCGTCCTCACTTGGCGCCTCTGCTGCTCTCGTCCTATGCGGGGTCCCTTCCTCAAATGTCACGTCATGCGATTCCTCTATTCTCTTTGTCTCTGGTATCCATATACGGTATCCCCGCCGTCCCATGTATCCTAGGAGTTTACCCTTCACTGCCTGTCTGCCAAGCTTCCCATCGGTCCTTCTCCGTGGCAGAGTAGCCCAGCAATCGCACCCAAATGGTCGTAGGTGCGATATGTCGTGTCTCTTCTGGGTCCATTTCTCCACTGGTACTGTGTCTGGAAATCGAGACGATGGGACGAAATTGTTGATGTAGACAAAAGTCGACGAGGCTTCTCCCCAGAATGAGTATGGGAGGCTCGCTTCCTCTAGTAAGGTACGTGTCCCCTCCATGACCATTCTGAACGATCGCTCAGCTACGCCATTTGCTGCAGAGGAATCATGTGGTACCTTCTTGATGAGGATTCCGTTCTCCTTGCAGTATGCATCGACAAGCCCATTGTTCAGCTCTCCCCCTCCGTCAATTCGGATTATCTTTAGCTTCTTGCCCGTTTGTTTCTCCGCCATGATGCGGTATTCGTGTAGGGCATTAAGTCCTGTCTCTTTCCTCTTGTTTGTCAAGTAGTAGGGCACTCTGAACGATGATCTTCTGTCGGTGCATAGCATGAGGTATGTTGCTCCTCCGCGACTCTGTGTTCTTGCTGGGCCAAATAGATCCATGTGTACCCTCTCTAGTACTTCCGTTTCGTGCGTCAAGACTTCATCAAATGGGTGTTTCACTGCCTTTCCATACAGGCAATCTTCGCACATACCTCGAATGTCTCGGTTTGAGATGTTCAGCCTGTCTACAAGGTTACAGTTCGACATCCGCAGTATCCGCCGTATTGCTACATGTCCAAGTCTCCTGTGCCAGGTGAGAATATCTACTGGCCTATCTCTTGACCGGGAGTAGTTGATTGTAGTTTCCCCCGACTCTAGGACCTCAACTTCGTACATCTTGTTATGGCCAAAACCCTGCATTATTGGATCGCCGTTTGGAGCCCTCACCGTGATCGTACCTAGTCCCCACTCTCCACGCATGCCCCGGTTGTCCAGAGTCGATATGGATATCAGGTTATGTGCAAATGACGGTGTGTGTTTTACCCCTCTGAGGCGTATGGTTCTCTCACCCTCCTGTATTTGGGTCACGAATTGGACCGTGCCTGTACCTTGTATCTGGAATCTCCCTGCCTCGCCAGATATCGCGCTACTCCCGCCCTGCCCTTGCACCTCGGTGTATTCAATGAAGTCGGAACGTCGTACCCAACAGTGTTCCGATGCGCCAGAGTCAATAAATGTTCGTATTGTTGGCACAGGCATTGAGTACAGGGAGGTGCTACCATGGCAGATTGTGCACTCTGCTTCTGGTACTGCCTCGTAACTAGTTATGTCGCTATCTATGTCCTTATTCTTTTCCCTTGCCTCCCACTGACCGTCATCCCTTAGAATGGGATAATTTTGTCTGGTTTCGGGGTCAGTGGTGGGTTCGGGTGTTCGGGCAGAACTGGACGTACTTCGTTCACCGTTTGACTGGGCGGACATAACGTAGGTAGCCATGGATGTCGAGACGCTAGGTTCGTCTGTTTGTGCTACGCTGGCACTCCCCTCGGTCCTTGGTTTTTGGGCCTGTCCCTGTTTAGGTCCTTGCTCTTCCATGCCTCTGCCTTTGGCCCAGCACTTCCTGGCGATATGTCCGGGTTTGCTACAGTTGTGGCATGTTATGCTGGCTCTGTTTCCCGTGCGTGGCTGGTTGGTTGGCATCGAGATCGGCGCGGTGGTGTGTGCTGCTGTCATAAAGTACGCAGCCCCTATCATTTTCCTTTTCTCACCGTCTTGACGCCTTTACTTGTACGATACATCATCCCATCACTGTCAAACCCCCATCGATTACTGATCCACCTGACCCATCTTCTCCTTCTATTGGCTTCTGCCACCTTCCTTGTTCCTAAACTGTACAGTATTACATCGTTGTTTCTCGCAGACCGGATTATGTATATATAGCCAACCCTCCACAGCCTGGTCCCTTATCTTGACCTCTCTGTCATTATCTGGGACCAGGTATGTGCTTACTTATTATTACCTATGACTACGATACTCAATATATCTCTGTCATTATCTGGGACCAGCCTGCCGCCGTTCTGCTTAGTCGCTCCGCCTTGTTGCCTTGTTCAGTTGCTCCGCCACGCCGTTCTGCTTAGTCGCTCCGCTTTCCCGCTCCGTTAGTCACTCCGCCTCTGCCGCTTCGTGACATTAGGTCAAGATCCATTACTGCACTGACAGCCTACCGATAAGGTTGTCCTT
Source organism: Lentinula edodes (assembly GCF_021015755.1). Classification (NCBI taxonomy): domain Eukaryota; kingdom Fungi; phylum Basidiomycota; class Agaricomycetes; order Agaricales; family Omphalotaceae; genus Lentinula; species Lentinula edodes. The sequence goes on from NW_025764346.1 coordinate 154,665, forward strand.
GCAGGGTCTATAGACACCACGTCTTCCCCAGTTCCGCCCGACTCTGAAACACCTGTTGCCAGTATAGACTGCTCCGCACTCCCGCACGCACTTGACCCCAGAGACCAAGCTCACGCCCATAACAACGACGATACTTGGCGCGATTGCCAGTCTCAACCTTGCCCAAACGCCCTTTCGAACTCAATCCGAGAGCCACTCACTGTGAGCAATATAACCTTCCTGCCGATTCCCCAGCCCCGATTGCCTACTCCCATCATGTCGACTCCTATCCCGCCTGCCCCAAACACCTCTGCGGAGGATCTCATGGCTCAGCTCATCAGACAAGTAGCTAACCTTGCTACAGCTATGGAGGAACGCTCATCCTCTAAGTCAAGCATGAACAAACCCGAGGTTTTCAAGGGTAAAGATGGCGCTGAAGCCCGTCGCTTCATGGCTCAGTTCCAGAATTGGGCGTCAGAACAACCGGATCTCGCCAAAAGCCAAGTAAAACTCATCAAGTCCGCCTTGGGCTTCTTCACAGAAAGTGCTGGAGATTGGGCAACTCCCCATCTGCTACATTTCAATGCGGAAAATCCCCCTTTCGGAGGAAATTGGGAGGCGTTTCTGAAGGAATTTAGCCAACGGTTTGAACCAATGGACCCAGGTATGGAAGCCCGTAGCGAGATCAAGAATCTCAGGCAAAGTAAAGGACAGACAGTTGCGGAATTCGCTCAGAAGTTCAAGGATATCGGAGATCGGACTGAAATGTCTGATATTGACTTGCGGGAACGTTTCTTCACTGCATTACTCCCGGAGATCCGACAACACCTCATCACCGTAAACATTGCCCAAGGAATTGCTCCGACTCTGAAGGAGGCAATCAAACGGGCCATATCGGTGGATGTATACCTGCACGATCCCACCATGACTGGCCGGAACTCTGGATACCCTCCCACGCATACCGCTCATACTACTCCTGCTGACCCCCACGCTATGGACATTGATGCAACCCACACCAGTAATGGGAATACTAGGGAAGCATTCCTAGCTCGCATGCGAGGACGATGCTTCGGCTGCGGTGCCCAAGGTCATGTCAAGCAAAACTGCCCACACCGAGAAACCACCTGCCGCTACTGTGGACGTCGAGGACATCTGGAAGCAGTCTGCCAAGACAAATTCATGGGACTCGGACGAGACCGAGGCCGACGCCAGCAACCTCGACGCCAACAGATATCCGCTACGGGACCCGCGCCATTCTCCCTATTCCCAAACGAATCCGTCCAAATCGCGTCCTCGACCCCAACATCTGCTCCTGCACCCGTAGCTGCTACTCCGAGCCCCCCTAACCAGGACTTTTCCAATCAGATTGGTCAAATAAGGGAATTACTTGATCGTGCTAACGCTATGTCCTCCTCATCCTCTGGCTTCCAACAGGGTTTTTAAAGAGGGTACCCGCTTCGGCTGCACCGAGAGTACCCCATAATCAGTTTGTTATGTTCGCTACTTCCTCGTATGACTCGCACCCATCATGTACAATATCGTCGATCCGGGAATTAAACTCTACTTCCCCACATTTCCGAATTCATGCGAGACTAAGAGGAAGGAATCACAGTATAACAACTGCAGCCATGGTAGACTGTGGAGCTACCGCCCTGTTTTTAAACCAAGACTTTGTCACCCGGAACCATGTAAGATGTGCACCCCTCCATAAACCAATCGACGTTTTTAATATCGATGGAACACCTAACCGAGCTGGACGGATAACCCATTTTGCACGTCTAGCACTCACAGTGGATAATCAAGAGCGATGGATGGACTTTCTGATCACCAACCTAGGAGGTGAAGACATCATCCTTGGACTCCCCTGGCTACGGAAGGTAAATCCGGAGATTGATTGGGAGAAAGGACGACTTTCAGTAAAGCCTCCTCGAGTAACGATAGAAGAAGTCCCAGACGAGGAGATCTTGTACTCTCATCTAGCCGCCACTCACACAGAAACCCCGATCCTCGAACTCCCGGAACTGGAACCTCCCGCAGAAAACCCCCACATTGAGGTGCCACTAGAAGCGACCCTTGAACCGAGTGAATCAGCAGCGGTGGAAGAACCACCAATACACCGAATTCGAGCCAATCATAAAACTCGCCGGGCATGGGTAAAAGCAGGAATTCTAGAGGAACAGACGGAGGAAGTCTGGTGCGCCGCAGGATTCACTTACTCCCAGCAGCTAGCAGAGGAAGCCAACCGAGACAAACCCGTTAAAACCTTCGAAGAAATGGTCCCTGAGCAGTATCGTGATTTCAAGAAGGTTTTCTCAGAATCCGCCTCCGAACGATTACCTGCCCACCAACCTTGGGACCATGCGATTGATCTCGTACCTGGAGCACCGGCAACCATGCGTACCAAGATTTATCCCATGTCCCTAAATGAGCAGGAGGAGTTGGATCGTTTCCTAGAAGAAAACCTACGAAAAGGCTATATCATCCCCTCAAAATCACCAATCTCATCACCGGTCTTCTTCGTAAAGAAGAAGGATGGGAAACTCCGCTTCGTACAAGACTACCGGAAACTGAACGAGTACACTGTGAAGAACCGATACCCTCTCCCATTAGTTGCTGACATCATTAGCCGACTTCAGGGAGCCAAATACTTCACGAAGTTTGATGTCCGCTGGGGTTACAATAACATACGGATTAAGAAGGGGCATGAATGGAAAGGCGCGTTCGCAACAACCCGAGGCTTGTTCGAGCCTAAGGTCATGTTCTTTGGTCTCACAAATTCCCCTGCCACGTTCCAAGCACTTATGAATGCTATATTTGCTGATCTCATTGCAGCCGGCAAGGTGGCAGTCTACCTAGATGACATCCTTATCTTCAGTAACGATCTCGAGGAACACCAACGAATGGTACGGGAAGTATTAACCCGGTTAGAAAAGCACGACCTCTATCTACGACCAGAAAAATGCGAATTTGAACAACAACAGATTGAATACCTCGGACTCATCATCTCAGAAGGGGAGGTGAGAATGGATCCGGTAAAAGTAGCGGCTGTTCGCGACTGGCCAGTCCCTACTAATCTTCGGGAACTACGAGGGTTCTTGGGATTTGCAAACTTCTACCGACGCTTTATCCGGAATTTTGCCAAAATAGCACGACCTCTGAACGACCTGACGAAGAAAGACACCAGCTTTACCTGGACCGACACTCGACAGAAAGCATTTGATACCCTTCGAGAAGCCTTCATCTCCGCACCGATCCTTGCTCTATGGACACCAGACAGGCCTACTCGAATCGAGGTAGACGCATCAGGCTTTGCCACGGGAGGCGCCCTTATGCAGAAGCAAGACGATGGCCAATGGCATCCGGTAGCCTTCAGATCGGCATCCATGCAGCCAGCGGAACGGAACTACGAAATCTACGATCGAGAAATGCTTGCTATCATTGAAGCACTGAAGGATTGGAGGAACTTTCTAGAAGGACTCCCTCAACCATTCGACATCATTACGGACCATTCGAACCTCGAATTCTGGCGCACTGCACAAGACCTCACCCGCCGACAAGCCCGATGGGCCCTCTATCTGTCACGGTTTGACTTTCATATGATCCACCGCCCTGGCAGAGTAAACACCCAAGCTGATGCTCTCTCCCGCATGGCAGTTCATCATGTATCGGACAGCGATGATAACCGACAACAGACAGTCCTTAAACCTGGCCACTTCGTAAAAATTGCAGCTTCGATCCTACAGAACCCCTTAGAGGATCGTATCCGGAAAGCCTCAGAACGGGAGGCACAGGTATTGGAGGGTCTCAAAACAGTCAAAGAGCACGGACTACAGCGCTTGGCCAATGGGATAGCCGAATGGGAAGAAGACAATGGGTTGGTCTACTACCGAGGTCGAGTATACGTACCAGCAAACGACGACCTACGCACTGAGGTACTCCGTCAATGCCACGACAATCCAACTGCAGGACACCCCGGACTACACGGGACACTCGACTTGGTCAGTACCCATTTCTGGTGGCCTACGTTGCGCTCTTTTGTGGAAAAATACGTTGAGGGATGCGAGGTTTGTGCCCGTAAGAAGATCCAGCGGCACCCACGGGCCGTAACTCAACCATTAGATGTACCATCCGGTCTATGGGAAGAGGTAGGGGTTGACCTGATAACACAGCTACCTAACTCCCAAGGCTACGATGCTGTCTTGGTTTGCACAGACCTGTATGGAAAACAAATTCACGCCATTCCTTGCACCAGCTCCATCACAGCCGAAGGCGTTGCCGATATTTACTACCGAGAGATCTTCCGTCTCCATGGTCTTCCTCTTCACTTTAAATCCGACCGCGGACCCCAGTTTGCAGCTAAACTCATGCGATCCCTTCTCGCTAGGCTAGGAATTAAATCAGATCTAACCTCCGGATACCGTCCTCAGTCTAATGGCCAAACCGAACGAGCAAATCAGGAAGTAGAGAAATACATCCGCCTCTATGTAGGACGACGACAAGATGACTGGGCAGAGCACCTTCCCATGGCGGAGTTTGTGATTAACTCACGGACTCATTCTGCGCTAGGCATGTCCCCGTTCGAGCTAACCTACGGCTATCTTCCCCTGTTCAATATCCCAGTGGGCCAACGCAGCGGTATTCCAGCTGTGGATGACCGTATACGGATTCTCCGAGAAGCGCGACAAGATGCCGGAGCTGCCTTACACCTAGGAAAGAAACAACAGAAGGAGGGATACGAACGCGGGAAGCGGAAAGCTCATCAATTTAAAGTTGGAGACCTAGTCTGGCTCAGTGCGGAGGACATTAACCTTCAACTCTCCAGTGAAAAGTTAGGAGATCGACAGCTTGGCCCTTATCGCATTCTGGAGAAAATTGGCCCTTTAGACTACCGCCTTGACCTTCCCCTATCCCTAGATCGCCTCCATCCCGTCTTCCATGTCGATAAACTATACCCCTGGAAAGGTAACTCCATTAATGGCGAAATACCAACACCACCAGAGCCGGTATACTTAGAGGATGAAGACGAACCGGAATACGAAGTAGAGGAGATCTTAGACAGCCGGGTTCGATGGAAGAAGTTGGAATATTTGGTTAAGTGGAAAGGTTACGACGCAGGGCACAACTCTTGGGAACCCGCAGCCAACCTCAGTCGAGCACCAAAAATTGTTCGGGCCTTTCATAAAAAACACCCAACAGCGGCAAAGCCTTGACCATCGAGGGCAATGGTCATAAGGAGGGGGGTAATGTCATAAAGTACGCAGCCCCTATCATTTTCCTTTTCTCACCGTCTTGACGCCTTTACTTGTACGATACATCATCCCATCACTGTCAAACCCCCATCGATTACTGATCCACCTGACCCATCTTCTCCTTCTATTGGCTTCTGCCACCTTCCTTGTTCCTAAACTGTACAGTATTACATCGTTGTTTCTCGCAGACCGGATTATGTATATATAGCCAACCCTCCACAGCCTGGTCCCTTATCTTGACCTCTCTGTCATTATCTGGGACCAGGTATGTGCTTACTTATTATTACCTATGACTACGATACTCAATATATCTCTGTCATTATCTGGGACCAGCCTGCCGCCGTTCTGCTTAGTCGCTCCGCCTTGTTGCCTTGTTCAGTTGCTCCGCCACGCCGTTCTGCTTAGTCGCTCCGCTTTCCCGCTCCGTTAGTCACTCCGCCTCTGCCGCTTCGTGACAGCTGCCATAAGTGCTTTCACTCGCTTTGTGTCCCTTTCCTCCTCCTTTCGTTCCTCTTCCTTCTCGTACCACAGTGTGTGGAGGTATGTGAAGGCCTCCGCGCTTGATGTTCCTGGCACGCTTCGCACGTCCTGCCTCCATCCTGGTGGCATTGAGGAGATCACGATCCGACGGAATTGTGCATCGGTTGCAGTTCCTCCCAGGTCGTGCACTTTCTTCAGTAGATTCCTCATCTTTTTCTCGTGCTCCTCCATTGTCGTGTCGGGGTCATATTTTTCTTGGCGTAGGCTTGTATCAGCAAGGTGAATGCGTTGCTTGTCCCTCTTCTCGAAACGCTTAATTAGTTCTAGCCATATATCCGATGCACGCTTTGTTTCATCTATCCCTAAGCCAACAGGGTCCGTGATATTTGATACAATCGCCCCTGCGACGAGCCGGTCACGGATCTCCCATTCCTCTGGGCATGGTGTCGGGCTATATAGAGGTGTGGTGGGTTGTGCTGGAGGATATATCGGGCCTGGGTATTTGCTCGGTCGGGCTATCGTTCCATCGAGGTATCCTGCGAGTCCCTTTGACTGCACTGCGAACATGATCTCGCGCTTAAACGGTCTCCAATTATCTTCACCGACGAGCTGCTTCTCGTCCGGGAGTCTGGGTATGTTCGGGCTGTTTCCGAACGACATTTTTGTAGGTTACTGCTTTCAATTGAGAGATGGACTTTTCGGTGCTAAACTTTTCTTCTTCTTTTGTTAGAGTACGAGTCTCATAATCTGTTAAGCCTAGTAAATCTCAGTTGATAATATAGCAACTATATATCTACCTGTTAAGCCTAGTAAATCTACGGTAACGTTAGCATGTAGTTAATGTATACAGATATACTTCGTGCTCACCTCAGTTGATAATATAGCAACTGAGGGAGCACTCGAGACTCCAAACTGTGTGACCTAGGTAAAACGTAAACTGTACAGTATAAAGTAATAACGCCGTCTCGAGCGGGATTGCGGTTATGTCAGTACGTACAGAGTACGGGATTGCGGCTATATCAATACGTACGGAGTATGCTCCAACATTACGAGCCTCAGCGCCTGAAGACGGCCCAAATTCGTGATGAATTCTTCGAGTCTAATGGCTTCACAGAACATTCTGGAGCTTGTTGCATCTAATGAGCCTTTGTTGAATGGAATTACCGACTTCGCTGGAGGACTTCTCTTTGATTTTCTTTTCAAGGATCCCCAAATGCGCACTGTACGTTCTGAACCGGTTGTATTATTCTCTGATGATAGACTTGGTCGTGGAACCGTCATCATTCAAGTGGAATGCACTTATTATCACTGTTCGTGCAAGAACTGTGACTTTCCCTGGCATTATTCCAGTTCCTCATGATATTAGTAGATTGTCCGAGCAAATATTCTTGGGATACAGCGACAAGTCTGCACATCCATTTGGAATATACACGGGGCATGAACTACTTGCCTACGATTTATCAGAATTCTGATATCAAGTTCCGTCAACAAGCTAGTCTCAAAGAGAAGTTCGACGATGGTTATCAGAAGTGTCTCCTGCGATTCTCGATCCAGGATGAATTGCAACCGCTGATGGATTTGAAGTCCTCGAAGGAATATGCACAAGTTTTCTATGATGTCGTTCAGTGTGCGCTCCCATTTATTATTCTCGTTCGTAGTTTTCTCACACGAAATTTTTAGGTCATCACTGGGGTTGGAAATATCCTCGAATTCTTCATCGCGATATCAGTATTGGTAATATCATGGTTCGCGAAAAGGACAGGCAGAAATACGGAGTTTTGATTGACTGGGATCTTGTGATTTGGTTGGATGAGCGGAAAGAAGGCTCGACATCCAAGTTTCGAATGGGCACCAAACCGTACATGGCACATGAACAACACTCATCTGACTGGCAAGGTCCACATCGGTTCCGCCACGATTTGGAGTCTGTCTTCTACGTTATTCTCTTACTGGTTTCCCTTTATTCCAGTCCGACCGAGAAGGTCCGTTTTCCTTCTACCGGAGATCATCGTTATGAGAAGTGGCATGAGCAGGGTGATTGTTTTCTTAAAGGGAGGAAATTAATAATTGTTCATGCTGGGAATTGGCAACCCTTTCCGCAGCCCTTCTTCAGCGCCTTCAATTCATGGTTGATCGCCCTCCAATGCTCTCTCTTCTATGGTTCCATTGGACTCAATATGCACAATGCGATGAAAACAGATGCGAAACAACCACGCAAGCCAGGGAGGCGACCACGCAAGGTGCCATTTTTTGACGAGGATACCCTAGGCGGATATTTCTCATACGAGAAAGTGGTTATGATCATGCACCAGTTCAACCAAGAAGAACTCAAGACTTGGGGTCACGAGTGGCAAGCAACACTAGAGGAAGCATCTTCTGAAGATTGGGAGTTAGAACAGTTGGAGGAGAACTAATAACAATGTTGATTGTCTTGAAGGCGCAGAACCATCGAATATCTTGCCGGTGAAAGAAAGTGGGACGGATTTGATGATTATCCTAGTATGTGTTATTGTACATAGGCCCAAAGATAATTTTTCTTCAGACTCAGGCAAATATTTCTTCCTCGTTATTCGCTCAAACTTCGCAGTGAAGTTGTTCTTTGCATCAAGGTAGACAGGAAATGTTCCATCGAAAGCGGTTCGCCTCTCCAACAGCAGCTGCGGAGTCACCACTGGCGCAGTTGAAGAAGTTTTCGGGGACGACTCCGTGAGATGCGTATCGTGCATGGCATCGTTCTGTGTCAGCTTTAGAGAACCATTAGGAATGTGTCCGAAAGGCCCTTTGATCACCATCCTTATGCTTGAGCAGCAAACGGAAGGACAGTTGAGATTCACTGATTGCGACTTATGCACCGATGTGAAAGATTACGATTGAGTGTTACATTGCATAAATACAGATGGGATGAAGATGGCTATTATGATACATTAGATGTTGAACATAGTTTTTTGTGGAGATAACTGAAAGAGATCATGATCATAAGACATAACCAAACGTTGGGGGAAGGGATCATCGTAGATTCAACAAACCAGCCCTTTCCTCCTTCACACCGACGAGCAAAACCCAGCTGTTTCCTTCGCTCTTCTTCCTCGCAACCGCTTCGCGCACCTGTTGAGCATATCCTGTGTTGGAGAATTCTCCAATCAGACCCTTCCATACTTCCTCGTCAACGAGCCATGTGGCGTTCCGTGTGAGAGAGTCGAATAGTGAGGAGGATATCGACGGCAACGACAGGCATTCCGCTAGAGCTCTGGAAGGTGGCTTTGAGGTCCGAAGAGACATCGTAAGCTAGATATATATTGATTGAGTACACAGTTTAATCAGGCCCATCGAAGGATATCACACCTCGATCCAAGAACATCTGCTTGACTTGCCGACGCTGTTTCTTTGTCTCTTGCGGGAGGCAGAGTTGGACATCTGCAGATCCTGGCGGTAAAACTACGTTGGATCGACCAAGCTGAGTGACACTGGGACCACCCAGTCGGGAGGAAGCTGGAGTACATGCGGTTGTTGCGTCGATACGCTTCTGCTCTCCGATTTCGTGCTGAAGCCATCCGATAAGGTCAGCCTTAGAGACTGAACGACAGATTGATGAGTTTAAAGCATAAAAATAAAATCAAATTTGACACACCTTCATACTCTGTTCCTTTGAGGATACTCTTTACTTTGAATGCAGCCATATCACGACGACCGGCTCGTGGACGCGGATAGACGGTGAATCTAGATGATTGGACATTAGATGGATAGAATGTTCAGTGCAAACGACCACATACAAGATTCCCTCTCGAGCGCACATGTCAACCTGGTTCTCCTGATCTGCCTCTTGCAAGCCAGACTCGTACATGAGATCTGCGCTGATTCCATGCTGCCAAAGCCAAGCGACGACTTCGAGACGTTCTTGCAAGAACCCGGAATGATAAGATATGACATAAACGTCGCATCTTCTAGGACTCCAAAAACCGAAAGAGCGAGCCTCCTTAATGAGCGGTTGGACAGAGGTACTTTGGAACAACGCAAGCATGACCGAAATCTTTTCAACGTCGATCTGTAATCCGAAAGCATAACTGGCCTGGCCTTTCGTCTTGGGTTGAGTGAACTGGTTGATAAGATTGTCATAGCTATAGCAATACATTAAGTAGAACGCCTCTGGGAAGATGTGGGTAACAGGTTCGAGCACTCACCGACCACCAGCAGCCAAGATATCGGTTCTTCTCGACTTCTTCGCAACCTCAACTAAGACACCATCTTTGAAGTGAGTGAAATAGGAGCCAAGCATTAATGGCCTAAAAAATATCGGTTGCGTCACGCCTGCACAAACGGCGTGTTGGATTGTAGCTTTGACTTCGTCAACAGCACTTCGCAGTTGCTCGACCAAAGGCGGATTAATCTTTTCAAGGCGGGTCATCACAGCGTCCACATCATCATCTGAAGGTTATTATTGAGAAATTTGAAATTTTGACATCTGATATCACTCGCCTGCATCTGTAAGCACATCCAGCTCGTCGATGAGACTACGGGGCAAGCCTTTTTTGAGAAGATTTGCCTTCTTCTGTGATGATGATGATTTGGTATGTTGAATGACATCCAGCACGGCGGTCCGTTGGGAAGCTGGAATACGTTCAACAACCACAGACACAACTAAAAGATGACGATGACGTTGAGCAGGCCACATGGAAAACATACTCTAGTAAACATACTATCGGAATGGGAAACATGGACCTCATAGGTAGGAGTCAGGTTGGGGAAGCTTTCCAAGATATCGTGAGCAACAGCAAGTATTTCAGCCCCGGCGGCCACAGGCCCATGCAAATAGTCTGGTGTAATGATATCGAAGACGCCAGCTTTCCAGACTTTAGGGTGACCAGGGATAAGACTAGGGCAAGCGCTTGAATTCCCGGATTAAACTAAGATAATTTTAAGCATACCTTGGCCGATATATACTCGACAAATGATATCGTTTGATCCTTTGTACTTTCTCTCGTGCAGCGAGTCTTGCGAATGGGACGATTAGATTGTTTGGAAGAGTCACGACTTCGCCGTGGCGGTCAACAAAAGCAGCTTGAGTTTTATCGTCGCCATCCGTCATTGGTGTGAGAAGCGGAGGGTCCATATCGACGGCGCCATGCAATCGGAATATCGTTCCCAGACGATCCTGAACCACACCGTTCAAAGACGCATATTCCGGTAATTCAGCGTCTTGATCGTATAGGAATCCTCGAACGGGCTTTGGAGGGTTGCTAAATAGAGCCGAGAGCACAGTCTGCAGATGGGGGGAATCAGGTTTGGCTGTTATATACACGGAGTTAGAGAATGATAATGAAAACACAATGGATTACGATGTACCCATCAAGCGAAGTGCACCCTTGAAATACTCGTCTTCCATCCGTGGGGGCATTAGCGAACTTTGTGATAGTTCCGTAGCACTGGGACGCTGATTTGGTTCATGTTGGAGTAACCAGGTGATGACTGAAAACGGCAGTCAGTATGCTGGTGTCAAAACTATTCCAGACGCACTTTCACGCTGACGCGCTCGCAAAGGATCCCAAGTTGCTGGGAACTGAACGTCCGATTTCCGAAGTCTTTCGAGGACAAATATGCGTTCGGAGCCAGTGGAAAACGCGTAGTTCATCTCGAAAAACACAATCTACTGAGACTATGAGCGATATGAAGCGTATTAGCCAAAAAGTACGCGCCCCGAGACTATACATGTCAGCTTTAGAATGATTAGTAGGTCCACGCCTTCTTGATTGTACCTCCGGTGCAATGTACAATCTGGTACCGACCTCTACAGGGATATGAGAATGACGAGTAGAAACACGGTAATAATGTGACAGACCCAGAGTCATGTCCGCTTGCGGAGCTACTGCTCGTGGTGCTACATCGGAGGGATCGACCGCCGCAAGACTAGACGTGGCCAGCCCAAAATCTCCCACTAAATACCCAGTCAGTAATTGACAGATGCATGTCAGGACATTACATGAACCTTTACAGTCACCATTTCCATCTGCGAAAATGAATCGTAAGGACCGGAGGCATTTCCGTTAAGCACCGACATACCAATGAAAATGTTTGTTAATTTAATGTCACGATGGAGCTAAATCCACAGCTAAATACTTAGCTCGGCATTTAAAGCCTTCAAGTGAGAGCACGTACGATCCCTAAATTCGACATGTGCGCAAGAGCATCGACAATTTGTTGAAATAATCTCCAAGCTTCTTCAACAGAGAGACCTTCATCAATCCGCTGCGATGATAGTGAGCAAGTAACAAGCGATGGTGTTGATATGAACAAGTACCTCCTTCAGAGTTTGTCGTTCGACAAATTCCTGTATTCATCATAAGCCTGATGTAGGAACATCGAGATATTGATGATTACCATTTGAATATACAAAGTTCGTTGTAGTAGTGGGGGTGGAGCGGGGCGAGCAGTCTGAGGGTGAAACAGACTATCGAGCGCCAGTGGATCTCCATCACTGTCCGTGTCTTCATCCGCAATCCGTGCTTCTGACGAACGGGCACTGAAATGTATACTGGGGAAGGAACCTCTAGAACCTCCTGGTTCATCCAAATCATCCAAACTGAATATTAGTCCGTCATCTGTACTGGTCGTTGTGCGCCGAGTGGATAAAGAATTTGGTACAGAGGTCATGCCATCTTCAGTGTTGGAGAGGTCCGATGAGTCAAACTCGTTGTCAGAGTCATCAGATGCAGCAGTCGACGAAGGCTCCGACGTCTCGACCCAGGTTGTATAGTACCGGACGATGAACCGATGGGACAAACGACTAAGTGCGTTCACTTCTCGGAAAATCTTGTCGCTTTGCGTTGTTCGGAGACGGACTTTCTTAACTGCAGAAAGGATAAGCGCGGCATAATGAACAATGAACACATGTTAGATACCTGCGTAAATTCGATTATCGATCCTATTGCGCGCCTTCACCACGGAGCCAAAAGCACCTTTCCCCTGCAAAACCGGTTATATCGAAGGCGAATCAAGAAAGACATCACACGTACCAGTAGCTCTAATTCTTCCCAATCTTCCTTCCATCGGCTCGTATGTCTCAAGCCCATTGGTCTGAAGTACTCGATCTCCGGGGAACTGCCATATCCAAGCTGCATGGGAGTTTTCAAATCTTGAAATGGGATTCAATGGAATCTCAATGCTTCAAAAAAATGAAATGCGAACCGGCGGACGTAATAGGAACTGTAGGACTACGAAGGTTATCACTGATGGCAGTCTCTGCCAAATCAGCTAGTAAACTCAAACAAGATATATGGTTCTTCTTTGGGGGGAAAAGCATATTCAAAGCGAGGGCCTGTAACTTTGCGGAAATTAAGGCTAGGTATTTCAGGGCGTGAGCGGTAGAGCCTTCCATCTCATCATAGTGCCCGCTTACAGAGCTTCATCGCCGTATGGGCGTCAGAGAAACGCCGAATAACATCAAGTCCTAATAACATTTGCATGAACACGATACCGACGGAATGGATATCGCGGTGACGAGTGTAGAGTAAAGAAGATTCATTCTTCACGTCCTTCGATAACCTGTAAAAGTACTCAAGTTGGAGTCAGCGGCAGGTAAAGGTTTTCGGACACGAACCAGGCATCGGGAATTTGAGCTTCTTCATTATTGAAACTGAGCGTTGTTCGGAACTCGTTTGATTTGTGAAAGTCCACCAGACGCGTATAATATCCTACTTTGAAGATGCGTATAAGTTTTGAATTGGACTGAGAGTTTCGAGATTCCAATCCGATACATCGAGGAGCGATACCTAGTTCGGAATCTAAGTAGGTGATAAGGGAGACCATGACACTGTGGTATACCTCGATGAACAAGATCTGCCGTATGGATTACATTGAGCCCAGCTAGTATTTGACCCAAATAATCCTGCAACGCCTTGTTAATTAGCGTGAACTCTATTTCAAGGACTATAGGATCTTACGGATGCACGCTCTTCGCGCAGAGAGTCACAGTCTTGTAAAACGTCTTCAAGAGTTAGTGCGGGTGGTTGTTCTGAGAGGATGGACAAACGGGAGGGAGAATTGGAGTTGGGAAGATAAAGTTTCACGGCCAATGTACGGACAATGTTTGGATGTCTGATAGCGGTTAAACGTCGTATTTCAGCCTCTAGCTGTTTAAGTTTCTTGCGCCCTGTGCATAGCCTAAGAACAAAATGAGTGCAAGAGACATGTAATCCTTACCTTGAGTAGTAGAGTAATATTGGGTATCGAATGTGACTACATGAAGCTGTAACGGCAGGGTGGCATTCACATCCTCGCATACAGGGTCAGCAGCGTAGGTTACGCCCAGGCATTCTACGAGGGATAAAGCTTGGTCACAAATGATGTTAAATTAAGAGGAAGGGCGTACCGATACGAGGGTGGAAGTATTTCACGGTGTCGAAACGAATCCCCTGGAATTCGATTTCATCGGCAAATGATTCCGTCGGATATTCGTTGGTCATGGGCACTTCAGTCGCTTCAGAGCTTGCTCTCTTGCGAGCCTTATACTCTCTCTCCCGGGCAACCTGCTGCCTCGCAGAGTCGAGCATGAGCTGTTCTTCGAGCTCTTGGGCATGTTTGGATTCCTTCTCCAACTCCTCTAATGCCAGTGCTTCGGCCTTCTGTTTACGTGCCTTATAACATGCTTTAGTCAGGCATAGAGGGAAAGGAACTCAACGACGCACCTTTTCCTCGTCCTCAGCACGTATATTCATTTGTAAAGCTAACGATCCCGGAGCTTCTGTAGCTGGAATAACATTGTCCGTCATCCAATCTTGACAAAATGTAACGATCTTGGAGGAAAGATTAAAAGGGAGTCAGAATATAAAGAACTACGTACTTACTTCCATGACCATCTCCGACCCTCGATGCATCTGAGCTTCCGCATGGATAGCATGCGATAGTTTCGTTATTTGTTCATTAGAAAGTCCATTGATAGGTTTCTGAATGGTAAAGGTGGGATTTGTCTTTATAGGGTAGGTTTTGGGGAAACTGAACAGCCGTATGAATTTGATTGCTTTGTAGATGGGAATGTGTACAAAACGCTCACATAACATGCAAATCAAAACATATCTTCTTCGCAAAATCCGGATTGAGATGCGGAACTCGGATACAAAACTCTGGAAGACGTGCTGCGCCCTAGCATAGATTAAGCACTGTATTTTCCTCCGTCGGCTCCTGACTCACCTTCCAGGCCTTTGGTGGTGGTATTTCTATGAAATCTTCGGCGTAGATGGATTTCAGCGCAGTAAGTTCGTTTTGCTGTAGTTCCTCGGTAGATTCCATGGTGATGTCAAAACCTATTGAGAAGGGGAGGGCCTTGCGGGCCTCAGCAACTCAATTCTCCATGGTTATACCACTACGGGTGATAAAAATAAGAGGTAGAGAATGGAAAGGGTGGTCAAATAGACTCAGACTCGTGCCCTTTTAAGGATGTGACCTCGTTTATGATGTGACTGCTTACCCCATTTGTTCTGACCGATTATAGGTTCTAATCTTATCTTCAACGCTTATGTACGTACTCAGAAAGGAAACAAAATTTAAATAGAGTGGCGCTTTGACTTTGTTCATGTAGGCGACCAGCTGGCAATAGCAACTTCTCTTTGTAAAAAACAAAGGTCGGACTAGTCAGAGTGTCACCCAACTTGGTGAAACCAGGTAACACTGCAGTGCTGACTGCCCAAATCATAGAAGAACAAAACGAGGCACTAAGCGAGTGTGATAATTGTTCTGAGGAACGTGTCGTTTGAATCCAATTCATTATTACAGCTGGGCTGCTGCTGTGTGTACTGTATTTCTGCATGTGTGAAGATGGTCAGTCAGAAGATTATAAAGTGGCGTGTGTCCACGTATGTTTCCCGATGCCAACCTATGCCAACCTGAAGTTATGACGGGAACATGAGAGGGGCGCAGTGATCACTCCAATTATTCTTCAGTCGTCAATTCGACAACCATAGGTAGACCCTTTTCTTCTTCAAAGCCACTATCGTTGATTGTCGAAGGACGACGAACTGACGGAGAGATGATTTGTGAGAGGTTCCAGATAATTTCGTCATTGGTCGAAGAAAATTTGAACCGACGCAAAAGCGTCGCGAGAATGATTTCTAGCAGATAAATATAAGAGAAATGATTCGTAGCACATTGGTTACACTCACTCATCTCCATCAAAGCGAACCTGTATCCACTTCAAATTCAAGTCAGCGGCGGAAAACTCGATGGCGAACCTGAGACTTACATGCAAGATCGACCTCCTCCGAAGAACGACAACCTGAGGGGAGAGTAAGGGTCAACAACTCAGAATACATACTGCCAGAATCATATTAAGGACGTTCTCACATCCCAGAGTAGATACCCGGCAAATGCATTGTAGCTGGGTTTCTATCGGACAGCCAACGCTCAGGTTTCCATGTCTTTGCATCAACACCCCAAACGGACTCGAGTCGGTTCGCTCCTGCGATCCCAACAAAAAGCGTTGTACCGGCTGGTACAATGACAGAGGCGTCGGCAGTGTCAGAATTACTGGTTGAATATACCAAGGTCTTCTCTTTCGTAGCCCTGAATGTATCTTCCGATTCAATATGGAAAAACAAGTAGGATTGGAGTCTACTCACGTCCGGCGTACAAAGGGAACTGGGGGATATCTAGATGAGTTCGTGAGTCAAAGGAGAACGTCGGATTTGCGATGACTTACAAACGGAGGGTTTCCTTGACCACGGCGTCCAACCAAGCAAGTTCAGAAATCGAGTCATACCCTAGTCTGTCTACCTCTGCGAAAGCAGCAGTAATTTCTTCTCGAACCTATGCATGTTTAAATTCAGTGCGTATTTAAGATTCACAAACTGAGGTATGACCTTATCCTGTATATGAGTATTCATAGCAAGCAAGTGCAAAATCCGCGATAACGCTGAAGACGTCGTGTCCTGTGCCCCAAAAATAAGAACTCTAAAATCAAAAAAGCCCAAGTAAACCCTAGTCTTTTCAAAAATCCCAAAATCTCGGGTGGCTGGTACGCACGTCATTTGACCGGTCAACTCCGACTCTGAAAGCTTTTCTCCCACTGCAGCCTTCTCATTCGCACGAACTGGGCGTAAGTTATCATAAGCAACCAAGGGGAGTCAGTAGCTGGAGAGAAATAAAACCCACGAAGAACGCTGATGATATCCTTGTCTTCTTCGACATTTCCGAAATTTGTTTCATACAGATCCGGCTTATTCATCAAAATTTGCTTCTCTCGCAGAATACTCCTAGCCGTACTATCCATAATATCCGACATATTCTGAGTGAAGATCAGAGACACCGGACGATTGGCTGTCCTCGTGGTTGGATAAGGAAGGCCACTCACTTTAATCTTTTGGATTGCCTTATTCGGTGTCCAATCAACGATCTTCCTTCTGAGCCAAGGTGTCCCTAATCGCGACAAGAACGGGGCAAATTGGCGTAGAACCGAAAGCGAGAACAAAGTAGGGCTGAGGATGATTCCGATTCCGATATCAGTTTGACTGCGTATAACCACATAGTAGCTGGCAACGACTTACATCAGTTCCTTGATCGCAGAGGTGTACGGATTGTTGTGTGGGGAGTCCAGTGGATCCTATTGTGCGAGAAAAAAACATACAGTTGAGGCAATGCAGGCAAGTGAGTATCAGCTTAGCGGTGGACCTGGGGCGGGTACCAAACGGGGACTTACAAACGAATATCCCAGCACTGTCCGTCCAATTGTTTCCAGCGCTACGCGGGACACCCACTCAGACATATCTAGGACACTGCTTCCTTTTGTTGTCCGGGATGCATGAACTTCCCGCGTGAGAACATCTGCAAGCTGAAAAGCATCACCAATTGTTAACCGCAGCACTGGAACGCCCAGAGAGACTGAATCTCCTCACCTTCTCCGCAATTTCATACACTATTGGCGTCACTTTTTTCAACTGAGGAACGGAGAAGACTGGAGCGACTATTTTACGCTGCTTCTTGTGTACATCGCCTGTCCGCATTGGATTCCCGGTTTACGACAAACGAATAAGTGTGCGTTGGTCTCAGTGAGCTAAAATCCTAATTCCAATAGCGTAAAAACAAAACATACCGGTGGTGCTCACAAGACCTATTAATTGCACAGACCATGGTAAAAATGGTTTTACGCCACAATTAATACTTGGACAAACTTACCAGGCCCAAATATAACTCTGTTCGTACTATTGAAGGATGTCACCGCGATGAGTCCAAAGCCAAAGACCCCACAATCAGCGAGATAGATCAACGACATACTCAATAAACACAGCTGTCTCTTCAAATGCGTCTTGGTCCTTCACAATAATGCTTTGTAGTGCGTGGGGGTCGGACACATATAATTGTTCGTCCTGCAAAAGGTTTGGAAGTCAGGTTCAGGCATTGTCTGACGGTCATGACTTGCGATGAACACGGAAAACCTATGATCGCGAAAAGAAGCGAGACAAGAAAAACCTACCCCGAAGAATCCGTATATCTTGACCATACCACCGAAACGGTCGACCAGCTGTTGGTGAAATGGTAATCCTTTGGCATTAAATAGTTGGCCAAGGTTTCCTTTGATCCCTTGAGGTAAGCATCCTTGAAGGAGCTGAAGACGATAGGTCTGCTTACCTTTAAACCACGACTGCGATGTAGGTCCAGGAATGTGGCGAAATTGGGGAAAGATATAAGGGCTCAAAAGCCACTTGAACGTTCGATAGATGCAGTAGTATAGAGCAATATCGATGACTAGAGGCAAGCTGAGAATAGGAAGCATATTGTAAAAGTCAGACACGTTTTGGGCAAGAATGGTTCTTTTGGGAGACCGAATAGTGCCACTAAAGGCTCTACTTATATATCCATGCCAAGGCCAGTGCGTTAAATCGTCCCGGATACACCGATTTCAATGGAGAATCGTGCCGCTCAGAACTTATCTGGAAGCGATCAATGAAACGAGCGGGAATTATCAACGTAGAGAAAACGAACAGAAGGTGGCGAGCGGCACGATAAGGCTTGTTCTGAAACATCGGAGATGCGTGTATGACTGTAGCCATACTGCAAGGGCTAGCATCAGGATTGCTATGTTTATAGAACACGGATGGAGAACAAAGGCCCGATTACGCAGCTATAGTTGGCTGAAGAATATGCAGGAGTCATTTCCAGAAGTGTGATTGGGGCCTGGGCGGCAAGGTATACTGACAGTCAAAAGATGTCGCCGATGGACGTTAGATAGACAATGCAACATAACACTGAGAAATATCAGTATACATAGTATCATCGAGGCTGTCTGGAAAGGGTAGATAGATAGATAGATATTTAGATGGAGTTATGGACTCAGAACAAGGCAAATAGAACTACGCAGGGGCCACGTGAAGTTATGTCGAAAGATGATCTTATCTTAGCACCTCAAATTAAGCGCTCAAATCTTATGAGCTTTACTGTTCCAACGATATGGCGCACAATCACTCTGCTGACTCCTCGGATGACGATGAAGCGCCAGAAACGCTGACTCTCACAGAGAGTAAAGGCGCATTCAGGAAAAGGAATGCGGAGATACGAGAGGTCGAAGAAGCGAGGAAAAAGATGAGAAAGGACAAGAGGCGGGAGAGGGAGAGGATATTAAAAGAGAGGAAACAGCAGAGGGAAAGGGAAGAGCTCAAGGCAGTCAAGAGTAGAAGAGTCAGTGACAATGCTGAGGAAGAAGAGGACGACGGCGGAGAGGGAGATGAAGAAGAGGATGGAGAAAACGACGTCGAAAAGCGGATGCTTCGCGCTATGCAGCAGGCTGAGGAAGAAGAGGAAGAAGAGGAAAGCGGAAATGAGGTTGACAGTGTGGAGGAGGGAGAATCTGTTGACGAAGATGTTGACGAAGACGATATCGACGCTGAGACGAGGGAAGATGTTGACGAAGACGAAGACGACAAAGAGATGGTAGTCGATGAGGATGACGACGGCGGTCACGAAGACGAACACGAGGAGGGCTCTGACGCAGAAATGTTCTCCGTCGATTCGTCACCTCCCAGATCCAAATCCAAGTCTACCTTAAATGCAAAATCCTCGATGCCGAAACTGAAAACGAACCACCTCCCAGACTATCTCTTCGCTTCTGCCTTCAGCAGCGGCAGCCAAAAAAACCAGTCGAAAAATAACAACCTGTCTTTTACCGGATTATCTACCACTAAAAAACTCCAAGAAAAGAAAACCCGACGAAGAAAACGTTCGGGTGGCATTGCGAGGGATCATATTATTGGGTACGTTTTGTGTACTGCTTCTACAAATACTTGCATTCGCTATTGTTCGTTGATCACTCGTTCACTCCATGTTTTACTAATCGTATCCACCCACTAACTCAACTAGTTCCCGCCTGTTTCGAACCCTACCCAAACCCGACACTGCCCCACGAGCATCTGCGGCCATGGTCCCGTCCTCAAAAGTCAACAAATTTCTCGACCGAAGTCTTTCGTTGAAGGGAGACAAGAAGGCCAAGATGAGAGGATGGGAACGGAGAGCGGGTCAGTCAAGCGATTCACAATTGACGACAATTTGCTAATTATTACTTCCTTTGACAGCTAACATAGGTAGTTTGCGTCGTCAAGGTCCCGCTGCTCATTTTGTGAGAGGTGCATCATACATTGCCTAGGCACAAGAACTTAAAGAACGACATTCCAACGAACAAGACAATGCCATTCCTGGATCTTTGCGGTCTTCATATCTTAGGCATGTAGAGATTATTGATCTTGTATAGTTGTTGGGTGCGTGAAGGCGAGTGTTAGTTTTCTTGAATTCACACGCTTAGGGTACCCTATACGTCGTCCAACCTGCGCAAAAAATGTTACTTGACAAAATACGACATCACTGTACTTCCCATCGTGCAAATCCTGTCTCTTTCTGAGCTATCGGTAATATCATCATCTGCATACTGCTGACTGCTCAAAGATTCCCAAGTCCAACAACACACCTGCTGTTGGACATCTTCCACCCCTCGTGTTGACTATCTCTGTTCAACGATCCTTCGACAAGTGGTGCAAAACTCAATGGCGAAGCAACCTCCTTCGACATGTAAGGAATTTCTTTCCCTGAAGACCTATAAGGTTATGACTTTAGAATAATGGTCTTTATTGGCATTTTTTGCAGTCAAACTGTATCACCGGCAGGTTGCAAGAAAATCCAGGAACTTGTGAAAGCATGGACCAAAATGATTTAAATTACTACTTGCTTAGTGTTTCTCTGTGCTTCAAGGTTTGTGGTCGGGGCGACGCAAACCTTACAGCGCCTACTGTTTTGGTAGTTAATTTGGTCAATTACAAAAGAAAGAAAGGAAGTGAAGAAATTCAAAACCTGTCTCTTGTCAAAACAGATGGGAATGGGGGGTTCAATGTCGGGATATACAATGACTCACATCCTTTTGAACTCGAGGGTCGCACCTTTCCAGGGGATGGCGCCTACATTATAAGGATGGTCGAACTCACCATGTCCATTGCTTCATGCGAGCCATTTGCCCTCAAATAATTCGGAGTGTGGCATCGAACTGGAACACAGAAAACGGAAGGGGGTGGAGAAGAATATGATGTTATTCTCTTGGAGAGGCTTCATGGGGGTGAGGTATTCTGAGAACAAATTATGGAAGGCAGCACCAGTGAACGAGCGGGTCGGGGCATCAATATGATCCAGCGCAGGTTTCCATTCGTGGAGGCCCCCAGAATCTCCTGCAGAACCTCACCCGAAATAGCGTCATTTTGGGCCCGATTTTGACGATTTCCTGGTCCTAAAATAGCGTCATTTTCAGTCAAAATCCTTAGTCCTTGTCCGTTTATAGCGTCATTTGAGTCGGCAGGAGTCGGCGCACCAGCACCAAACCAAAAAAATTTTAGAGCACCGGAAAAAAATGGAAAAAGAACACCAACATTTGAATTTTGAAGAAAATTTTGGAAAATTTTTCGATTTCACGTGACGATCCTGGTCCGAAATAGCGTCAATCATGGCAAAATGATAGCGTCAATTAGGGCGTCAGGCCGGGTGGGGTTCTGCAGGAGATTCTGGGGGCCTATTCGTGGCAATGTGAGAGCCAAGTTGCCGAACCGTTTGAAACTCAAAAAGGAAATGGTGATGAGGAAGGCGGTCCGGGCCGATGGTTCCTTTCCTTTCCGTCTTGTTCAGATTCTGTATTCTGCGTTCAAACAAAATCGAATACTGCATCGATTCAGAAATCAGCCTTATGGTCTATAAATTGAGTAGACAAGATGATTATTGCCGTTTTCAAAATAGTTGGCGCCTGTTCTCACGACGTCAAATTTTTGCATGAATCAATCTCGACCTCAGAAACACGATTGTGGACTCAAATGTTCACCGAATTCTTTGATTTTTGGTGCGATACAAAGCGATAAGCAGCCGTTAGTGCGCCCCATAGTTAGTTTTATATGATCACAATATTTTGGACACATGGATATTGGAGGTTCTATGACCTCCGAAACACTATAACTCAAGAAACAAAATTTGTAACGCTTAATCCTTATAGCATGTAGTCCTTGTGGATAGTACCTAGTGCACCCCGGGAGAAATTTGTGCCCAAAGACTCGACACACTAAGTTTGAGTGCATGTACACTTCTGAGCCTTAATTCATACAATCTCATTACCATACCTGGGCCCTAATCAAGATTTTGGGCATGGGGCGCACTTAAGGCAGCCTAATAGCTTGAAATACTGCAAGGAATAGATCTCACAAATTTTGTTCCTTATGTTATAGTGTTTCAAAGGTCATAGAACCTCCAATATCCAGGTGTTCAAAATATTGTGATCATATAAAGCTAACTATGGGGCGCACTAACGGCTGCTTATCGCTTTGTATCGCACCAAAAATCAAAGAATTCGGTGAACATTTGAGTCCACAATCATGTTTCTGAGGTCGAGATTGATTCATGCAAAAATTTGACGTCGTGAGAACAGGCGCCAACTATTTTGAAAACGGCAATAACATGTCAAGTTCGCGTTTTTTTTGCTCGTGTTTTATCTTGTCTTTTTACCGAAAAAACGTTGACATCAGTCAACATCAGTCATCGTTGTTTTCCGGTTTGATTGATGTCAAAGATGCGCACAAATTGCCTCAAGAATCTCTTTTTCACCCACCATTAAACGATACGAGGATAACCCGAACACTCGAAGATGATTGCATCTTCAGAACTTCTCCAGGAGCCTTGGTATAAAGCAACGACTAATGGCAGTGATTTATCCTCTGTTGATGGCCTCAGTGCCTCTGCTGGGTCCATAACAAGACCGACACCAAAACCAAACAGGAAGGCCTCGTTGTATTCGCTCATCGCCGGCAAGGACAACTCTCTGTTCTCCAACTCTTCTCAGCAAACAGTAACTCCTTACACTTCGCTTCAGAGCTCCACGACCTCGTTTTCAACTCTGTCCAGCAATATCTTTCCATTGGAGAAATTCCGTTTGAAAAAGGCAAAATCTTCGTTCAACATGCAAGGTCCAGCATCGCCATCTGCAATTGCAGGCCCATCTGATCTTTCCCGAATCCATTCAGTCACTGCCATCTCGCAGAGCAACCTCAGAAAGGATTTGTGGGCGCCCGCCCACGATAATGATACTGATGCAGTGCTGCGAATCATAGGTACGCCACTCAATTTTACTTGATTCAATCTTTCTTAATCATGAAACAGACCGCCCACCAAACTTGTCACGGATTAGTACCGAAACTGATACACCCAAAGTTTCCGTTCGAGTCGTTGGAAGAGGTGGTCAGGGATCCCGTCCTCGTCCAACAAATCAACGGATCTCCCATCTGCATCAGTCTCTTCAGGATCAACAGATTAGCACTACTTCTTTAGTTGATTCATTTGATAATGTGTCAAGGACACATGCAAAAGCACCTGCAGTGCCAGGCCCAATAAGCATCGCGCGCGTCGTGGGAAGAGGAGGCTTAGGTTCAAAACGTCGCGTCCACTTGAACTCTTCTTCGACTTTTTTGTCGCCCTCTCTCTCGAGCGATCCTCGTGTATACCCGCATCAGCGGACACAAAGTACACCGACTCACTCTAGAAATTTCGCAGGAAGTTCATCTTCACTCCAATCTCCGGCTATTCGAGTAAGTGGTCGAGGAGGTGCCGGATCGCGTCTTCGGGTCAAATCACCTTCTCCAGCTTCAGGGCCATCCCTCGCCACAATGTGCAAGATTAAATGGAAGAATCGAAAGAGAGCTCAATCTAAATCCGATACTAGTGCGTTCCAAGAACCATCGATTTCACCTCGTCCCAAAATTTCGAGATTTGTTTCACTCAAACGTGCGAAAGTGGACAACAATATCCCTCAGTCGAACGATAACAACGACGACGAATCTCAACCTCTTCCAGTCATCCCAGCATCCCCGCCTCTTCCTAATACCGTGGATCTGGAGCATGATCCTACTTCCACATCTACAACGCTCTCAGTATACGTCCATCCATCAGATGTCCGTCTTCCCGCTGCTGCTCCACGGAACAAACTCGAGCGCACATTAGGCGATGCAGTGCCTTCTCATATGCTCCTATCCGCCAACGCCAATCACATACCTGACATTCCTCTTGGTAAACCAGATCGGCGACGGTCTCGGGGTTCCATACATTCGTTGTCATCGCTCAGTTCTACTGCCAAATCAAATCACCGACGCAGCGTAGCGCGGTCTCTCTCGAGTCTAGGATCGTTTATACGCCTCTCTAACTCTCGACCATCATCGGATGTCTTTGTGTACTCAGAAGAAGGCGGGAATGATGTATTTGACGTTATCGAGGGTGATGATGACAAGGAGGAAGTGTGTTGGATCGATAATGAATTTGATTCGTATCCACGAGAGGGCACTGTTACTCCCATATCACCCATGGTATTCTCCGTACGACCTCCCTCACCTATGCCTCCCTCCAAACCGAAGCTCATCGTTGACTCTAACATCTCGGTCGATGGGACCTCAGCGAGTGTAGTCTCAGTAGGTACAGAAGCAGATGGACAAGACTCCAGCGTGCTAAGCTCAGACGATGATCATCGTAGTGCGCATTCAGAAGTACACACCCAAGCGACATCTCTCAACGACAGTTCGCTTTCTGATACACCTTTCTCTTTCACCGATGTATGCGATACTGCACCACAGCCAGCATCCCCAATTATATTTTTCTCGGAGCCCGAGCCCGAGTCCGAACGCCCATCGTCTACCGTTCATCTATTTTCACCGCGTTCAGACGCGGAATTTGATGTCACAGAAAGCACTCCTCGGACTCAACTGGAAGCCCTTCTATCAGAGCCCATTCAGTCTTTGACGAATTCTCCGAGCTCGACCTCACTCTTTCGAAGCTCATTTCCTTTCCATCCTAGGAGAGAAGAAAGAGAGGTGGTTGAACCTCATGCACATGGCTGGACGGGTGAGTGGAATAGGAAGAATATGCAAGACGTGATTCGGTCCTTGCGGGAACTCAAGTGATCGTTGGTACCTAACTACCCACGGATTGCGATGTTTTATCACTTGTTCATCACTTGCTTCCCGTCGTTAGCCGCTCGTTCACTCAACTTTGGTCTAGGTACGTTTGCTTTTTTACATCTGTCTTATAGAATGCCAGGACCTCATCTGTCTGAAACACGATAACGGTCTCTTAGCGCTTCGATTTCATTTCTTCTTGATCATCATCGTTTCTTAGATTGCTCGTTGCTACTCGTGCTAGTGCATCCATTATTCATCATCATCATCATTATTCCTATGTCACTGGATATTTCTCTGGGGAACCATCCTATCCACTCATTGTACGCCATACATTATCCCATTCATTTTTTCCCCGTGCATATTTGCATTTTTCCATAACATACATTACACCTCTCCATATCGGCCGACAGCACGTCCTCATATCCTCACAGTGAACCGCCTCATACTGTATACCTCCATCACAAGAACTTGTACCTTGCCTTGTACAATACCGTGTAGCTATTTCGTCTACTTGAACTGGTGCATATGCATTATGTATTCTGAATTCTCCGAGTCGTGGCATTCTATAATTCATATGCTGCACTGCTGGACCTACACGAGACAAACTCCTAACTCAGTCCAGACAGTCCAAATGAACAAACGATATTTGAGAACGAGAAAGAGAAATCAAAATCCCCGTCATATCGCCGCACTATCGTTGATCCATTCAAATGACGTCATTTTAACCTTTGCCGAACATTGTCCGAACCATGCTCTTCCATCTTCTTTCACTTCTTTCTTTAGCCTGGCCTGCCAGCTCAAGCGACATCGGGTACTCACGATTACATACAGTAAATATTGAATATTGAACAGGTAAACCTAGCGTTACTAGATGGCAATATTTACATGCTAAGCGCGGGGCTCAGGTCAACGTTCTTTTCCTTATCTTTTTTTCAGGTTACGCGAAATGCAAGCTAATGTCATTGTACTCACAGGGGGTGAAAACAGGGCTTGGACCCTACATAAAATCGTGGATAAATCGATAATATCCGGCGGAAAATATAGACCTATGACGTTCCAATATGTTATCCTTCTGAGAAGTACTCATATAATTGTAACTAATCCACCCGTTCTTCGCTGAGTTCCCTCACGAAAACAATCTCTTTTCACTGCCCTGCGGCGTCGATTTTCACTTTGATCTTTTTTCCCACCCCAGTTGAACATGCACCGAATGGAGCCCTCGAGGGGCCCGGGACTTCAAGTTGGGAAAATGAATACACAAGTCACACAATGATCCATGCTAGTAGGAACAGTTCGCCGCTTCTTTCAGGCAAAATGTCATTCTTTTTGTCTCTACCGCCAGATGTGGCGCTTTTCTCAGCCTGCTGCAATGTTGTTCAAGACCCCCCATTCAAAGAAACTGAATATCATTGGAAGTCTCAGTCTGGCAGGGTCTGGCCAGGAGGCTTCAGCGGGACGCAGGAGCAATTGGTATCGTATGGGATTATATTCAATGAGATAGTTACTGAGGGATCGAAGATTGCTGTCAAAATTATTGAGATATTTGTTTCTTCGAGTCTCTACGTACTAATCATCTCCAAGGTCTCCGCAGTATCGCCCCCAGCAACCCGCGTCCGAATCAAGTTGCTCGACTGCCTCATGAACAGCTTAGTATCTCCTACAGCGACGTTCAAGTATAACAGAAAATATTCAGAAATTCATCCCAGATCGAAAAGCCATAGTAGGACTACACTAGACTCGTAAGTCATATTCTGTCTAGTTTACAAGTCACAATGGCGTTCGAACTCCCCAACTTGTTATTCTCACATAGCAAACCACATTTTTTCTTGCGTGGCCGCTCGGAGCAACGCAGTTTATGGATCGAACTGAGTCGGTGCCAGTGGTCATACGGAACAAAAAACTTGATGAACAAACGATAGAGGACGAGCGTGATGCGAAAAAAAACTAGATGTAAGCTATGTATCCACAATATTAGGAAATTCATTTTTATCAAACGTCTCCTTCTACCTGCCGTATCATTGTCGTCTCGTCAGAGACTAAGAGACCCTCGAGCATTCTCGAGCATTCTCGAGCTCTATTCAAAGATTTATTGAATACAAAGTCTACAACGACCATCAGATTCCACTAAACCGTCGTGTTACGACGAAAAAGTGAAGGAAAAATTGAATATCTGGATATTGGCAGCCCTCTGAGCCGAGTGGTTCTCGTAAACATTTTCTGTGGTGCCCAATGATAGGGCTTCTGTCAGAAGTCCCCTATGACTCGTTTACAGGTGTTCACCTGGTAAAATCGACAGCAGATCTTATCGCGCCCGTAAGTAAATCCAGCACATCTCGTATACTCTGTGGGAAGACTTATCTCTTCCCAGCCAGTACCAGCGATACATCGAATGTGGTCCCTTTTTACTTTGAACAGATGTCTCTTCAATTGCGATTTCCCCTGTTTGCTATGTTCCTTATAGAGCTTCGGAGACGTCTCTGATACACGGAATACAATGGTTTGTTCTCTCAACGCAAACACTATATGTAAGGCATACATACATTTAGATTGTGTCTCAGGCAAGCTGAAAATAACGAGGCAAATATAGCTGTTATGTGTAAATAATCGTGACACCCTTGAGCAAATCTTACAAAGGAACTTTGCGTGAGTCGAAATTCTTCTTCATTCTAGCGCTGTGGAGTCATGTTGAACATTGCAAGGTTGATTTTCCAAAGGCTCAAATCAAGCTAGATGCAGGAACCCCACTGCAAAGACTTCGGCACGCTATCAAGTACCGGAGCTTTGGCATTTTCTTCCTTGCGGCGTTCGCCCCAACTGCCTTTAGGTTCCTGTGCTCCATGATGCCGCTAGTTCAAGCAATTATTGCATTGCATATGACAGTTCTTAATCCAGTGGTTAATCATGATGATGCATGAGGAGAAGTCCGTTCAGCTTTTTTTTCGTGCTGTCCTTGGGAGTTATGTTCTCAGATAAAGTATTTCCATAGCTCGGGCAATACCGATTCGAATCAATCAAGGCTTCTAACGTAGGCCGATCAACCAACCTTCTCACCTACATATCTTCGCGCTCTTTTACTCCAGTCTCCTCGGGCCGCAGGTCTTGGGTCGACCGGCCTGAACTTTATTTTCCACCGTCTTTTGACACTATTCTAGTAGTAACGGGTTTTGTCATTTATTGACCCTGCTTTGACCTTTTCTGGCAAGCTTGCCTCAGTCCTATAAAATCCCAGTGCTTTTGGTGGAATTTTACTTATCTTTTTCACTCCCCATTTCTAACCGACAAAGCATCCTGACTCTTTTAAACATCGTTGACTTCGAAGATCAACGGTGATCCGAGTGTATTCCACACACTCAGCTTCACTAGTCGTTGTTCCTCCGATTGAGGGTCCGACGTGGGGTTGTGTCGTGGCGGCCGCAAGGATTACCGTTCGTCGACGGAGCCCTCGCTCTAGAGATCTATAGCGCTGTTGCTATGCTAGCGCTCTCTCCCATATACTGGATAGTCTTGAAGGCCTTGTAGAAGCTATTGTCGCTGGCAAACGATGGAGTCGTCCGTGTCTGCGGATATTTGCCCGGAGCTTGCTGGGAGCGATGGTCCTGCGGATTCTTCGTAAAAGTCACTAGTGCCCATTTGGGATTCGTGGCTGTCAGCGTTATCAGTCTTACATACTGCAAGGCACTGGCACTGTTTCAGCTAATTCGTCACCTCATGTGCTAAACATTCGACGGATCTCCAAACAAGATCAGCAATATCTGGTGAGCCACCGGTTGCAATCTTATTTGCTTATTGGCTTATAAATGGTCATCTATGGCGCGGATGGCATACAGAATGCGTTTAAGCCTCAAGTGCAGTCTTCAGTATGCGGTCCTATTGCGCTATATTGCGCTATATAGTGTCACTGAATTCAAGATAGTACATATGTACCCTTGAGTCTGTATAAGAAAATATCAGCCAAAACTCACCTACGTTCTTTCGTGGTATGTATGTGGGATCCGAGAGGTGGTCGTTGACACAAAGCGTTCGGAGAATGCCGAAATATACATGCTGTGTACATGTCAAATTGGTCAGTTCTCAGTCATAACATTCTCGACGCCAGCGCTATCCAAACACTTACCCCACTTTACGGCTAGTATTCGCTCCTAAGATGCTAGATGACGATGATGTCTATATTGGCACGTACCTGTTCTGTCGTGCCCATGGCTGTGAATTTTGCAACGAGTGCTGCATCGACCATCGATTCACCAACAATTTGCGAATGATGGACAAGCTACATGCAGCCTTTCCTACTTTCACAGAGACCGATTTCATGGTATACTATATTCTCAAAAGTTCTAAAAGCATTGTCTCATGTTTACTGGTCAGAACCGTCCTCCAATCTCTTATATCTTGGACAAGGCAGTTGAAACAAAATCAAGCCGACCCAAAGAGCGGGTATACGAATGCAGAGAACATAACAAGACTGACTGTTCGATTTGCTTCGACTGGGCGAAGTTAACAATAGACAACATGAAACGTCAAAACAAGCTGAAGAACTCGAAGGCTATCGCAGTCGACATTACGAGGCAAGAAAAAATGAAGTTCCTCCACAGCATGGGCATCGAACTTTTGCCTTCCACCCGCCTGCCTGATGATGCAATAGAAAGAAAGTTTCGCGGTGCCATAGACGCTTCTCAATCATTTTCAAAGCTGATCCAGAAACCTCCTTTCAACCCCTCGTCTTTCTCACTTTGGTCTAAGAAGAATGCTTCGAAGAGCCTGCTCGATTCGGTCAAACGCGGAAATATGATGGAAGCTTTCGCAAATGCACAGGCTCGAAGTCAAGGGAAAGAGAATGCCTGGGATATGTACGAGAACGTCTTTGTCGATATTCGTCAGACGATTATGTCGTTAGCCAGCGGCTTCGATAACGGGGTCCTCTCAGCGATTGCACAGGACAAGGACTACAGCTACGCGATTTGCATACGGGTGCGTTTCTAGTATGCGTTAACTTTAGTATGACCAATTGCTAATCTGACACGCAAGGTTGTTGAAGTCCGACAACTCGATAACGGAGTGCCCGCTATAGTTGTTCTCTACTGTCGCGGAACCAGGGACACACCTGCTAACGACACAATTCCCTGGGTTCAAGAAGTATTATCGAAATCAGCATCGAAGACAGTACCTCTACTTCAAATTGTCGCGAGCTTGGAAGAACAGAAACTTCTCCTTGCCATTCTCAACATGAACGCCCGGAGGCTTTCTGATCAATTTTCACCTAAACGGTCTAGAAGCGAAGGTCCTTTTGGGCTGTCGTTCCTTCTGCCTCTCGCGCCACTTGGACAGCAAGATGTGGGAGCCCTGACGAACCATACAGGCTGTACAGTATGCGGAAAGAAGACAACAAGTAGATGCTCGCAGTGTCTTTCTGCCGAATATTGCGGGACAGGTGAGCCGCTATTTTATTTCTTTTCATCATGATGTGTCGAATTTCGCCGATTTTATGTAGAATGTCAAAAATTGCACTGGAAGGAACATAAATCTATGTGTAATTCCCTCAAAGGCGGAGAGTGGATCACTATAACCTTCAGCATGCTGCCGCTAGAGACCAGACTCGCCGCCAAAAAAGGAGAAAAGCTGTATTTCACCTTGTTCAACAAGTCTTCTGGGCTCTCAGCCGATGCTAACCGGAAAGTGTACGATACTGATAACCCACCACCTATACCATCCAATATTCACGGAGACAACTCGTTCCTTGTAAAGCTGCAGAAGGGGATGTCTGTGATAATATATGACCGCACGAGAAGCCTGCAAGCATACTTGTGCTCCGATGTAGATCCCAAAGGGTACGAAAAGGCGATGGCGCAAATGAATACTGGGCCGAGAGGGATCAAGGTTTATAGGTGGGCAAAGAGGACAGGGGAGTCGCAGCTGAGCGTGTGTATCAACAAGGCTCCTCTGATAGATCCTCAGTGGTAAATTTGGATGTTGTTCACACAGGTTTATGGTTTATCCTATTTTCTCGCCTTTTCTGGCCTTCCAGATGTAGCACCTTTCCGTTATGTTGTTTCCTTTCGACAGTGCAGATTTCCTTCTCATTGTGCTTCTAGTCCCTGTTTCCTTTGTAGCTTATGTGTACCATTCCATTAAGTTTAACTCTCCAGAATGTTTTCCCCTCTGGCGCTTCGTGCGATTACATAATATTTCCCTTTGAGTTCTCTCTGCCTTTGAAAGACCGGTGACCCTTTCAGCACATTTTTCAATCTGTTCAGCCAAGCAAGAGCTCAGAACCGTCAAAATGGTTAGTGTCTCATTAATAGACCTCGGAGCTCTTCTTTGGGAGATTTCAACGCTTCAAGCTGGGATGGATTGTATGTTTTGTCTTTGGATAACCTTTTTGAAACTTACCAGAATGTACATAGGATTAATGAAAGTCAACTCGTCCTCTTGAATCTCTAATGCTGAACCTCATTGGCGATGAAGCTACTTGCTGGGTTGTGCACAATTTACGCAACGTTAGAGCTCCGAGGCGCCCTTGTCATGATAATGCTTGACTTGTGCTGACTTCGTCTCAATGACCAGCCTAAGGCCAAAACTGGAGCATCCAAGAAACCTGCTGCCGCTCCCTTCGGTAGCAAGACTACAAAGACGAAGAAGAATCCTCTTTTCGAGGCTAGTCCCAAAAACTTCGGTATCGGTGCGCCTAGTTTTGCATTTCTTCAACATCGTCTTTTCTGAATTTACAGCAGGGCAGGATGTTCAACCTCAGACTGATCTCAGCCGGTTTGTCAAATGGCCTGAATACGTCCGCTTGCAGCGTCAGAAGACAATTCTTAACCAGCGTCTCAAAGTGCCTCCCTCGATTGCCCAATTCAGCCACACTTTGGACAAGAACACTGCTACTCAGCTGTTCAAGCTTTTGAACAAGTACCGTCCCGAGTCGAAGGTTGAAAAGAAGGCTCGTCTCGAAGCCACTGCCGCCGCTACTGTCGAAGGCAAGGACAAAGATGTGTGTTTGCAGTGAAGTGGTTCCCTGCGTTATGTGTCTAACATGCAAAAACCTCTAGGAAACTAAAAAGCCTCTCTTTGTCAAATACGGTCTTAACCACATTGTCGCGCTCATCGAGGCCAAGAAGGCGGCTTTGGTCGTTATCGCACATGATGTCGATCCTATTGAACTGGTCGTTTTCCTACCTGCCCTTTGCCGCAAGATGGGTGTTCCCTATGTCATCGTGAAGGGCAAGGCCCGACTTGGTACTGTGACTCACAAAAAAACTGCTGCCGTTGTTGCTCTTCAGGAGGTCAAATCCGAGGATCAGCGTGAGCTGGCCACTCTTGTCAGCGCCGCTAAGGCCAATTTGTACGTCATAATAATGTATTGATAGTATTTATTCTAATCTTCCACTAGCACTGACAAATACGAGGAGCAGCGTCGACAGTGGGGTGGAGGACTCCGCGGCAACAAGTCGACTCAAAAACTTCGTAAGCGCGCTAAGGCCGCTGGTCAGAATGCCAACGCCGCTAGCATCGGCAAGCTCTGAGGGATTGCTAGATGTGGATTGTAGTTGTACGCCCAAATTTGCTACATAAGCGCCTCCAAAAAATATGATTCATCTTTGTTGCGTGCAAGTGCTCGATTCGTGTGATCATTCCTTACGACCTCCACATGTGCTAGTTTGGCCGCAAGATACTTATCCACCTACACGGCGAACAATCAGAGGCTCATCCCAGGTGGCTATTCGAATAAGCGAATTAGGATGTTCATATCGTATTGTCCTCTTGAAATGGTCAAGATGCATGACAATGGCCAGCCGCTTTATAAGAGCGTTCACTTTGAGAGTGTCCCCAATTCTAATCTGTCAGTGACCTCAGTATCTCCAAAACCCCGTGCGTTTTTGCCTCCCATTGAAAAATCTCTTCTCTAAGCTGTTCTGCTGCGTAGTAACTTCATCACAAAATCTCCTTCAATTTTCATCATGGCCGCCGCGTTGATTCTTTTCATGCCAAACGAAATCCAACTTGAAATATTCCATGCTGTGCATGACGCTGGAGACGCTTTGCGCTCTGTATCTCAAGTATGCAGGCTGTGGCGAGAATTATCAGTAAACACGTCGACTTTCTGGACTGGCATCTCCGTCGACATATGGTCGATTGATCAGGGGGTTGCTTTGGGCGATCCCTACACTATAGAGTTTCGTCGTATAGTCGAGGTTTTCCCGTGGCCAGCCACACTCCTTCGTCGCTCCGGCTTTCAACCTATCGACATCAGCATTAATCTAGATTCCGACCTTGACACTAATACCTCCTCGCATGACATTGTCAAAGCCCCTTGGCTGACCGGTTACGCCGTTGTACTTGCACGTTTCCTTGCTTTTTACGCGGCACGATTTCGACGCGTCGAAATCCTATCAGACGATTTGCACCCTGTTCAGTTTTTGTCGCTCGTCCTGTTTGATATGCCGATGCCATTGCTCGAGCAATGGAGCGTCATATCCGAGTCGGACAAGCCGCGCCTGACCGTTCTTCCGCCCCCGCCTGCCCCAACTATCTTTCAACGTCCGGTGGGCATCGTTCCTTCGTTTGAACATACGGATACATTGTATCCTAAACTTGCTAGTCTGTCCATACATGGAATTACCTACGATTGGGGACAGTTTCTTCCTCGAAACCTCGTTACCCTCAATTTGGGTAACCTCCTATTTAGCCACGACGAATTCAAGACACTACTGTTTCACAGCAAAGATACCTTGCAGTCGTTGACGGTCTCTGCTATGGCGATATACCTTCCGGCTCAGCACGTTCCCACCGATGACAGAATTACCCTACCCAACCTCTATTATCTCTCCGTGGGTGTCACTTTTGACCCAACTACTCCGTTCCTTGCAACGCAACTTGACGTTCCGAATTTACTCTGTCTGGAAATTCACGATATAACAACCGAAAGCGAACGAACCTGGAATACAGACGATCATCTGCAACGTTTCTATCTCCATGTCATCGCGAGCTGGCCGCTGAAACAATTGACCCATCTTACTCTTGGATCGGCCCGTTGCCCAATGGACCCAGCAAATCTTATTGTTCTTCAGCAAGATTTTGAGGCAGGGCGAGGGCCTTCCTGCTACCCCTCGGTTTTGACCTCATTGTTATTTAACTGCACTGAACTGAGGAACCTGCGCCTTCTCGAGCCCGATTCTACTATGCTCAAGAGTTTAAATGTTGCTGTAAATTTGCAAGATAAAGGGCCCGGGATTCTTCCCTCTTCGTCGTTAGATTTCCTCCACATTGAAACCCAGAACTATCGGGAACTCGCGCAGTTTCTTGCCCAGATAAACAAATATGCCGATCTTGACAGCACTCGTATCATCGCTCGGTTCATTCCCACTATCTTACTTGACATTCCGCCTGCTTGGGGTGCCCATTTGTGCACGCTTCTTTCGCGCAAAGCTTGTGCAGAAATCTTGAATGGCGAAGGATACTTCGAGGTTGAATCGGGGCGAATCTTCAATCTCCTGGACAACTTGCCTTATTAACGACGTAATTCCTTTATTGCGCATCTCTCCACAAATACATCGCTCATTCACACATCATATTTTTCAACTTGAACTGTATCCTGCACTCTCCTTTACCTTTTTGCATTGGTAGATCTCTAGTCAGTATGTACGTCTATTATTCTATTTTATGACCATTGTCATCTTTATACCTAAGTCAGTGTACATTTCATTCTTTTCTACAAATAATACACATGATTCTTTTTTGCTTCGAGATCTATGTAGTAACCGGACGCAGCAGGAGGTACTTAGAATATTACTGGAGTGTAATCAATCCCAGACATGGTGACCCAAGATAGGCGAGAGGGATTAAACAGTAAGTTTCTCTCGGAGAACCTTCTTGAGAGCTTCGCCATCCTCAGCGAATTTCTTGATACCCTCGTGTAGCTTGTCAAACGCCATTTGGTCCTCGAGCAATGTCCAACGGAATTCGGGCTCGTTGTCGATGTAGCTGACCTTGGGAATCGGCGCGTCTTTGGCAGCTACAAGTGTTTAGCGTGCGTTAGAAATGTAACTGGGGAAAAAAGGAGAGCCTACCGGCAGCAGCGTCGAGTTTCTTTGGAACTTGGTCAGTTGATTTCTTGAGCTCCTCGAGCAACGACGGAGAAATGGTGAGGAAGTCAACACCGGCTAGTGCCTTAATTTCGCCAACCTAGACGACAAAAACACACGAGTTGGTTCCGGTAATCATGGGCATAAGGATTCACAAACGTTTCGGAAAGAGGCACCCATGACTATGGTCTTGTATCCGTGTTGCTTGTAATAGTCGAAAATTTTCTTGACAGACTTGACACCAGGATCTTCGTCACCCTCATATGATTTTCCGGTTGTTTTCTTATACCAATCAAGGATCTACGGATGCGAGGTGAGCTGAAAATGTGCCTTTCAGGACCAAGATACTCACACGTCCGACGAAGGGTGAGATCAGAGTAACTCCGGCTTCGGCGCAAGCAACAGCCTGTCCAAAGCCGAAGAGGAGGGTCAAATTGCAGTGAATACCATCGTCGCGCTCAAGCTCCCTAGCAGCTTGAATACCCTCCCATGTTGAGGCAATTTTAATGAGGATCCGCTCTTTCTTGATGCCAACCGATTCGTAAAGGGCAATGAGTTCCTTGGCCTATAGAGCGAAACAGATCGAGTAGGATGCAGTAGCGCTTATTCATGATAGCATATCATACCTTGGCCTTGGTAGCCTCTTTGTCAAAGGACAAACGTGCATCGACTTCGGTGGAAACTCGGCCGGGGATGATAGCAAGGATCTCTTTTCCAAATTCGATCAACTAGTTGCGATAGAAGCCAAATGCTGAGAACACAGATCTAGTCCACCGCTGATGAAAAAGCTCACCAATCTATCCATCGCAGCATTTACTTGGGTATCAAGATCACCACTCTTGCTTTTAGCGTGCTTGATTGCAGCGTCAATGAGACGAGCGTAGCCTGGTTTATTGGCGGCAGCCAAAATCAGCGATGGATTAGTCGTAGCATCCTGACATGGTATACAAGGTTATATAACTTTCTTGCCAAACGTTTCTGGCATACCTGAGGCTTGTAGACATCGATTGCTGTATCAAGATGGGTAAGTAAAAGTATAATTCGCAATTATGAATGCCTGACATTCAAAATCTCCAGAGTCAGAAACAACGACCGTTCCGGTTTGCTTCAGATAATCGAGCGAGGTAGACATGGTGGTTGGAAGTAAAAAGTTGGAAAAACCGGAGACGACGCTTGTTTGTCGTCACATAATGATATAAGAGTAGTGCACGTGCTAGCACCTGTCTTTGCCGCATCCTTGCCGGACATGAGAATTAAAACTTGTCCGGGGAACCTTGTATTTTATCTACTCTCGTCCGTGAATTTACACGGGTTTTCACCCGTGCCTCTTCCTGTCACCGGCTATAGATAGCTGTGTTTTTTTGAAGGATACCAAGTCACCACAAATTTTACTACTATCTATGTAAAGCACCTTGATTCAGTAGTCTTGCCCGACAAAACACCAGCTTGAACATTCAATCTCCTGATATACCTGAGTCGTGATCTTGTGATGATGATTTGCCCGTCTTTTCGGTAAGCTTGCCAATTACCTCTAATTACTGTACAGGTCTTCTGTTGACTGATCATCATTTCATTGATCTTCGAGATGAGATCCTACTGTCGCTCTTTGTTCTTCCACGTTTGCAGGTGATCGTATAACAAGCCCCAGCGGGTGCGTCAGGACCGTATCCCCTTCCTCCACCCTTATCTCTTTGCAAACTTCAACCATCCTATGGCCAAATCACTGTAAAACCTTTTAGATGATTTTTCTTTCTGCATGCAAGAGGATTTCAGATTTCAGATGAAAGCATTTTGCTTTGCAGCGTATTATCAATGTGTGCAGAATATTTGATCGATCATCAGATACTAAATATAAATATTGAAGATGGTGTTTGATACTTAAGTTTTTCCTATTCTTGAAGTGGTGGAGGTTCATCCATGATCACCACCAGGGGAACAAACCCTGGGCACGATCTATTCGGATTGAGGTATTCATGTACAAAGCTTTATATTGTGGCAGACACGATTGTTTTTTGGTATCTGAAGAGGCATCAATTATTGTCATGGTCTGGAAGCGATTGTCCTTGCCAATAGTATTCCAACGATGGCAGGAGCAAG
Source organism: Lentinula edodes (assembly GCF_021015755.1). Lineage (NCBI taxonomy): Eukaryota > Fungi > Basidiomycota > Agaricomycetes > Agaricales > Omphalotaceae > Lentinula > Lentinula edodes. The sequence continues at coordinate 191,979 of NW_025764346.1, forward strand.
TATTGCCCATGGATTCATCACTTGAAGGGCAATGCTGGTACGTCGCATGCTGGTAACCGATATCTTGGAAAAAGTGCAACCTGTTCTTTGGGAGAAATAAAGCGGCAGCAATTGAATGTACGGGAGCATCACCCCATCTCTGTCAAGTCAAAGCCGTACATTAATCGAAGTGAGTTCCGGGGTCGATACTTGGAGTTCAAACAAATCAGACCTCATAGTAGAAACCTCCTTCCGCATCAAGGAACTTGAAAAATGCTTGGTACGCGTCACTCCGCCAGAAATCCATGTCCGCTATTTCGAAATTACTCCAGACTGAGGTAAAAGTAGGTCGAAACAAGAGGTATAAAAGATAAAATCATACAGTGACACATATTGTAAGTGTTCCCCCCGTCGCTACTTAGAAATTCCTTGGCGTTGTCGTTAACGATGTATTGAGGATATTGGGAGATGAATTCTAAAGGCAGTTATGTTGCTTGGTACATATTTTATGGAATCATCGTTACCATTGACGCTCTCCCATAATGTGGTAACCGTCTCTGGAACCTCATACAATGCGATTGTAAAACCTGCAGGCTGTTGTGAGTGAATCAGTGAGGAATCTCTGGGTACAGACCCTACCATATGTGTGGTTATTATCGATCATATATCGGAAGGGGTCGTAGTTCATATCACAGAAATATTTAATGTTAGGCCTAAAGATAAGAAGCTTGATACAATGCACTGAGAATAAGGTGATGGTGAGCGTACTCTACCCGCCAATAATACTTGAATTGTTGGAGCAGTGGATGTTGGAAGAAATACTGCAGAGGCCAATGACATCAAGGATACACAAGAGGCAATGTACTTACGCCAGAATTGAAGCGGCACATATTTCTGTAAGAAGAGCTACCTGCCATGCATAATTCAGGATTTCTCTTAAGGATAGGGATTGGATGCACACCGCCGTATATGACTTTCTGCTCCGTCAACCGTCTACGCGACTCTTCTGCCTTTTCCTCGTCGATCCAAGCAGGTTGAACCCAATGTTCCTTTGGAATCAATCCAAAATATACCTTCGCGTTTGTTTCCAACATTACGCGGCTAAAATTGTGTAGCGATGAATGGACAATTGCAAAAAATCAGCCTTTAGAGGCACCGGCACACGCACCCTTTGAATTCATTGGTAAATTCCTCGTCATTCAAGAACACCCAAGGATACATATATTTGTGGTTGAACCGATTCTCCAAATTTTGCATGCTTGTTAAGACGCCCTTCAATTCCGAATTACGCGCCAAGAACACCAGTGTAGCGTTCTCCCTCGTGGGTATTAGTCCAGATTCAATAGATACAACAGGAGGAGTGGTGCCCAGCTGTCGAAATCCTCCACGCAGGAGAACCATTGTGCAAAATAGGGCTAACTAGAAAGCAGGGCAAGTGAGCTAACGGGAATAACAAGAATCAGATCTTATCACAGACCATGGATAGGGTAGATAGAGCTACATAGTGTTTGATTTTGAAAGACATTAGGTATACACTTCGAAATAGAGCGAAACTTTGGAATGGAGGTGATCTAAAAGCACAACGTTTATAGAACTGGAAGAAGAAATGTGTTATAAACACTTAGAGATTGATTTTATTCAGTGTGCCAAAGTCCATTCATCAAAGGCTCATCATAGATTTGAAAGCATCGTCCCGCAAAGAGACCAAATTTCATTGGTGCAGGTGAATAGTGCGGTAGCTTGAAGCAAAAATCAGATACTCCCGATGCGAAATCTATACTTACTAGTCCTTCGGGGGAATTCTTTGGAAACCGGCGTGACGAGTGCTGTTAGGATTTTGTGTTGGGATTTTGTGGTGGCGTTCAAGGTTCAGGCCTGATTCGAGCGTCCTGCATTGGATATGAGCATCTATCACAAGAGGCTTGGCAGATTGGATAACTCGAATAAAGGAGTACCAGGCAGTGCTACATAGGGAGTAGTACTATTAATGAAACAATTGTCGTGATCTTGATTCTTGCTGTCCCACCTACCCGCAATTACCAAGATACAGACATCGGTAACACACAGCGCTCAGCGCTCAGCATTGTCATTAAATAGAAGTTGGGTAGGGGAATAAGATATGATCCAAATAGTGAGAACCCCTCCGACTCATCAAGAATGCGCCATACACGATAACCAGTGCGGATTGACCCGGTAAACCAAGGCGGATGGGGCGCACTGAGAAGATCGAAAGACTCTGTGGATTGTGTCAATTTCTGATCTTCGGGATTTCCTTTATTATCTCTTCAATGTTTGCATAAACTGGTACGTTCCGAGGGCGATATCTGGCTGCACAGCGCCCTATATCTCTTGTTTCTCGATCGAGAAACCATCATATGAAGCCTGCAAGAGAGCTAAAATTGATAGTCGAACAATGAAGTCGCTTACAATGTATCTGAGCAAGGTATAGCAATGTATCTAGTGAATTGCCCACAGCAACTTCAAGGATACACTCAAAACCTTTGTAGAATATGAAAGATATTTGCAGTACCAAATAGATTCAAGGTCCAGAGACGCCTTGGGTGGCGGTTTGGTCGAACACGATTACAGGGAGTTGAACGCAGGAAAAAGCGCACAGCGTAATCAGCGCCTCAATTCCGATCCGTAATGATTAGCTAATTATGCAGAGTGAGGTCAATTCGTTTCCTGTCCGTTTCGACTTGGATCTCCTCCTGTTTACATTCTCTTCTTCTATTTCCACGCTCATTTTTCGTGAACTCATATGAAGAAATATTCTTTATTCCTTATTCTTGCTCGAAAAGCACTTGCAGCCCCTTTCAAGTCATTTCTCGGCACATATATCATAGCCTCCGCACATGAACTCGATTCAACGACACACGACGATACACCAGAATATGGCTCTCCAGAATTTTGGTGGAAGATGGGAATTAGTGTTGCGCTAGTATTACTGGGCGGGGTATTTGCTGGGTATGTCTTCGATGTGAATATGCATGGCTAGCTCAGATTACAATAATTATGGCAGATTGACTCTAGGTCTCATGGGCTTGGACGAGCTACATCTTCGAGTATTGGCCGCATCCTCTGATATCCCGACTGAGAAGCAAAATGCTAAGAAGGGTGTGTCAATTGCGTGATATAATGCAACGGAAGTAACGGTCATCCATAATTGTTTCGGGATTCAGTCCTCAAGCTAATGTCGAAAGGAAGACACTGGGTCCTGGTCGTACGTTTTTTGTGATATTTCCAACGTATCCCGTCACTCATTGTGTCAAAGGTGCTTCTCCTAGGCAATGTGGTTAGTGCGTTACGTTTACCAGCTAACATTACTCGCCTAAGCATCCTGACAGATCGTCAATGAAAGTTTACCTATATTCTTAGACGGAGCGGTGCGTTTCAGCCAACCTCTGCAAGATTATGTCTCATTGACACGCGCTAGCTTGGTGGAGGAATCGCTGCTGTCGTTATATCTACTACAGCTATTGGTGAGTTCCCCTGCAATGGTGAACAATCCAAAATTTTGAGTTCTATTCGGTTTGCAGTCATCTTCGGGTACGTTCTGGGGTAATGCTTGCGGCTTACTATGTGATTAACCGTCAGATTTAGAGAGTGGGTACGAAAAGATATGTTCCACAATATTTGTCTAAGGACGGTCATTCTCTAGAATCATTCCTCAAGCAGCCAGCGTCCGTTTCGGTCTTTCAATAGGAGCGAGATGCGCTCCATTCGTTCTCGCTCTCATGTGGATCATGTGTCAGTAATGGTCTGTTCTAGACTTTCCTGGTCTCATGTCTTCTGCTGTACAGCGCCTATCGCATACCCCATTGCCAAGCTACTTGATAAAGTGCTCGGTGCAAACGAATCCCATACCTACAAAAAGGCCGAACTCAAGTCATTCCTTCAATTCCACCGGACGGGAGAGGAGCCATTAAGAGACGAGGAAATCAGTATCTTGAACGGTGTCCTCGAGCTGAATACGAAGAGCGTGGAGAGTATAATGACGCCGATGAAGGTTCGTCCCCTTCTGGCTGCTTCCAAATTTCAACCTATGTTTTTTTGCATTATAGGATGTGGTCAAACTAAGCGCCGACACGATTCTGGATCACAAAACACTGGATGCAATGTGAATGAAACCTTCAACCTCATATCCCATCGCCTGACTCCTGACCATCTTACAGCCTTTCAAGTGGTTACTCTCGCTTCCCGATTCACGAACCCAGTAATCCGCTGGCTTTTGTTGGGCTTCTACTCATTAAAAAAGTAAGAGATTCCTGGTCCCTAGATGTAAAAAAGGTTGATGACTTATTCTCTGTCCTCGATAAACTCGTCAGCTTCTTCAATATGACCCATCGCAAGGTCTCCCGATATCGAGCTTTCCGTTGTCAATTCTACCAGAGGCACCACCATCAATCAATTGTTTTCAAGCCTTAGATTACTTGTAAGCTGTCCGCTCCTGGCTTCGTCGTTTCCTATTATTTTCGTTCTAATGCGTGTCTTTTATGTCTTTGACTCGTTTAGCCAGACTGGCCGAGCACATCTTTTGTTGATAAGTTCTACTCCTGGTCTCGCTGGTGGCGCTCTTGGTGTGATTACCTTGGAAGATATAATTGAGGTTTGTTCTCGAGGTCCGTTTGCTCGTTTGCACTGCTGATGACACAACGCAGGAAATCATATCCGAAGAGATTGTTGACGAGACAGATCGGTATGAGGACAATGTGAGCAAGAGAAGAGCAAGACGGGCAACAACGGCGACTATCATGAGAGGGTATGTTAATCCTCACTTTTCGTTTTGAAAATAGTCGACCTCAAGTTTCACTTCGAAAATCAGAATTGTCGAACGCGAACGCAAACGCGACTCTTTCGGTTCATATAAATCCATAACCAACCTCAACGGCGACGCTGGGCGCTTGAACTTTGGCTCCATCGAATCTGTGTCGAATGTTCAAGCCTTGATTCCTAATAATAACGCTGAGGTTGATGAACGCGCGCCGTTACTTGGTAGTCGGACTTTAACTCCAACTACGATTACTGCACGAGATTATGCACATGTGCCTCAGCGTCGGGATGATGACAGTGTAGTCAGTGATGGCGAGAATGGGCCAATATACGGGTCTTACAAGTCACAGCGGTCGCAAATTTCGCAGGGGACGGAGACTGGAGGCGATTAGTCTCCATCACCTGTATTCCATGAGTCATTAGTGGAGATTGAGGCTACTCAGCGGTATCTAAGTAGATAAGTTAATTTTGCTATACACTCGTTTCTTCCTTTCTTACTTTTTTGTTCTATCTTACGTTAGATTCAATGTTTGTGTACTGCATTGCTTTCGGAAGTTTTCAGTTTCTACTTTTATTGTATCATACGCGTCCTGTGACTCTCAATGTCTCTTGTCTGGTCTTGCAGATCTTTCTAAATTCCACTCCGCGTACCTCATGTTGGTTTGTACAATCCCGCTGCAACCTCAGATCAAGTAAATGGTCAAGGCTGGGACGCAAAATTTCAAGCCCACAATCGGCAAATTCTCATGGCCTGACAAATTCTTGACCGACTTGAACTTATGTTTTGAAGACTCAGTGTTAACGGTAACACAACACATCCCCTTCTAAGCCTAATCGTAAAAGTACAGAATGGGGCAGGTTTCTACAAAAAAGCCAACCAGTCTCCCGTCTACCCTCCAACGCCTAACCTGCTGAACATTCCTTATCCAAATTCGCTTTCAACCTTTTGGTCAAGCATTTCTGTTACGGTCGTTTACATTGGCCAATCCAGATTCCTCCGAGAATCTTAGAGACTTTACTCTATTCGAATTAGCCGGAGGTGGTGGTTTCCGAGCGCCATGGCCATTATTTCAAGCGGAGATATTGAAATTGCTGGCACTTACACTCTGGAGTGGTTCTTTAAAATGATTGAGGGAAAGATCGATGAAGATGCTACTTATCGATAACTGTACATTAAAAATGCACACCGTGGTCTTTACAACGACATGTTCTGGTAAATTGGAATTTATGCTGACGACCTGGAGGTATGAAGATACCGTACAGCGACTTCTAGTGCTTAGTTGGTATCTTCCCTACCAGCTATCTTTGGTCATACCATAGCGATCACTGATTAATACAGTCAAGTGTGGTTCTAAGAACAAAGCTACTGGAGTCGATTGACACGCGACGCGCTCAACGCGTACCGTCACAGTGACGCCCAGACGCACGTGCCACGCGCATTGTGTAACTTTCTGTTGAGTCATTACACAGAACTTTCATAACCACTGCGGGGATGAGCCGATTTCCTCGAGGCGAAAATGTGGGTTTTATCTCGAGGTTATGTACAAAAATATGGCAGCAGATATTTTGAAGGAATTGAGCTGAGGTTATGGTAAAATTATGAAAAGATAATTTAAAATAAGCACGGCCCCCCGCCAAATTCACGATAGCTTCACAATAATCGCCACACGAAAGGTTTTAAAATTCGTGCCCAGGATTTTTGATGAATTTTGGTAAAAATCCTTGCATTTTCTCTAGATTTTCACCGCGAAGACATTGGCTCATCCCCACAGTGAACCATCATCCGTTCCTTTCTCCCTTCATGACAGTTAAATACCCGAAAGTTGCAGGTAAAGATTAATTAGTCGTCTCTCATCTCAAGCGGTCTCAATTGGATTAATAATAATACTTCCTTGTAGGATACGACCTCGTTCAACAAATAGGTGGCGGTGGCTTCTCCACGTCAGTTTCTTCCAAAGCCTAATAGTGCAAGCGTGCTCCGCGCTCACGTATCCCATCTCTTACAGTGTTTTCCGCGCCGTCAACCTCTCGGAGCACCGTGTAGCAGCCTGTAAAGTTATCTTGATCACTGACCAAACAACGGAAAAAGACCGCAAAACAATCGATAAAGAAACTCGAATACATTCAGTGTTGAAGCACGTCTACGTATTGGAATTGATTTGTGCCGTGACGGTGGAATTGAAGTATCGAGAGATGTATGTGCCGGGGATTTATATGCTTCTAGAGTTAGCGGCGGGAGGGGATTTGTTCGATAAGATTGGTGTGTGTTTTAGTCATTTTAAATTTTCGATAGGGCAGATCCTGATCTTTTGCCTTTTTTGTAGCTCCGGACGTAGGTGTTGGTGATGAAGTAGCGCATCTGTATTTCAATCAACTACTCGCTGGGATGGTCAGTATATCCACTCAAATCGCAACAACCGAAGTCCTCAACAAACCCACTCCTCTCTCTCCCCTCTTTCAACTGCTCTTAACTTACATAGGAATACATCCACAGCAAAGGCATTTGCCACCGCGATCTCAAACCCGAAAACCTCTTACTAGACATCGCTGGGAACCTCAAAGTTTCGGATTTCGGATTATCAGCAGTGTTCCGACTGGGTAATGGAAAGACGAGGTTATTGTCGGAACGGTGTGGGAGTTTACCGTATGTTGCGCCTGAGGTAAGTTGAGTGAAGTAGGGAGGTACGTTCATGCTGGAACATGCGGGCTGAAGATGGACGTCGCATTTTTACCTAGTTGAACACAGACGAGACTTACGCCGCAGAGCCTATTGATATGTGGGGTATAGGGGTCATCTTGTTCACATTACTTGCCGGAAGTGAGTGTGTTTCTTGGACTTTTTCCCATGTGTACGTGATGCTGAATTACGGTGGTCTGACATGGTTTTTGTTTTGTGTAGACACACCTTGGGACGAACCCACTCGACATAGTCCAGAATTTCGAAAATACAAATCTGGAGATATATTCAAAGAAGATCCCTGGAATCGGTTGAGTGAGGACGCATTGTGTGAGCAGTCCCAAATATCTCTCCTTTTCTTCTTGAAGCTTCATCCATCCTTGTTCCTTCCCAAATACTCATTGCTTCTCTCTTTATTGTTGTTACCAATAGCTCTGTTACGTGCACTTCTAACGATCAATCCTAAGCAACGATTGACTCTACCAGAGACGATGCAACATCCTTGGTGCATCAGGTATGCCTCACTCGATGATTTATTTCATTTTAAAAACTTTCAATCCAATGACTCGGTGCTTATTGAAATCTCTTATCATTTTCATGTCTCCTACGACCGAACCCATTTTCCCTTTTCTCGAATCTAGAACAAGCCAACTCGCACGTCAAAGCACCGCTGTACTGGCGGACAAGCTCACGGAGTCTCTTCGCACTACTGGGGATATGGATTACGTTATGCCTCAGCCTACAGATTTGTATGTACACATAATATCACTCTCACTCTCTCCATTCCCTCTCGCATGTTCTATAATTTATAAATATTATCATGGCTTGGTCTGACTGAAGTCTGTGTTGCACCTGTTGTTCTAGGCCTATGGATGTCGACCAAGACGATGGGGACAAAGAAACATCATCTGCTGCTGCTGGGCCGTCGCATAATTCCCAATTCACCCAGTCTTTAATGCTCTTTGTACGTATTTGATCCCTGACTATCTTCTCTTTGCGACTCTATGTCTAAAGTCTACCTTTCACTCCTTCCATTTTTCTTTTTCTGTCTTAACCCCAATACAGTCGCAAACACAATCCGGTGCACGATACACCCCACATCTAACACGGTTCTACGCGACACTCGGTCCAGCATTGCTCATGCCGATCGTGAAAGAGACATTAGGGGAGCTGGGGATTGTCTTCAAGGAGAGCTCATCAAATCATCGTTCAAATGTCGGCCAAGCACTGGATAGCTTGAGCGAGGAGAACACTGGAGGTGCTATAGTTGGGGATGGTACTATCAGAGAGAACAATGGGGTCGATAGAATATGGAAAATCCGGGTCGGGGGAAAAGACGCCCGGAAAATATTGTTTAAGGGATGGATCGAAATGGAGCACTTCAGTCATGGAGGTATGAACGGGACATTTTGTGTGATGTCGCGAGACGAGGTATGAGATCTTTATTTCCCTACTTCTTATGCCTACCATTTCTTTCTATCTCTATTTGAGGTGTCATGGAGGCTGATGGTAAGTTTTGTAACTTTAGGGTAACCCACTCTCGTGGCGTCAATTCTTCAAAGCCTTGCTCAAGTCAGATGCAGTATATCCACATGTTCTGAGGAAGAGATAAACCGGATGGGAGCAATCTTCAGTCTTGGGTCTCTGACTATCTCGTATTTCATCCTATTGATATTTTTCTTTCTTGCTTGTTCGGTTTCTTTACAACCTACACTCCATCTGCATATTCTGCTTGCAAACTCGCACACATATCTTCACCTCAATTCATTCTAGCTAAATGGTATCTATAAAATAACTGTATCATAGGTGATTAGACTGCATGTATAAAATTTCTGTCCCAATGTTGTAAGACGCTCAAGCGAAGGATCATCGATCATCCTCCATGGGTCACATTCACTGGAGAAGCTGTGTCTATGATGCACTAGGCATTGGCGTACATGGGAGTGTTCATCTTTGGTGCAGTGGGGTTTTAATTGACATTGGCGCTATTAGACGAACGTCATCGTCTGCAGTGTGTCTCTCTGTAGGAGTTAATATACTCAGTTGATAGTTAAACAACTAATTGTATTAGTATGTACCTGTAGGAGTTAATATACTATCTCGACATTAGCGTATAGTTCGTGGCTGGGGCGCTACGACTCACCTCAGTTGATAGTTAAACAACTGAGGGACTCGTAGATGCCGCCGTGTTGATATACCTAGGTACTGTATAGTTTATAGTAATAGAAGACGGCGTATACGGAAATGGTAAGTCAAAGCAACTTGTATCGTACGTACGGAGTCCTTGCTCCAACACTCTCTGGACTCCTTGATAAACTTCCGTCGCCTTCTTCTTCATCATCGGCATAATGGTTCTCATCGAATCCAAGTTCGTCTTGTTTCTGAACTGAAGCCCGAAAACTTCATTTTTGAAAGAAGCCAAGATTTACTTTGACGAAACAATTTAATTACAAGTGGTACACATCTGCGCCCAACATCCGTGATGCAATAAAACGATCTGAAGTGATTCCCCCCGACATGGCGTTGAAGAACTGTAGTTATTCGCTTTGACAGGCTTTGACTCGAATCTTTGCGCGTTGCATTGAATTTATACTTAATCATGTGATCGTATCTAAACTTTCATTCCTTCCACACCACTATATTCTCATCCAGTCATTATCTACTTCGAGCGCTGGACGCGCGCGCGCATTGAACATGCTGTCAATCAGAATATGAAGTCATTTTACAGCTATTAGAGCACAGGAAGGGCGTCGTCAATTAATATGACCTGTTATGATATTTTTTACAGCTTTCGGAGTTCATTCGGGGTTGATAGGAGACGGACTACGCCTCCTGTAATATAAAAGAAGAACATCATATATGCGAAAGGCCAAACCCCCGTCCTTCAACTCTAATGCATAGGAGAATCTCTTCGTTTGCGAAGTCTTCTGGGAAAGTGCCAAGTTCGGCCCACACTGACGAGAAGGACACTGATTCCACAGCCTCTACCATTGTCCATGAGGCAGTCGCTCCCCCTTCCCTCAAAATCAAACGAGTGGATCACTACTACAGCCGATGGTATAAGGCATGGAGATATAGGGTATGCAATACCATCTGTTCTTGAAGACTTAAATTTTTCACCCGAAACCGAGGGTAGAACACTAGCTCTACAATTACTGTGGAGTCTGTTCCTCTAATCAATCGAGGGGAAAATGATCCTTGGAAGGATTATTTGTTTGTGTACGCGAATCTGTTTTTTCACTAGCTGTCTTCGTCCTGATGAAAATATTTAGCATTGTACGAAGACTTCCTGATAGCAATGCTACCGGTAGCAAGGAACCGAGCTTCAGGTTCGTTGTGAAGAGCGAATACATTCTCAAGGCGTGTAAGGATGTTATCCAGTCCTGGCCTGGAATCTCTTGGAACAGTGATCCACTTGGTATGACATCCATTCCATTCTGATTCAGAATATTGACCCCCTTCACCGAAGAAATTGACCCAGAGATTTTTCTCACATTTTTGGACGAGTTCATTGCCTATCGCGATGAATTAGCTTCCAAGTATAAGAAATCAGATATCGACACATACGTCCTTCAATCAGTCGACGTTCTTCTGAAGTGTCTTCAGACGGATTACGCCAACACCATTGCCACCATTCAAAAGCTCAAAGCTCACGGCGAGATTACCAGCAAGTTACTTTATTCCATTCTTGTCCCTCGTTCTATCTTTGTCGCTCGTTGTGCAATCACTGGCAATCATCGTCTCTTCAAACTCATCTCTTACAGCCATGTGATGATTGATGATAAACCGCGATGCATTCGCCTCGACCTGGAGAGCATTGATTTGGTTGATAGACACGTTTCGCAAACTGTGGGTGCAGGTAGAGTCCGTACCGTTGTTGCCCTCAACGCGTTCGATGGGACCGTTAAGATTCAAGATCTCGATGTGTACCCTCTGAAGTTTCACCCTGAATGTGAGAGCCTTCGGGTTTCCATCTTGAGCAGGGCAAAGAAATGGGTTGACTTGATTGGGGTGCATCACAAGGAATTCGATGGCGTAGCCGCCATCAAACACGAAAAGCGCTTGATTAGGCAAACTGTGAGATTAGTCTCTCCTATTAACCATACTCGACGATTGACATTGGTTGAGCAGGTGAAAGGCCGTATCATGATTGATAGAGGTGTGTTCATTGTTTTGCCCTGTGTTTATCGTCCATCATCCCTTACCATGTGCCATTCATAGTCACCTTTCGCCGCTTCAATCCAAATTACCAATATCCAGAAACCTTTCAGGACGAAGCAATTATCAATGATACTAGCGATCGAGCCGCCAATGCTGACGAATTTTCGAATGGTATGTTGTGTTGTTTCATCGACATACATTATGCAGTATTTTGCTCACCAGCAACTTTGTAGGAACCCTTGTCTATGCACGCTCAGGGACGGACAACGAATCCGGAGAAGCGAACAGGTTCACAGAAGAGGAACTGCTTCTGACACCGACAACAGTGTATGGATTCAGCCTTTCTGACAAGCTTTGGTGTGAGTTTTGTCCTCAAACATACAAACTTTTCGAGTCTGAATTCCTACCAAACATACAGTGGAATTCGATGTTGAGAGGATTACTGATGTCGATTGGAATCAGGATGCCTTTTCTAACCTAGTTTTACCAGAGGATAGGAAAGATCTTCTCCAATCCCTAGTCGAAGCTCATCACCTTAAGGTTGGATTTGATGATTTTATCAAGGGAAAAGGTCAAGGTCTTGTAATAAACCTTTTTGGGCCTCCTGGTGTTGGTGAGTAGCAACTATCAAGATAGAAGTATACTTAGTAACGAACGTGTAATAGGGAAAACCTTTTCCGCCGAGGCTACGAGCGAGCATGTCAAGCAGCCACTTTACCTCATCGGAGCTGGAGATCTTGGGACCACCGCCGCAAACTTGGACCTCGCGCTCGAGCGAGTGTTTGAGGTTGCGACTGCTTGGAAAGCGATTGTCCTCATTGACGAAGTACGTTTTATCCTGATACGAGCCCGAAAATCTTCAGATTAAAAATGTCCACTACTAGGCGGATGTATTCCTTGAGCAACGTTCATTGCATGATCTTGAACGTAATGCGATGGTCGCTGTCTTGTGAGTCGCCTAACCCATACACAGTTGATCTCTTAACTCATTTGTTCATAGCTTGAGACATGTCGAATACTACCGTGGGATCCTCTTCCTAACCACTAATCGAGTCAAGGCATTTGATGAAGCATTCCTCTCTCGGATTCATGTCGCCCTCCACTTCCACGAACTTCCATTTGAATCAAAGATACAAGTGTGGACCGCGTTCATCGCCAAGGTTGGAGCCACTGCTGCCGTTAACCCTGAGCAGCTTCGTCTTCTTGCGATGAGGAATGTGAACGGCAGACAGATCAAAAACGCTGCACGCACTGCACAATCCCTTGCTGTTGGAAGAGGCGAACCGCTTTCGTTCAAACATTTCCTGTCTACCTTGGATGCAATGGATGACTTCACTGCGAAGTTTGAAGCTATTCGTGCGAGAAACGAGGAATGAAAGTCTAAATAGTCTAGATAGCATCTAGTTTTTGGAATGCTGTACTCTTATCTGATACCGCGAATGTAGTTTTACTGTTTCAGCAGCAGGTCCAAGCATAGAAATAGATAGTAAGGTCAATGATAAGATGGAGAAGGACCTTTCGAAATTGCGAACTCTGGCCAATGGCTATAGACTTTGTGGTAAAATCAGTGTCTATCAGCTCGTTCAGTCGAAGAATGCAAATTTGCAACGATGTATTTGCCTGAGCCTGCATGCCTTGACGAAGAAGTTTTATCTTCAAGCCTCAAGGTATGTATGTACAATATCACGGCATACTACTGTGAGTAATCATCGAATCCATCCCACTCTCTTTCCCTGGCAAGATATTAGATGGTTCTGTGCATTCAAGACAATCGACGTTGTTATTAGTTCTCCTCCGACTCTTCTGACTCCCAATCTTCAGAAGATGCTTCCTCTAGTGTTACTTGCCACTCGTGACCCCTAGTTCTGAGTTCTTCTTGTTTGAACTGGTGCAAGATCATGACGACTTTCTTGTATGAGAAATATCCGCCTAGGGTATCCTCGTCAAAAAATGGCACCTCGGGTGGTCGCCTCCCTGGCTTGAGCGGTTGTTTTGCTGCTAACACTGCCTCCTTGTGATTCTCCAGGTTGACTATACCACGACGCAAATTTTTTTGAAGGGCGGCCAACCACAATGGCAAGTGAAGCCGCTGAAGAAGGGCTGCGGGGAGGGTTGCCAATTCCCACCGTTAATAATCTTCGATTTTCTCCCGTCAAGAAAGCCATCGTCCTCTTTGTGCCACTTCTCATAACGACTCTGGTCTCCAGTAGAAGGAAAACGGACCTTCTCAGCAGGACTGGAATAAAGGGAAACCAGTAAGAGAATAACGTAGAAGACGGACTCCAAATCGTGGCGGAACCGATGTGGACCTTGCCATTTAGACGAGTGTTGTTCATGCGCCATGTACGGTTTAGTGCCCGTTCGAAACTTGGATGTCGACACTTCATTTTGCGTGCTCAACCAGCTCGCAAGATCCCAATCATTTAATACACCGTATTTCTGTCCATTCTTTTCGCGGACCATGATATTACCCTCACTGATATCGCGATGAAGGATTTGAGGATATTTCCAAGCCCAATGATGACCTAGGGAATGGGGTGTAAGATAGATGATAGTGAGGATGAATGTAACTCACATTGAACAATATCATAGAACACTTGCGCACATTCCTTCTCAGTCTTAAAAGTTGACAGTGGATGCAATTCCTCCATAATAATGCCACGCACCACATGCATCTCGTACTCTTCCCCAAAAATTTCCTTTAACTGAGCCTGCGGCGACTCCGCAGAACAGTCGATGTCGAATGAATAGTAGATTTCAGGCAAGTGGTTGAGTACCCAGGCGTGTTCTCCCGTCGCCTTCTCCTTACATTTATCCATGAACGCCTTCTCGGATGCTCGAGTTTTGCTAGGAAAGCTGAGTTTCAAAACCAGTTTCTTCCCGGACCAATCGCACTGACTGCTACTCTCGCAGACGCATGTTACTCGCATTACCATGGACCCCCGACCAATTACACCGTTTGAGCGAAACAGAACACGCCCCATCTTCACAGTTCGTGTTCCCTTCTTTCCGCAGGGAAATGTGAAAGAAAATCCTTCCTTGAATTCAATTCTTCCACTTGACGGATGCCCCTCGTCGTTTGCAGGATCAGGATACTGGAGAGTGGTGGGGTCTTTCATGAAACTTGTGTTGAAACCAGGTACTATTCCGGGTGCTTCTCTGGGGACAAGCCGCACAGTTGTTTCTTGCGAAAGTAAATCGGTCTTCATTGTTTTCGAGTTTCAATATTTATTATGTTAGAGGAATGTAAAGAAAATTGCTGGTGCGCAAACTCCTACGGAGTCGGATCACCCGTGGATGTGTGCGGATGCTGCCGGGAAAGGTGCCACCGATTTGAAAGCGCTAAATTTTTGAAACGAGCACCACATGTGAGCCCTACTTGGAATTTGAGAGGCCAAAGGCCCCCTTAGCCAGACGAAGAAGGCTCACATGCGTCCCGGAGGTGTCGAACCTGATTTCAGCGCATCTTCTGCCGGGCCGTCGTCATCCCGAGACTGTCAACAAATACCAGAATCCTGCTACACCTGCTACACCTGCTACATCTGGTGGATCTATCATTTTACATTGATCAAAGCCCCAGCTATTCCTGATATCGAAGCAGGTCAAGATTGTCAAACACATTGATCTTCAGGCTCACATGGATATACTGAGCACCCTTGAAACTTCGTTAGGAGACTCGGAGAAAAACCGTTGTTTGTTTCCATTATCATTTCGTCTCTTTGAATACTGACTGTCACTCGTTACGCTGTGTGCGTAAAGCTCGCATGCAATCGAGCTACACAAGTACAGTAGATTGCCACCAAATAAGCAAAAAATTGATACACCGATTGTAGAGAGCTGTATAAAGTTGTACAAAGGCATAACGGCCGACATTCGGTAGCATTGAATGATTAAAAGGTAGAGAACAGATCCCTGGGGCTGAAGTCCGACCCAGAAGGCTTGACCTCTTAAAATGGCACTTGGAGTATCTTCTGCCATTCACAACCACGGGTGTTGAGCTCCTCCTTCTTGAATCGATGCATGACAGAAACAACTTTTTCGTAAGAAAAATGGCCACCTAGGGTATCATCTTCGAAGAAAGGTACCTCCATGGGTTCTTCGTTATTCTCGCGGGCTTGTTTTGCTGCTAACACTGCCTCCTTGTGATTCTCCAGGTTGACTATACCACGACGCAAATTTTTTTGAAGGGCGGCCAACCACAAAGTGAAGCCGCTGAAGAAGGGCTGCGGGAAGGGTTGCCAATCCCCAGCACGAACAATATTTCCTTTCTGCCCAAGAAGAACTCCATCATCCTGCTTATGCCACTTCTCATAACGATGGTCTCCAGTAGAAGGAAAACGGACCTTCTCAGTGGGACTGGAATAAAGAGAAACCAGTAAGAGAATAACGTAGAAGACGGACTCCAAATCGTGGCGGAACCGATGTGGACCTTGCCATTTAGACGAGTGTTGTTCATGCGCCATGTACGGTTTAGTGCCCGTTCGAAACTTGGATGTCGACACTTCATTTTGCGTGCTCAACCAGGCCGCAAGGTCCCAATCATTTAATACACCATATTTCTGCCCATTCTTTTCGCGGACCATGATATTACCCTCACTGATATCGCGATGAAGGATTTGAGGATATTTCCAAGCCCAATGATGACCTAGGGAATTGGGTGTAAGATAGATGATAGTGACGATGAATGTAGCTCACATTGGACAATATCATAGAACACTTGCGCACATTCCCTCTCAGTCTTCAAAGTTGACAGTGGATGCAATTCCTCCAGAATGATGCCACGCACGACACGCATCTCGTACTCTTCCCCGAAAATTCCCTTCAACTGAGCCTGCGGCGACTCCGCAGAGAACTCGATGTCGAATGAATAGTAGATTTCAGGCAAGTGGTTGAGTACCCAGGCGTGTTCTCCCGTCGCCTTCTCCTTGCATTTATCCATGAACACCTTCTCGGATGCTCGAGTTTTGCTAGGAAAGCTGAGCTTTAGAACTAGCTTCTTCCCGCACCAATCGCACCGACTGCTACCCTTGCAGACACACGTTACTTGCATTACTATGGGCCCCCGACCAAGTACACCGTTTGAGCGAAACAGGACACGCCCCACCTTCACAGTGCGCGTTCCCTTCTTGCCATAGGGAAATGTGAAAGAAGATCCTTCCTTGAAATCGAATATTCCACTTGACGTAAACCCCTTGTCGTTTGCAGGACCAGGATACTGGAGAGTAGTGGGGTCTTTCATGAAACTCGTGTTGAAGCCAGGTACCATTCCGAGCGCTTCTGGCGACAAGCCGCGCAATCGTTGGATCATCTTGCTAAAAATAAGTCGGTCTTTACTCTTTCGGAGATCCAATATCTTGTATGTTTATTCAATTCACGCAAAGACACGGGGGGAAAGACTTCGGGACACTTACCCCAGACTCAACGATTGCCTGAAATTGAAGATGAGTACAGATCAAGCCAAAAGCAAACGGATTCATAGCTACCGAACGGTCGTAGAAAATGCCACGAACAAGTTTAGAGTCAACAATAAATAAGATAAAGTGAGACCGAGGAAATCCGAATGAGAGAGCGTCACGTGCATAGCCGCCGAGCTGTTGCCTTGCTCTCTTTGCCAGATCCTTCTTTGTTCGCTTTAGATCGTCTTCAAATGTATGCTGACTGGAAACTCTGCTGTTGCTAGTGGACTGAACCGGTGTGTTGCTGCGTCTGGTCTTCGACACAGGTTTATTGATGTCCTCGTCCACATCTAATCATTCATGCTTCAGTATCTGGAGGATGTTTGATAAGCTTCTGTATACCTGAGTCATCTCGGTCTCGCTTGTTCGTATTCTTGTTTACCTTCGATTTATCGCTAGTCACCTTTGCCTGCTCTTGATCTTTCTTCATCCTGTATATCTTGCCTGCATCTCTTCCGACTGAAAAGACCAATGAGAACACAGTGATAGTGAGAGTGTAAGTAGGCACTTACACTCTCCGTCAACAATGACTCCGTGTTGATGCTTGACCTCGATCAAACCATGCATATGGGCCCACATAGTCCTTTCACCCTCCTTCAATTCCAGATTCTTCCTTTTAACCTTAGTAGGGTCTTCAAGAAGCTCTTTGAAGACTGCTCCGATGTCTGGAGATTCGAGAACCAAGGACCCTGCGATTTTACTAGGATCTTGTCGATAGAACACAAGCGTGTCTGAGTCCCCGTTTGTACATAAGTCAAATGTCGCGACAAGAGCGGGATATAGTCTTGGGTCCTTCTCGTTTTTCGCGTCATCCACAATCTCCAGATACTTATCGAAAGCCTTTTTAACTCCTGGAAGTAGCTTCTCCCGACCTTTGTTGATATCAATATTTAGGCAACACAAAGCCCATTTCTCGACAGGAAGGATCCTAACAGCTTCTAAATCCATCTGCAGGTATCTATACGCTTCCTCGACCGTGTGAGATTCGTCGACAGGAAGAGCTCCAGTGTATGAGCCACTATGATGGCTGCTAGGGGTCGCGAAATAGGTCACAGAGTCGGAGACGTGGTGTATACGGAGCGGCGTTGACGGGCGCTCGGGATTTGTGCCTGTCGGAAGCGGGAAACCTTGCATAGACGGTGCAAGCATTGTTGGATCGATTTGACCTGGGGCAGAAATAAGAGCGGGACCACCGGTACCGACGCCAGTCGGAAGGTTAATCGTTCCTTCGCTCAATCGAGAAGGCACTTCCTCTGTGGAAGGAATGTGCGCTGAACGTGGAGGTTCGTTTCGTCGAGATGCTTCCTCGCGTTGAGCACTGCTAGGTACTTGGCTCGACGATACCGTGACGTCTCTAGCCCCCATATTCTGCAAGGCGGTTGCTTTTCGTGTTCTCGGATAGTTCGTCGGTTGGTTGTTAGACATGTTAGAGCGACGATGGGCAATGATCAATCTGAGGGCAATAAGGAAGAAACAGGTCTCTTATAAGCATATTATTTGCATGTCTTCGTCCTAAAATCGATGTATTGTTATTTCAAACTACCTATTGTTCCCAATTTGGCTCTTCTCGTTTGACAGTGAATTGTTCTGTGACATTGACTCACTCTAACATGAGCCCTACACGAGAATGCTGTGGAACAGCACAACGCCCTCTTCTACAATCAGAATAATTAAACCTTTTTTAGGATTCAAGTCTAAATGAGCTTTCACGAAGCATCATCGATAACCGCTCAAAGTGACTTGAACAATAGCGGTGGAATTTATGGACCCACAACAGGAGGAAGAGGTGAGGACCAAGAGATGGAGACGCATGGACATATGATATGCAGCTATAGAGTTGAGATAAGAAGTCAGAAAAACCAGAACAATTCCAGGGACACTCAACAAGGGCAATTGTATACCTGATTTCGAATGTGAGGAATGTTCTGTGTGCTCGGCAGTTGCAAAAAAAGATTGGCAGATGTTTATCCTCCTTGTTCTACGTACGAGCAGTTCATTAATCGATGTATCTTCTCACATCAGAAACCTTCAACAAATTTGCATTCCTGTGAACAAGTAACCATTTACCCCCTCTCTCCCAGTATATGTGGCGTTGTTTTATTCATTGTGTCTTTTCACAAGTGCAGCAAAAGAAACCCAACAGTCTTGCATTATTTCGAAGGACAAGAGTTGAGACTCGTATTGGGTTCCAAGCGATTTCTTTGCCCCCCAAGCGATTTCTCTGGGGGCAAAGCCTCACAGTTGTTCTTTGCCAAAAATAAGTGGGTCTGTTTTCGAGATTCGATGTTGAATAGAGGGTTAGAGGGCTATAGATTGCTATCGCACCACGGAGTCGGATTAGGTTCGTTCCAAGCCTGGTCGTCAGCGGTCCTGCGGACCGTGCACGTGAAAGTTATTTGTGCATTCGTCGACGTTTGGCTGAATAGCGAAAGCCGGCAACCTCATCATGAGAGTTATTCGGCTTGCAACGAACCTGGAGTCGGATTGTGGCGGATGTGTGCGGATGCTGCTGAGCTACTTGACCTGTGAATAGAATTTCGAAACAAGCACCCCATGTGAGACCTACTTGGGAATGGAGAAGCCAAAGGCCCCCTCCGAACCAGACGAAGGAGGCTCACATACGTCCCGGAGGTGTCGAAGCACGATCCTGGTCTCAGCGCTACCTGCAACTACACTTGCTACATTTCTCAGTGGCTCTATCATTTCACATTGATTACAGCCTCAGCTGTTCCTGATACCAAAGCAGGTCAACACTAAACAACTTACACATCGTGGAAGTGATCTCCAGACTCACATGGATCTACTGAGCACGCTTGAAACGTCGTTAGGAGATTCGGAAAAAAACCGTTGGTTATTTCCATCATCATTTCATCTCTTTGAAAATTGATAGTCACTCGTTATATTTCATTCGTAAAGCTCGCAGCATGCAACTGAGCCTGCCTGCGAGCGGGACAGGTTAAATAAGGACAGAAGGATCTCACTGAGGTCCGTTGTGAATATCCGACAATCCATCGATCCGTGGAACGTACAGTATTCGATTGCGAGTTCATGAAATGCCTGAAAGGTGGTGCTATCGATGGCACGTCTCGCTGATAGTTCGATTTCATTGCAGTGTGCCGTTAAGTATGGGAGAAAGGAATTGAAGATACGAGGCCGAAAGTGCAAGGATGGAACCGTAAATCAAAGTTTGCATGTCGGTCCCACCTCCACTTTCTCCGCTTCGACCTCTGGCAGGCGACGGCGACCACGCCCGTCTGACCGTTCACTTCACCTCATCTTCCCAAGTCCATCGATATTCTCTAGCACAGGCTCATCAACTTCTTTGAGAATCCCAAATCGAATTACCCGTTGATCTCACTACACGGCATAGGAGAACATGGACATGTGAGTGCTCAACATCGTACGAAGTCGCGTGGAACCCCGTGCATTCGACGCATTTTTTCTCTCTTTTTCCAAACAGATCGACGGTGTCCAGAACGTGATCAGTTTCACCAATCGTGATGGTTGTTGGCCGTTTAAGGTATTTCCGTGCGAGACGCTCGACGCCGGAAGGCATTAGTTGCGGAAAAGAGAGTGGTGACCCTGTTACTGACTTTGGACTCGAAATCCAGAGACAGATCCTCAGATTCCTGGCCTTCACCAGCCTCCACAATATTCGTTACGCTGAGGTGTCCGTTTTCGTGTAAGAAAGTAAGAAGGGAAGAGAAGAAAGGAGGGGCTTTGTTTCTTCCCAGCTTCATAGTGGATGAGGAATCTCGCCTCTTCGTGCACTGATTGAAAAAGTTTTATTCGACGTTCAGATGGATCCGCAAGGTTGATTGTAATAGATAACGTCTGGGTGGATGGTCGTATGCACGGTATCCATGTCTATCGAAGACATCAGGGGTGTATGAAGATTCTGCTATCCTTCCGTCGTTGTCGTCATTGTGGTGATTAGGATTTCGTTTTGGGTGTCCATAGCGTCGATCGTCCCAATATCCCAGGCCATCTGCCTCTCTCTAATGCAGCCCTTTCATCACACCTACGCACCCAACATCAAATTGAGACTAGGTTCGAGGTAATAAGACACACCCGGTTTTACCAGCCGTTATTCGCCCGTCGTTCTTGAGCACAAAGGGTGTCAGAAAGTGTGAAGACACGGCTGTGATGCGTTAAGACGCATGAGGCACCTTGGAAGATACGCAGTCACAAAAACAACCGGGAAAAATTATAGTTGCACCAAGGATCCCGAATTAGCTAGATGCTAAAGCGGGTTATAAGAAGGGAATTGCAAATAAGCGCCCTGGGCCTGAAGTTTCAATTGGCACGAACGGAACAAAGAACATTTTACAAGCTCAAGCTCTCTCAAGCTGAGCTTAAGTATTGTGATCCCGTACGACTCTGAGACGCAATCCCTCAAGGATCGTACTTCGGATGCTCAAAAATGTTACTTCGGCAAATATTTTATCATCCATTCGTGTTGTTTTTCGATGAAAGGACTATGAGAAGTCCTTTCCCTAGATTTTCCTCAGCGTCACAGTTCTCATCCCCCCTTTAGGTTCTCTCAAAATACCCAGCAGCCTCTTTGATTTCCTGCCGTATTCAAATCAACTACATGCTAGACGATACTCGCTGTCTGAGTCATTTCGTAGCCCCTGCTATCCCTTCGCCGTCTACGTTTGGTCCTATGAGTGTCATTGGTGTTCAGGCTCGAGGAAATCCCACAACGCCAACGTGTGTATAATTCCAAATTCACGGTGAGCATACACTGACAGTCTAGAGATCAGTTCTTTGTCAATATGTTACAGGAACGTTGAACGTACTCTGTGTGTAGTCAATTGGAGTCACCCTTCGACTATTCACCGCCTGCGTGAAATTAGCCCGCGATTTTTCCACGTGGCACGCCGAATGGTTTTTGGACCCTTATAAAAGCCCTTGAGGACCCCCTCTTCCTTTTCCCCCCTTCCGTTTCACTTAGTCCTTTGATTTCGTTTTTTCTTCTGCTGGTCAGCTAAAACCCTGGTGGTTATCGTAGTTATCGCGCTTATTCCATTCCATTGTCATGTTCTTTCTTCATTACACCCTGTTCATCGCAGGATGTATTCTGGATATTACTCACATATATGCCTTACCGCATCCCGGTCGTCCTGATCAACCCGTTAGCAACTATCGCTCTTGATATAAACACTACTAATCTGACTGCCAGGACTGGGTTTTTCTCGATAGCAATGCTCCATCCCCACCTTTTCCCTCTGTAGATAAAACAGCAGTTTTCAGTATGTCGCCTAAACCTCAAAATTGCAAAAGAGACCAAGTTTGATCTTCTATAGAATCTCCACTGGCTCAGCCCAAGCCAATGGTCAGCCAGTATGTCGAGCTCGGGTGGGCCAAAGTTGCACGCGTGTTCGACTACAACTCCAACAAAGACCACGAAGGAAACAAGGTAGAAGAAGGCGAAAAGGTGCTCATAGCACTCGATTATAAATGTAAACGCGCTCGCGCGGTCGACGCTCTCAAATATACCAAACAGCTTGTCGATGTTGGTCGCGCTGCTAATGGAGCCGCTGCCATGATCATTCGCGGGAGGATTGGTTGGCCGATGGAAGTAGAGTTAAAAAAGCGCAAAGCTCAACACCGGGAGAAAGAGGTCTGGGATGCGGTTTGCGATAAGGTTGTGTACTTTGCAACTGAATACCAAGTCCTATATGTGTATGTGAACTGCTTACTCCCCACTAGATTTTGTTTTGTTTATCCACCTGTCTTCTTTCACAGAGGCCTCGATCTATCTTATCATGTTTTGGTCCACATCAGTGGTGATCCTACCGAGAAACCGGAAATAACGTTGTTGGGTTGGCACCAGCGTTATTTCATTACGAAGGGCACACCTGAGGATAAAATTGTGAGTCAATGATACACTTATGCTACATAAATGCCGCTTGAATGACGTTCCCATAGCGTGAATATTGTCATGCAGAAATCCAATGGCTGAACTATAGTGGCATTGCCCAGTCGCCATACAGCTAGGATTTCTAAATTTCATGAAGGATTTTCTTGACCATGTTCTGAGGTCGAGCTTTTCTATCTCTATATTCCACATCATGTTCACCAGTGACAAGCAATGTTTTTACTCAGTCTAAGTAGATCCAGAACAGGAACTCGAATAACCCATGCTCAATATTTTCCGTAGACTGAATCAACGTACAAGAGTGGCTTCCCAATGAAAATTCTTTTATCTAATCCTAGCACCTCATCTTATCAAGGGGATATTAAGTAGCGTAAGATTTCCGTCTTTTCCACAATTTTAAGTCACGGAATTGTGCGCACAAAACCGCGTAAGATTGGCTACATAGCCTGACTAAATGGAATAGGATCGACAGTATTGATAAGTCGTAAGTGATATTGATGGGGTGGGGGTTGGATCCGTCGTCTCGAACGTTGCAATTGAACGTTCAAGATGACATACGAGAAGATAGGCGCATCCACCTGTAGACGTGAAATTGGCCCGGATGTGGCCCGGATGGTGGTAAAGATGATGTGGCTTTGCGGGCATTCAGATTCAGAATATCCGTGTTGGTGTGGACTGTCGGCGGGGATCCGGCGGGAATAGACCAGGCAGCACATTTTGATGGTTGTCCTTCTTTACCTTACAGAACGGGTGTAGAGTGAATGGATAGATGATTCTATTTCGCAAGGAAGAAAGGTCCACGTTGGCTGTAAACGGGCATTGAGATGGGCAGGGAGTTCTCGATGTGTGAATGGTATAGCACTTGAGAAGCTTGAAGAATGTAGATATAGAGGTAACGTACCAGATGAGCCAGAAATTCATCAGTTTCGACTCAATGCATCATCCCTTATACAGATCCAGATTAATCAGACGAACTAATGTATATATGTTCCTATATCCATCGCGATCGTAGCGCAAACACGTCTGATAGTTTTGTCTGAGCTGAGTCACGATAATTATCCACTTCACTGAAAATTGCACGAAAGCCGAGTTTTGTAGGTGCTGATTGATTCAAGTTTATGCGCACCGAGGGCGTGCGTCGGTTAACTGTAGTTCACCAGAATTATTAACCAATATCCAAATATTATCCCAGAACGAGTACACACCTCTAGCCATGAAGTCTACCCAGGATAGACGAGTCAATTGTTGGACCCTAGCCGTTAACTTCGCTCTTCTGTGCACGCAGATGGCAACGCTGCTTGAATAATTTGACACGACGAGCAACGAACAGACAATAGAAAGAGATCTCAAAAAGTCAGGTGCCGCTTTGAACCTGTGGCCGCCCGTCGTCAGAAAGTAATGCTCGAGTTAAGAGAGGTCAGACTCGGATCCAGAGGGACGTGCTACATAGATTTGAAACTTCAAGCTTCACGCTCGGCCTAACAATCTTTTATAAACGAATACACATTGAACTTGTCGAATCACTGGGAGGAGGAGGCACAAGTCCTCCAGAATAGATGTCCCTTATGTTTCGACAACTGACTCATTGACCTTCCACAACCCTTATCAAGCTGTTAGAGTCACCGTTTTGAACGACTTTGCCAGTACACGGACTTTTCTCGGTGCAACCGTCCGTAGCGTCCTTCACGTTTGTCCAGAACTTCACGGTAATCTCCCCTGCAAAACGTGGATCTTCAATGTTGCACTGATTGTCGTATACAACATATTCGAAAATCGATCCATAATTTGGCGCCGTCTTAATCGCTGCTCGAATTCGATCTCGAATCAGCTCTTCAGGCTTGAGAGAGCCTACAGATGGCTCGATGAATTTGAGATGGAACTTGGGTTCAGTTCTTTGTGGAGGACCAGCCACCCTAGGCTGTAGAATTGCTTAGTGTTGGTACGTTTAATTTGTATATGAATGAAAATAGGGACTGACAACAAGGGCTGGTGCAGCGTGCACATAAGAGAGAACAAAGACGAAGTAGGGAAACGTAAGATGCATTGTCGAAGCGAGACTGTTCACAATGTTTTAGTATATGATAGGGTCCTAAGTACAGAGAATGTACTCACTAGGGAGGATCGGGCGGCGGAGGGCTTTTTTGACGCCACAAAAAATCCACTTTCAACGAGGAAGCTGGCCAGCAGATTCAGGGGAATCGCTTGGTTTCATGGCGCCATTTTATACATAGGAAGGAAGGAAGGAATATTAAACGGCCAAGATCTGAACACCGAATTGCCTCACTGTTCCTTGACTGTGGGACCGTGTCGGTTGTCTTTCTTTTTCTTTCACCAGGGTCGGTAGTCCGATGATGCAAAGGCTTATCTTATAGAGGCTATTAGAGGCTATTCCTTTCAAAGAATGAGAGTCAACCGACGGCCAATATGAAAAAGAAAAAACAGTGAGCACTAAAATCACCCAAACCCTCAATATCCGAAATCCAAAGCGGAACTGAATCGTCTCCATTGGCATGAAATTAGGATGAAAGAAAGAGCTTTATATTCTGGATCATGGTAGGAACGTCCTCTAGTCTCCAGTTCGAAGAGAAGGACACGGATGGTAAAATACGAGAAGGCTAGGCGCCACTCATCTGTTTCCGCAATCCATGTCCCACAGGCTCGTGTTATATGTAGTCAACAGACCTTCATATACTTTTATCGTACCAGATTCATGCCCTTGGGCAATCCTTCAATTTTCTCCTTCCATGAATCCCAACTAGGCTTTACTTCCTTCGGGAGTTTGTTGGGAGCTAGATTTGAGAGAGCGCATGGTGCGTCATTAAGCGAATATGAGAAAGTACGGGAAAGTAACTGACATTTATAACATTCTGCAAGCAATTGCCAATCGCTGACAAATTTAGCAGAGAATGGCACCTGCATCACGGTAACTCCAGCGAAACTGGGATCACTAAAAAAAGTGATCGCTTGAGAGTTTACTCGGTCGTCGGCAGTCGAAGAATGTGTATAAGGGGGTGGGGATTGATTTGGTGCGAGTTCCGACCTGTAGAACTGAGCAAAGAAAAAAGTTAATAGCAGCCGTGACAACGTGTGAGGTATATTCGTAACCGATTGTACTACGCACCATTTGAGGCTTGAATTTGTTGATGTTCTTCTTTGAGGCATATACCAGGCACTGAATAAGGCCCGGGGTTGACAGCAAAACTTAGGAAAAAATCCTCATCTACCACTTACAGTCCAATAGCGATTCTGACAATAAAAAGACGTGAATATCAGTGTCTATTTAATTTGATACACTCACATCGGGATTCTGAGCTGGCATACCAAGCTTTGGTTGGAGATATATAAAACCTGGGGTTTTCGTCGAGTCCAGTTGCATAGTAGGAAGTTTCAGAGTTCCGAGTTGAACCCCATTACCATCGCCAACCACCTCTCCTTCTTCCTGTTAAGCCCTCGATGAGAAGAGATATTGTGTTAATTATATCAATCAGGCTCACCGGTGTCACATACGCAAAGCCCAGCAAAGCCCAGTCCGGATTTAACCAGAGAGCAGCTCTGATTAAGCTCTTCTTCAACCCCTTCCCTCGTGAATCGAGCTGAATGTGCCGGGGCTGGATTTGCGAGTCGGTGTGATTTGTGTAATGATAGTCGTCGTAATCTGAACCTGATGAATTGGTATCGGAAATGACAGTACCAAGTCCTGTCTGCCCCAGCATTGCAGGAAGGGGCGAAGCATAGCATATCCTCGCGAAAAGTGACCAAGCTAGTCCAGCGATAATAACGATCCAGCGTTTACTACTCGGAATACGATGAGATGTAATATTCATGTTTGAAGAGATGTGATAGACGTATTTGGAGACCAGCTCCAAGACTTGCAGTGAGACGGGGAGCACAGGCGGGGATCAATGTGTGCACCGAGTTTCCTTTATTAAGAGTCAAGCAGCGAGAGGCAGTGAGGTGCTTATCAGACCGACGTCCGGCGGAGTGAGTTTTGCTACTGGTATACCATGATTCCGCCACTGTTGTCTGGCACTTTCAAGGGGGAGTCGGCGCATCGAATAGTGTGCATTTCACGGGCAGATACAGGCAGATACAGGGCTTAAGCAGGGTGGTTGGCCACAGATGGATGGACCGGTAAGGAGCGTTAATTATGACGGCAGATTTCACGGAAAATTCCGGAGTTTCAATTGATGAGTTGTCAAGCGTCCGACGTCGAACCTCAAGCAACTTTGTGTAGTGTCTCAAGGAAAATGGGTCTAATATTGCAACAACTGCCTCTGAATGTGCTCTATACCTCCCCCATTGACATGGATGTTCTTGAGCTTCTACTCTCAGGGGGACTTTCTGCTTTTAATAATTTTATTTCCATGGGTAATGGATCTGGTAGTACTTATAGTAATATCTCTGCAATTTACATCAACACTTACACTGCTATTAAGACTCAATTCTGAATGAATTCTCAGTTGGTGTAGTACACAACTGAAGTTAAATTAATTGTGCAATGAGGAACTAATCAAGAGAGACAGCCTATATGCACAGTATAGTTATAGTGTCATAGGCAAGGCTGAGCATCTGCAAGATGGTAGATGCAATTCAATGAAATTTTGGATGCTTGAGGACGGAGGTTGGAGGATTTGATGGTGATTGAAGCTTGAAGCAGAGATAATCAATACTGTTAACATTTGATGACTCACATACCATCTATGGAACATTGTTCTCTTGTTACAAACCACTATCTCACTATCGTGTTATCAGTCTCACCGTCGTGTTATCAATCCCACCATTGTGTACTATTACTATAGGACTACCAGTAGGATACATCGTATTGTACTTCCTTTCTCTCTCGCTATGTTTAGCTGTAACATGACATCGTCTACCTTGGACTTGTATATAAACCTGTAGTATTCGTCTTGTCGAATAAGTAGTTCTCTCTACTCCTTCATCGTCTGATCTGTGTGATCAACTACAGTGCTGTGTGCACTCTATCTCTTACTGCCATTGCTGCTGAATATAACATGATTATATTCTAACAGGTTATGGGCCCCGCCCTAACCTAAATAAACAAGAAATACGGTGCATACATTGATTTATGTCATTAAGGACTAACCCTCCTCGCAAAGCCGATAACCGTCCAACCAAGCCAACTGCAGCTTGTGCTCATAGGGAGCATATCTTCGATAAAGACGACGTCAAGGATCGGTATCACGATCCCGATGGCAACAAATACAGAGTTTGCAAAGATCAACCTTGTCCGAATAGATACGACAAAATAACAACTGGTTATATCCCCGGCTTTGCTAGACTTATTGACAGAAAGCAAGAAGACCTTATACTTGGACGAGGAGCACCCCCAGAGCAGGTCGCATCATCATCATCCCAGAAACCAGAGGGTACGCCAGAAGCAGCACCAGCTCCAGAACCAGAATATCCTGTATTCCCACCACCACCTAGCCCAGTACTAGACCGACCCTCATCACCAATATCTTCACTACCAAGATCTTCACCACCTCCACCATGTCACGAAGCGGCAGAGGCGGAGTGACTAGTGGAGCAGGAAGCGGGGTGACTAAGCCAGGCAGAGAGGCGGAGCGACTAAGCAGGTGAGTGAGGCGGAGCGACTAAGCGGAGCGGAGGCGAACTGGTCCCAGATAATGACAGAGATATATTGAGTATCGTAGTCATAGGTAATAATAAGTAAGCACATACCTGGTCCCAGATAATGACAGAGAGGTCAAGATAAGGGACCAGGCTGTGGAGGGTTGGCTATATATACATAATCTAGTCTGCGAGAAACAACGATGTAATACTGTACAGTTCAGGGGTAAGGAAGGAGGCGGAAGCCGATAGAAAGAGAAGGTGGGTCAGGTGGATCAGTAATAGATAGATCAGTAATCGATGGAGATTGACAGCGATGGGATGATGTATTGTACAAGTAAAGGCGTCGAGACGGTGAGAAAGGGAAAATGATAGGGGCTGCGTACTTTATGACATTACCCCCCTCCTTATGACCATTGCCCTCGATGGTCAAGGTTTTGCCGCTGTCGGATGTTTTTTGTGAAAGGCCCGAACAATTTTTGGCGCCCGGCTGAGGTTGGGTGCGGGTTCCCAAGAGTTGTGTCCTGCATCATAACCTTTCCATTTTACTAGATATTCCAACTTCTTCCATCGTACCCGACTGTCCAAGATCTCCTCCACTTCATATTCCGGTTCATCTTCATCTTCTAAGTACACCGGCTCTGGTGGTGTTGGTATTTCGCCATTGATGGGATTACCTTTCCATGGATATAGTTTGTCGACATGAAAGACAGGATGAAGGCGGTCTAATGACAAGGGAAGGTCAAGGCGGTAATCCAGAGGTCCGACTTTCTCCAGAATACGGTAAGGTCCTAGCTGTCGGTCTCCTAGTTTTTCACTGGATAGCTGCAGGTTAATGTCCTCCGCACTTAGCCAAACTAGGTCCCCAACTTTGAATTGATGCGCTTTTCGCTTCCCACGTTCGTATCCCTCCTTTTGTTGCTTCTTTCCTAGGTGTAAGGCAGCTCCAGCATCCTGTCGCGCTTCTCGGAGAATCCGTATGCGGTCATCCACCGCTGGAATGCCGCTGCGTTGACCAACCGGGATATTGAACAGGGGAAGGTATCCGTAGGTTAACTCGAATGGGGACATGCCTAGGGCCGAGTGAGTCCGCGAGTTAATCACAAACTCCGCCATGGGGAGGTGTTCTGCCCAGTCATCTTGTCGTCGTCCCACATAGAGGCGGCTGTATTTTTCCACTTCCTGATTTGCGCGTTCAGTTTGGCCATTGGACTGAGGACGATATCCGGAGGTTAGATCTGATTTAATTCCCAGTCTAGCGAGGAGGGATCGCATGAGTTTAGCTGCGAACTGAGGTCCGCGGTCGGATTTGAAGTGGAGGGGAAGACCATGGAGACGGAAGATTTCTCGGTAATAGATATCGGCGACACCTTCGGCTGTAATGGAGCTGGTGCAAGGAATAGCATGGATTTGTTTTCCATACAGGTCTGTACAGACCAAGACTGCGTCGTATCCCTGGGAGTTAGGCAATTGTGTTATCAGGTCGACCCCTACCTCTTCCCATAGGCCGGATGGTACATCCAGTGGTTGAGTCACAGCTCGTGGGTGCCGTTGGATCTTCTTGCGGGCGCAAATCTCGCATCCCTCAACGTATTTCTCCACAAAAGAACGCAGTGTCGGCCACCAGAAGTGGGTGCTGACCAGGTCAAGTGTCCCATGTAATCCGGGATGTCCAGCAGTTGGATGATCATGGCATTGACGGAGTACCTCGGTGCGTAGATTGTTGTCTGCTGGTACATATACCCGGCCCCGGTAATAGACCAACCCGTTGTCCTCCTCCCATTCAGCTATCCCATTGGCCAAGCGTTGTAACCCGTGCTTCTTGACTGTTTCCAGACCTTCCAGTACTTGTGCTTCCCGTTCTGAGGCTTTCCGAATACGATCCTCTAGGGGGTTCCGTAGGATTGAAGCGGCGATTTTGGTGAAGTGGCCAGGTTTAAGGACGGTCTGTTGCTGATTGTCATCGCTATCTGATACATGATGTACTGCCATACGAGAAAGAGCATCAGCTTGGGTGTTTACTCGGCCAGGACGGTGGATCATATGAAAATCAAACCGTGATAGATAGAGGGCCCATCGGGCTTGTCGACGGGTAAGGTCTTGTGCTGTGCGCCAGAATTCGAGGTTGGAGTGATCGGTGATAATGTCGAATGGTTGTGGAAGTCCTTCCAGGAAATTCCTCCAGTCCTTCAATGCTTCAATGATGGCAAGCATCTCCCGATCATATATTTCATAGTTCCGTTCTGCTGGCTGCATGGATGCCGATCTGAAGGCTACCGGGTGCCACTGACCATCGTCTTGCTTCTGCATGAGGGCGCCTCCCGTAGCAAAGCCTGATGCGTCTACCTCAATTCGAGTGGGCCGATCTGGCGCCCATAGAGCAAGGATTGGTGCGGAGATGAAGGCCTCTCGAAGGGTGTCAAATGCCTCCTGTTGTGTACCAGTCCAGTTAAAGCTGGTATCCTTCTTGGTTAGGTCGTTCAAAGGTCGAGCTATTCTTGCAAAATTTCGGATAAAGCGCCGGTAGAAGTTTGCAAACCCCAAAAATCCTCGCAGTTCCCGGAGGTTGGTAGGGACTGGCCAGTCACGAACAGCTGCTACTTTGACCGGATCCATTCTCACCTCCCCTTCTGAAATGATAAGTCCCAGGTATTCGATCTGTTGCTGTTCAAATTCACACTTCTCTGGGCGCAAATAGAGGTCGTGCTTTTCTAGTCGCGTTAATACTTCCCGTACCACTTGTCGGTGTTCCTTGAGGTCGTTACTGAATATGAGGATGTCGTCTAGGTAGACTGCCACCTTGCCAGCTGCAATGAGATCAGCAAATATCGCATTCATAAGTGCTTGGAATGTGGCAGGGGAATTCGTGAGACCGAAGAACATAACCTTAGGCTCGAACAAGCCCCGAGTTGTTGCAAATGCGCCTTTCCATTCATGCCCCTTCTTAATCCGCACATTATTGTAGCCCCAGCGAACGTCAAACTTGGTGAAATATCGCGCTCCCTGAAGCCGGCTAATGATATCAGCAACTAATGGGAGAGGGTATCGGTTCTTCACAGTATACTCATTCAGTTTCCGGTAGTCCTGTACGAAACGGAGTTTCCCATCCTTCTTCTTCACGAAGAAGACTGGAGATGAGATGGGTGACTTCGAGGGAACGATGTAGCCTTTCC
Organism: Lentinula edodes; assembly: GCF_021015755.1. Classification (NCBI taxonomy): domain Eukaryota; kingdom Fungi; phylum Basidiomycota; class Agaricomycetes; order Agaricales; family Omphalotaceae; genus Lentinula; species Lentinula edodes. The sequence goes on from NW_025764346.1 coordinate 223,674, forward strand.
GTAGGTTTTCTTCTAGAAAGCGGTCGAGTTCCTCCTGCTCGTTCAAGGACATTGGGTAGATCTTTGTCCGCATGGTTGCTGGTGCTCCGGGTACAAGATCGATAGCGTGATCCCAGGGCTGATGGGCAGGTAATCGCTCAGAAGCAGATTCGGAGAAAACCTTCTTGAAGTCTCGGTACTGCTCAGGGACCATCTCCTCAAAGGTTTTAATGGGTTTATCGCGGTTGGCCTCCTCTGCTAGTTGTTGAGAATAAGTGAACCCTGCTGAGCACCATACTTCCTCTGTTTGTTCTTCCAATATCCCCGCTTTCACCCATGCCCGACGCGTTTTGTGATTGGCTCGTATTCGGTGTATTGGGGATTCCTCCGTTGCTGTTATGATTTCATTCTCCTCTAGGTCTGCCTCAGTGTGATTGGGTTCACGTTGGGATTCTTCATTCAGGAGTTCCTGGATTGGACTATCGGTAGTAGACGCCACTAGGTGAGGGTGTGAAGTCTGCTCATCTTCTACTTCCTCTATATGTACCCGGGGTGGCTTTACTGAAAGTCGTCCCTTCTCCCAGTCAATCTCTGGATTTACCTTCCGTAACCAGGGGAGTCCGAGAATAATATCCTCTCCTCCTAAGTTTGTGATCAGGAAATCCATCCATCGCTCCTGGTTATCCACTGTGAGTGCTAAGCGTGCAAAGTGGGTGATTCGCCCGGCTCGGTTAGGTGTACCATCGATATTGAATACATCGATTGGTTTATGGAGGGGTGCGCAGGTTACGTGATTTCTGGTGGCAAAGTCTTGGTTTAAAAACAGGGCGGTAGCTCCACAGTCTACCATGGCTGCGGTTGTTATACTATGGTTCCTTCCTCTCAGTTTCGCATGAATTCGGAAGTGTGGGGAGCTGGAATTTAATTCCCAAATAGATGATATTGTACATGATGGGAGCGAGTCATACGAAGAGGTAGCGAACATAGTAAACTGATTATGGGGTACTCTCGGTGCAGCCGGAGCGGGTACCCTCTTTAAAAACCCTGCTGAAAACCAGAGGACGGAGAAGACATGGCATTAGCACGGTCCAACAATTCCCTTATTTGTCCAATTTGGGTGGAGAAGTCCTGATTAGCGGGGCTCGGTGTTGCAGGTCCAGCGACAGGTGTTGGGATTGAGGCGGCAATCTGAACTGATTCGTTTGGGAATAAGGTAAATGGTGCCGCCGTGGCTGAGATCTGCTGACGGCGAGGCTGTTGGCGTCGGCCACGGTCGCGACTAAGTCCCATGAACTTGTCCTGACAGACGGATTCTAGGTGTCCCCGGCGTCCACAGTATCGGCAGGTAGTCTCCTTGTGTGGGCAATTCTGCTTAACATGGCCTTGAGCTCCACAACCAAAACATCGTCCGCGCATACGGGCAAGGAAGGCCTCCCTGCTATTCCCAGTGCTGGTATGAGTAGCATCAATGTCCATGGCGTGAGGGTCGGCAGGGGTAATGTGAGCGGTGTGTGCGGGAGCGTGTCCGGTGTTTCGGCCGGTCATGGTGGGATCATGCAGGTAGACATCCACCGATATGGCTCGTTTGATTGCCTCTTTCAAAGTCGGAGCGATTCCTTGGGCGATGTTTACGATGATAAGGTGTTGTCGGATCTCCGGAAGTAAGGCGGTGAAGAAGCGTTCCCGTAAATCAATATCAGACATTTCAGTCCGATCTCCGATATCCTTGAACTTCTGGGCAAATTCTGCAACTGTCTGCCCTTTACTTTGTCTGAGGTTCTTGATCTCGCTACGGGCTTCCATACCTGGGTCCATTGGTTCAAACCGCTGGCTAAATTCCTTCAAGAACGTATCCCAGTTTCCTCCGAAAGGGGGATTCTCTGCACTGAAGTGTAACAGATGGGGAGTTGCCCAATCTCCAGCACTTTCTGTGAAGAAGCCCAGGGCGGACTTGATAAGTTTAACTTGGCTCTTGGCGAGATCCGGTTGCTCTGACGCCCAATTTTGGAACTGAGCCATGAAGCGACGAGCTTCAGCACCATCTTTACCCTTGAAGACCTCGGGTTTGTTCATGCTTGACTTGGATGATGAGCGTTCCTCCATCACTGTAGCAAGGCTGGCTACTTGTCTGATGAGCTGAGCCATGAGATCCTCAGCAGAGGTATTGGCAGGCGGGACAGGAGTCGACATGATGGGAGTAGGCAATCGGGGTTGGGGAATTGGCAGGAAGGTTATATTGCTCACAGTGAGTGGCTCTCGGATCGAGTTCGAAAGGGCGTTGGGGCAAGGTTGAGACTGGCAATCGCGCCAAGTATCGTTGTTGTTGTGGGCGTGAGCTTGGTCTCTGGGGTCAAGTGCGTGCGGGAGTGCGGAGCAGTCTATACTGGCAGCAGGTGTTTCAGAATCGGGCGGGACTGGGGAAGACGTGGTGTCTACGGATCCTGCAAGGACAACCTTATCGGTAGGCTGTCAGTGCAGTAATGGATCTTGACCTAATGTCACGAAGCGGCAGAGGCGGAGTGACTAGTGGAGCAGGAAGCGGGGTGACTAAGCCAGGCAGAGAGGCGGAGCGACTAAGCAGGTGAGTGAGGCGGAGCAACTAAGCGGAGCGGAGGCGAACTGGTCCCAGATAATGACAGAGATATATTGAGTATCGTAGTCATAGGTAATAATAAGTAAGCACATACCTGGTCCCAGATAATGACAGAGAGGTCAAGATAAGGGACCAGGCTGTGGAGGGTTGGCTATATATACATAATCTAGTCTGCGAGAAACAACGATGTAATACTGTACAGTTCAGGGGTAAGGAAGGAGGCGGAAGCCGATAGAAAGAGAAGGTGGGTCAGGTGGATCAGTAATAGATAGATCAGTAATCGATGGAGATTGACAGCGATGGGATGATGTATTGTACAAGTAAAGGCGTCGAGACGGTGAGAAAGGGAAAATGATAGGGGCTGCGTACTTTATGACACACCAGATCCGGAAGACCCAGATCCAGGAGCAGAAGTATCAGATCCAGAAAGTGACGACAACGACGACAATATGTCTAAAGTATTCAAAGCCTTTGACAAGGTATCTACGCTTAAAAGTGATGGATCTAACTGGGACACGTGGAAGAATCGAGTGGAGCTAGCCACCCGATCAATTGGATTTTCAAATCACCTCACATCTAATCCAAAAGATGACACTGAAGCATGGGAAGCCAAGAAAGATGATGATGGAAATTTATTAAATGCCATTGTGGGCCGCCTATCAGACCAGATCTATAGGCGATACAAGAATTACGAAAACGTGTTTGATCTATGGAAAAATCTGCTGAGTGATTTTGATTCGAAAAGTGCTCTCACTGAAGCGCACTTACAACAACAGCTTCATTCCATGCACTGCCATGAACCATCAAAGGTTAATGAGCATTTGGATAAATTGTTGGAAATCAGGGACAGTTTGGAGGCGCGGAAAATCACCATTCCCGAGGAAATGTTCAATAACACGATCATTGCTTCCATCCCAAACATATTCAAACCAACGATTAACGCATTGGTAGTGGTTGCAGCAAGGACTTCAGTCCCGCTGACCACAAGGGAGCTAGTTTCGACGATACGTGCTGAAGCATCTGGTCATACCCGAGGACAGTCTGGAAAGAAGGAATCTGCAAACTATGCCGGTGGAAATTCCAACCGCGGCAGGGGTGGATTTAACCGAAATCGTGGAAACTTCAGAGGCCAGTCCAGGGGCAGAGGAAATGGTAATAGAGGAGGAGGTCAAAGTCGACCAAACTCGAACAATTCCACATGCTACAATTGCGGTGGAAAAGGGCATTTCGCTAATAAATGCAGTTCGCCGAAGCGACAACAGGCCAACGAGGCCCAAGAGAGTTCTCAGAAGAAGGAGAAAAACCAACCGTCTGGAAGCGGCAGTACTAGTTGGAGATCAAAGAATAAAGAAGTGGGATCCTCAGCCACCATTGAGGAAGTACCCGAGTCATCGTGGGCAGCCGTGGAAGTTACCACAACTACGTCACAGGAAATATTTAATTTTTCCGAAATTGCTAATAATTATGAGACAGCCTTCGTAGCGTCTCACAGCAGTGGGGCAATTCTGTTTGACTCAGGATGTTCATCCCACATGACTCCACTTCAGGACAAACTTCGCAACATGCGGAGTGTCCCTACCCGAATTATCCAGGCAGCTAACGCCGAGACCTTCACATCCAATACTGCCGGAAATCTCCAAATCGATCTTCCAATCAACGAGGATGGGATTTCGAAATCGCTTACACTCCAAAACACTCTCCTATGCCCCAACACGCCTAACACACTTGTATCATTGGGTAAACTCGACGATGCAGGATATGTGATGGTAATTAAAGATGGAACTCTTAAGATCATCAATAGACAGGGGGAGACGATTGGAATCGTTCCCAAGACAAATGGTCTCTACCAGATTCCGAGCGCAGAATATGCCTATGCCGGGAAGGCAACCAGGATGGTTTTGCTTTATGAAGCACACTGCATCGCTGGCCACCAGAACTATGCTTATGTCAAGCATATGTTCAAATCAAACCAGGTTCACGGGATCAAGTTAGATCCTAAGCAGATGGAAGAACCCGAATGCCGGACTTGCATGCTTGCTAAAGCTGCCAGATCTCCAATCTCCAAAATTCGAACATTCCCGAGAGCGGAGAAATTCGGTGATGTATTTCACATGGATGTATGGGGACCAGCTTCTGTCCAGACGCTAAATCATTATGTCTACGCATTGACAGTCATTGACGAAGCCACCAGTTGGTTGGAGGAACCGTTAATGAAGGGCAAAGATGAGGCTTTCGCTCAATACGTAATACTCCAAACTGGTCTCCAAACTCAATATGGCGTAACGGTCAAGAAACTCCACTCTGATCGAGGGGGAGAATTTCTCAGTGGTGAATTCACAGCATACCTGGAACGATTAGGCACTAAGCGTAGCCTTACGGTACATGACACTCCGGAACACAACGGCATAGCGGAACGCAGCCACAGGACGCTACTCAATGGAGTACGCAGCCTCATGATATCATCTGGATTACCGAAATGGCTTTGGGGATTCATGATGGGCTACACAGTGTATGTATGGAACAGGACACCAAAGAAGGCAAATGGTATGATTTCTCCATGGGAGAAACGATTTGGCACAATCCCCGACATTTCCAACTTCCACATCTTTGGAAGCACGGTCTATGTTAAACGTGAAAAGGAGCCTGGGAAGCTTGACCCTCAAGCACAGGAAGGACGATGGGTAGGCATTGAGCCAGAGTCCAATGGTTACTTCATCTATTGGCCAGATCGCCACACAGTCTCAACTGAACGTAATGTGCAATTCTCTGATAGGCAGATCCAACCCGTTGAGGGGGAGGATCAGGATTTGGGAAATCTGGAAACATCGATCACCGAGTCGGAACAGCCTATCATACCAGTACCGGAGGAAATTGCCGAACCCATCAACCCAGATATAATCACAGGAAAACGCGTCAGGAAGCCGACCAAGAAAATCCAGGACATCATCAATGGACTTGGAGAGCCGAACCGAGAGCTCAGGCATCTTACAGCATCACTTGGTCAAGTAACAGGTGAAATCATCGCTGACCCCACATCAGTTGCAGAAGCAATGCGACGTCCCGATTGGTCTCAATGGCGGGAAGCCATGAATGAGGAAATCCGTAGATTACAACAGCGCGGGACATATGATATTGTCATTCCACCTGATGATGCCAACATCCTCACATCAAAATGGGTATTCAGGACCAAGCGAGACGAACAAGGAAAAGTCACAGGTCACAGAGCCAGACTAGTGGTACGAGGTTTTAACCAGATACCAGACGTTGACTACTTCCCAGATGAAACGTTCGCATCAGTCACAAAGCTAGCAGCAGCCCGAGCCATTCTCAGCACAGGAGCTGAACAGAACATGTTCATTCACCAGATGGATGTCAAATCGGCATATCTATATGGTAAACTGGACGACAATGAACAAATCTACATGAAGGCACCACCAGGTGTCGACATTGAAGTTAAAGCAAGACAAGTGCTTAAACTCAAGCTCGCCCTCTATGGACTTAAACAAGCTGGTCGCCGTTGGTACATGAGATTCAGGGAGATCATGACATCAGTCGGTCTCACCAGGTCAAATTTCGATCATGCCATATTCTATCGAACTGACCCTTTTTGTATCATATTCATCCACGTCGATGATATGACTATGCTTACCAAGACCATGGCTGTAATGGACACTCTAAAGAAGAAGATCAGGGACCAGATCGAAGTTGTCGATTCTGGAGAGATTCACTGGTTACTAGGGATTGAGATCCGCCGATCTCTACATACACGGTCCATTCATTTATCCCAAAGGGCATATATTGACGTGATCCTATCTCGATATGGATTTGCAGATGTCAAACCCCTTTCCATCCCATTTGATCCACACATACATCTTACCAAGGACCAGATGCCAACTACCGTCGAGGATATCACATACATGCGCGACAAGCCCTACAGAGAAGCTGTTGGCGCCCTACAATACTTATCAGTAGCAACTCGACCTGACATCACTTATGCAGTCGGCATACTGGCAAAGTTTTTGCAGAACCCCGGAATTACTCACTGGAATGCTGTAAAGCGTGTTTATGCATATCTCAAATACACCCGAGACCTATGGCTCACATTCGGAGGAACACAAGCAGAAATCGAAGGATACACGGACGCTGATGGAATGTCCCAGGAGGATAGACATGCTATCTCAGGATACGTTTTCATGCTCAATGGAGGAGCAGTGTCATGGTCATCCAAGCGACAAGATACCATCTCATTATCAACCACGGAAGCTGAGTATATTGCTTTGACTCATGCTGCCAAGGAAGCAATTTGGTTTAGGAATCTCTTATCGGAACTATTTGGTCCTATCACAAAACCAATCATTCTCAATGCCGACAACCAATCCGCCATCGCTCTTGCTAAAGATGATCGCTTCCATGCCCGAACCAAACACATTGATATTCGATACCACTTCATCTGATATGTCATCGAAGAAGGAAAGATCCGCCTTGTTTACTGCCCTACAGAGGACATGACTGCAGACATCTTTACAAAGGCGCTTCCATCTCTTAAGGCCAAACACTTCGCTGCGTCCATGGGACTAACAAAGGTTTGAGGGGGAGTGTTAACATTTGATGACTCACATACCATCTATGGAACATTGTTCTCTTGTTACAAACCACTATCTCACTATCGTGTTATCAGTCTCACCGTCGTGTTATCAATCCCACCATTGTGTACTATTACTATAGGACTACCAGTAGGATACATCGTATTGTACTTCCTTTCTCTCTCGCTATGTTTAGCTGTAACATGACATCGTCTACCTTGGACTTGTATATAAACCTGTAGTATTCGTCTTGTCGAATAAGTAGTTCTCTCTACTCCTTCATCGTCTGATCTGTGTGATCAACTACAGTGCTGTGTGCACTCTATCTCTTACTGCCATTGCTGCTGAATATAACGTGATTATATTCTAACAAATACAATTGGAGGATTTCTCACGAAAGCTCGAGAATTTTCCGTAAAAACTAACTTCATAGTTAATCCGCTTTCTCACGCGTGCTCTCCAGATTCCCGCCGGAAAAAAATCAGACTCCGTTCAGCACATGTAGGTTCAGCAGGTGTTTGCTCAAGATTTTGGTCAGCAGGCACTGTAATCTAAGTTATCCAGTGTATCAGTCGTGTTTTGCATCTCCCTTCGCATAAGCTACCGATATCGATGGCGCTCACTTGCACTAAACACGTCCTTTGTTTTGTCTGGAGCAAAATCTTGATCGCATTTCGGAAATCTTTACAATCCCATAAATTGCAATCTCTCCTCTATGGAGGCCCTGGTTGCTTAATATCTGGAGCGCTCACAGAGCCATCCTGTAAAGATATGCTTATAGAGCGTCCGCGGTATGCAACGCCCGCGTGGGCATTCTTGTACGCATTGTACTGCTATTACAGAACCTTTCTTGAAATTTCTGTCAAGCATAGGAGCACTCCTCTTTCATGTTGTCTCCCTGACCCTTGTTTTTCACACTGGTTAAACTTTGTTCGTGGATGTATTGCTTGCTTCCTTGAAGTCCAGTATGTTATCCCGAGACACAGGAGACCAAGTAATTACTACCAGGCAAAAATAATTCCCCCCAATGGCTTGACCAGGATCCTCGATGAAACACCTTAAACTGGTTGTGTACACGAACTTCGCAAAGATAGTCTCGTTCTGAATGTCGGAGTGGACGAACCTTAAACCGACTACGTTACATACGGCGCACAATTTCGCCTCGCATCACTTGAAAAATCCTCTATACATAGTCTTCAATGGGTACTTGACTCCGTTGATTTCGCTCATACTGTATTTTGAATTAAATCGCTATATTTTGTGAAGAGTAGGGTGTTGTGTTACGATAAGACCACGTAAATAAATCCAAGATACAATCATGTGTATCTTGAAACTGCCCGTTTGACAACATCAAAACGATCTGCAGACCTCTGTTCGATACGGCATGAAAAAGGCATGGGATGACTGTACTCAAATGATTAGGAGAATGCCTGCTTGATGAACTTCTAGACACTCACCTAACAAGACCAGTGGTACTGAACTCAATTGCTTCAGCTGAGTGCTTCTGGCCATGATTCGAAGGTGTTGAAATTGTGCAGCAGTACAGGATGGACGTTACGAGAAGGAAGATAGAGTTTTCCGCCAAAAGTCGTCCTGGACAAACCCTAGTGGAACTAATCACTTTTCCACCGTGCTGAGAATGAGCTGGGTCATCTTACCGTCTACCGAAACCAAACGCATACAAGGCGGGATCGACGGGGGGATGCTCTTCCAAGAATCGTTCGGGAGCAAAATCTGCCGCTGGATACTTTGTGCCGGATGGAACTTCCATAGCTACCGCCCTTTGTGCCGTTCTTTTAGAGTATAATCCAAAAGCCGAACAACCATCCTCGACTCACCAGACATTCGGGATGATTATAGAGTCGGCCGGTATGCAATATCCAGCGTATTCGTCGTCTTTATCCACGCGACGAGGGATACCTAACGGGAATGCGGGTCTCCACCTCATGATTTCCTTTATAATAGCATCGACGTAGGGCAGTTGTGCTCGATCTTCAAGAGTAGGCATCCTATCCTTCCCGATCACTTCGTCAAGCTCATCTTGTGCTTTTTTCTGTGCAGCGGGGTTCTGCATCACGCCAATAAGAAACACCAGAACAGATGTATGCGTCTTCATGATGTCAGACATTTTCATCGAGTCCGGGGGAAGAAAACACCTACTGTTTCTCCTCCAGCTAGAACTTCATCAGCACATTTTGATATTTTAGAAGTAGTGCAGCTATAGGACGTACCACCATACATTGACCCTCCTGACCACTTAACCGCATCATTATATTGGGACTCGTCATCTTCACCTGAGCGATTTGCTAGAAGTTTTTGAGTGAAAGAAACTTGTGCAGTTCCCGCTGCCTATATAGAGAATGCGCTTGAGTGAGGATACTGTAGCAAGCGGCCAACGTACCATTTCTTTTTGCACCTGAGCGAATGGAATTTCCCCCAGGCGGTCAACTATAGCGCGTATTTTTTTAGCTTCCTTTTTAAAGGACATGAACGGCACCCAGTCCGGGAGATTTTTAACTGATATTCAAAGGGCTTTCAGTTTAATTCAAAGGGTATATGTGGTCACTACTCACAGATCGGAAATAAATCTGCAATAAAAGTACCAGGCATAGTAGCATCACTGAGCATTGGCACAATTTTGTCCATCTCGGTTATAAGCTAAGAAACCCATAATGAATAAGCATTGGGACGAAGAAACTTGAACACCTACTCTGTGTTGCGCATCAGAGACAGGAAGCCCGTAAGTTATAGAAATGATTATTCTTCCCGCAGCACTGGGGGACATTAAACGATATTAGTTCCATAAGTTTACCTACGAGAATGGCTGAGCTTACAGCCGAATGTGTTCCCGAAAATGCGTCGGATCCGTCAAGAGGGAGAGGCACATCATGGCTGCAACTTCAGCTTGTGTGTCCTCGTACTCTTTGACCGCATCATTGTTAAGAGCTGTCTTTGCAAGCTTTCGTTGGAGGCGCCATGTGTCATTATGTTGTAACAGGGGCATTCCCTATCATCAACAGAAATTTCAGCGTACTGAAAGGGCAAGCATGATGTACGTACCCTATCTAGACCCATCATTTCGACGACAGTAAACTGTGGTCGATTAGAGTATATGGCGCCCCTTCTGTCGAGAAGATCATCCATGGCTTGCTTCGAATTTAGAATGATGATTGATTGTCGAAGGCCGCGAAGATGTACGACATCACCTACCATGCAGACCTCAGCTGAGCACAATCTGCATTAATACAGAACTTCAAGAACTCACCGAAGATAACCTTCCACTTGGTGAAAGTCAACCATGGGTTCTGGATTGGAAGAGATAAGATGTTGCCGATGATAGGGTATGAACCGGGACCAGGTAGTGTACGCGCAGACCCCGCGGAGGCTCGAAGGACTAGATAACAAGCGACGAACGCGAGAAGAGATAAACCTATGGAGGTTAAAGCATCCTCTGAGTTTTCAAGTCTCATGGCTCGAATAACAAATCACTCTGAAAGATTGAACGAGACTTTATAGGCTTTATAGGTTCTCCAGAGGTGATGCACAAGATTACATGTTTACGCAAACTCAACATAGTTTAGCGAACATAATGAGTTCATGACACGGTTAGCGGCTCTTATTTTGAATGGACGCGGATAATGGCTCTAAATACAACCTGTAAGAGAAAAATTTTAGTCACGAGAAATTTTCCAGTCATTGAACATTACTCTTCTCTCTCTGTTTCATTCTTTATTATGACGGTCCAAAGTATGTGTTTGGAGTGAATTTGAGCAGGCCTGGTTACTGAGTACTGAGTACTGAGAAGAAGCCTGAGAGCGGCAGGACAACGGGCCGGGACAGAAGTCCTTTATGTACTCCTTGCAATGTCCATACATGGCCAGGTCCATCCTCGCTCCTCTTGAAACATCTGTTTGTTTGTATCGTGTCATGACACTGATTATAACTCGTCTGAGATGCAAACAAGTATTTTTTCTTTTCACTCAATAACAAACTTGTTGGGAAGGAAGAATGGGAGGAAACGAAAGCAAATTGAATCCACGGTTCACAAGAGGTACGTTATTTCTACACTGTTCAATATTGCTTTCCCCTAAGATAACCCTTAGCTTGCTGAGACCACCGCTATAATTCAAGGATGTATTATTGGCTCACATGCGGGTAGCAAATTGTACAAGTCAATTTGTATATTCTAAAATCGGCCACGAACGCAACCACGGGGTCTGCGTCGTCGTTCAAATCTAAACAGCAACCAAATACACGACATCGGTAAATCACTAGAGACAAGTCTTGAACTTAACAGCCAAAAGGTGGATACTCTTGATCGTTAAACGAGGAAGCTACCCCACGTGTTCCAGCAGATCTCAGCGACAATGCATCAGCGATTGGAGATGTAATGGGACAAAAGTTGTAAAGAGAAAGTATGATCAATGTACGTAGGTGTCTGATTTTCACGATTTCCTATATATGCATAATTATTCTGATCGGTGAATAATTGACATATCTGGAAAAATAACAGATCGCAGGGATTTACTCTTCGAAAACCATGACCGTGCTAGACCGGTTCTGTTGTGCGTGTTCATTATATCGCGACACGGACCATTCCATGAGCCAATGCGTAGGAGTTTCAGCTTTGGAAATGGCGCAAAAATCATAGGTATGACATTCAAGTTCGATATCTATGTATAACCCGGCTTTCAAAAGAGAGCTGCGTCTGGTTGGAAAGTCGCACTAACCTGTTGCAGTCTATCGTCTTCTGCAGCCAGAACCAGTGTCTCAACGGCAGGAAATGAACGTGAAGCCTCAGTACCAATGTAGATGTTCATACTAGGACTGTCTACGAAGATATAGAGCACTGAGATGAACTGGGGGAATGCAAAAAGGCTGGCCAAGTACTTTGCGTTCCACGACTGTGACAGAGCTATGAGATCGCTGGGCCATCCATGGCGATATTTGACGAGGAAAATATTTTTACTTGGTGACCTGGATTGTCTGGCCCAAGTTTGCATACGAATCACTGAGTCTCTGGCTTCTGGCTCCCAATGAGCCCCACTATGATCGTATATCGCTAGGGCCTCCAAGTGCTGCTGGGATGCGATCCAAGAATCGCATTCAATGACACTTGGAATCCTCAAGGCATGCAATGAAAAAGTCGATCTCCTACAGATTTTCAAACTCGTTAGTATTCTTGCAAGCCAACGAAGCAACGCTTGCCTCAGAGCACTTGCGAGAACGGTCGCGAGCGATGGTGCATGAAAGTTTTCAACGTCCAGTGAGAGATGCTTGAGATTGCTCATGCTGAACAAGGCAGCAGAGAGGTGATTCAATTCGGGTTCCTGCAACGCTCTAAAAATGTAGAGGTCAAAGGTCCTGACATAGGTTGCTTTCCGAGTTTGTCCTGATAACGTTCTGAGACAACCGCGAAGAGCTTCTGTGTGTGTACAGACAGCAGTGTCGAGACGTATGTCATCATATAGAATCATTTCGGAAAGCGTACAGAAGGCCTTGCTAGTTCGAGCCACGCATGTGAGCACATTCTTCGAGCACTTCGTCAGAATCTCCTCCGCGATTTCGACGGGAAGGATATCCATGCCAGTAGCACACCGGCTTGCGAAGCCTTCATGTACTCAGCTGTAACCCTCATGACTTTTATTCTCGGATAGGTATACCGCGGCAATACATTAGGTTAGTGCGGATGCTAGCTGGCAAACATGCACCTATTACAAAACCAACGCCCTATCATACCGGTTTACGATCACTGGAGAATTTCTCCGATGAGATTAGCGGAAGGGCCTTCAAGCAGAAACATGATATACTTTTAAGAAGGTTCAAACCTGTTCAAACACGGAATAGATCATGATATTCTTGACATGACTGAAGCTCCGAATCTAATGGAATTACTTCACGTTCATACCAAGATCAATGCATGCATACATATATCAAAAAACGTCGAAATACGGACCAGACTCGGGAGGACTACGAGTTAAAAGACATCCATTACATGTGGGATACATTGTATGTATGTACCCCTCAACAGAGTTCATTCCTTTCTTAGACTAGGCTTGCAAACCCAACAGCGTTCTGCTCAAAGCTGAACACAGTATAAACATTTTTCATGAAACTAGAGGGGAAAGTGAATTATGATTCAAATATGTGCAACGTTAGCGGCCGGAAAAAAATACCTGTCACCAAGCAGCCAAGTACTGCTACCGAGACCAAGATCCAGGCCAGCAAGAGCGCCGACACACTGAGCAGATCCCGTACCAGTTTGTCCGAGATTGAAGCTAGGAAACCGATAAGGATAATCAATAAGACTGAGCTCAGAGAGAAATGGTACAGAACGGTTACTTTTTCGACGATATAGCAAACGATTTACCACCCCAACTGAAGGATATCGACGAAGAAGTGCTACAAGGGAAGGAATAGAGCCCATTCGTAGCATCGTATAACTGAGACCCAGATATTTTGGCATAAAACTTCTTCACGGCGGCAGGCGGGCCATACATGATAGTTGTGCCAGAGTCGATAATAGTTTCAAAACCAGACACTGCAGTTGAGGATCCATACGTTATACTTGCTCCACTTATTTGCCAAAATCCAGTAGAAAGATCGACGTTGTGAAACTCGGGGACACCGGAATACTTCTCAGTGTTGGTCCCACCGAGGAAGAGCTCCGATCCAGACGAGGCAAGGAAGAGGCTGAATTCATTGGAGGAAACGGCATCCTGGAGAAATGCATTCACGAAGAAAGTGTTTGCCTGGAGGTTGGAAATTTTAGGATAGGCAAACCCAAAGACGCTACAAGGTATTATGTCATCAATATTCTGCAGACTTATTCATGATGTGCATACGCACCCATCAGTTGGGTCGTTTTCAAAGTCAGAAGACAGCTCAGTAACACCAGAGAGTGTCTGTTCTGTGACGGTAATGCCAGCGACAGTTACGGTGTCATCATAGATCGGCCCAGAGACCGACGAGCCGTCTCCATATTGAATCGAAAAGGTGCCGGAGAGCTTCTTGGACGTTGAAGAACTACCGGCGTTGTATTTATGCTTTGATGAGCATACACTACTCTTGCAGGAAGACGATGGAATCCATAGATCAGAGGAGCCAGCTGTGACAAGAGTGTTGAGGAAACGAGCATGAAAATAGTAAAGGGAGAATGGGAACGTACTATCAATGTCGACCAAAAACTTCTGTGCAGGACTGCCGATGGAAATTTGGCCCGCCCAAAGTTCATCGTCACCTTCGTCAATCAAGGCTTCAGTCTAGCGTTTATCGAAGCGGGACTGATTACGAGGCGGAGCGGTAACAACAGGCTTGATTTCCATTCCCTAAGAGCGGACAATGTTAGTGATATTTTCTTCAGCTAAAGCAAATTCCAACCTCGGGAAGATAACCAAAGTTGTTCAGGTAATTGACCAAGTTCTGACGGTGCTTGTTCTGAGTGGCGACTGTCTGAGCAACAGCCCTATCATAATCAAAGGTTCCATCGAGTTTAGTGAGCGATGAACGTTTTGGGAGCGCGATAGAAACCCCGTGTCGCTTTGTAGGACTAGCGGCACAGAGAAAATGAAGGCTAAGACCGAGTAAGACGAGGATGGAGACTCTGCGTAACATTCTTAGAGGGGTAGGAAAGCAGGAGTGTGGACGATGAAGATATCGAGGCTCTTTTGAATGAATCCAGGAGGCAATTGAAGCGAAGAGTGCAAGCCGAGGGGTTTTACATTCTATAGAGAGGACCTTCGACTACCGTAGTTAGCAGAACTTCTATTTTGGTAGAAGTTAGAAATGACTGCGGTTCGCCCGCAGAATCATAAGATCTCGCATGCTACACAGATTGGAACAGTCTAGGACTGTACGAGGAGACTCATCTCAACTTGAGGCCTCCGCCAAGCTCAACCAAAAGTCATGCGAGATAATACGAACCTCGATATCGAGTAACCGCATCCAGCGAAGTTCCAGAGTCACCTGCACGACGAAATCCTCTTCATTCTTGTACGAGACACTAATAGACTATAATTGCTGCTAGTTTCCACATGAGACTGCATGATGTTGAGTCTGTCGCTTTCGTACGTCAAAAAGAGTTGTACACGTTTATGCCAGATGCTGCACTTCTGGATGACCTGATTCTTCGAAGCACGCTATATCGAATCAAAATGAATACGCTCTGTATACCAGACGACGACATGGAGTAGAACAACGGCGCTGCAGCGTACACACCCGAGGGAACGTTTGAACATTGACAGATGCGAGTTATGGGCGTGAAGCAGTGACATTGTCATCCTGAGCCCTGGACCCGTTATCTCTATCCTTCCCTTTCCTCCGTCTTCTCCGACTAGCAGGTTCTCCCTGAGTTGGCGGAGAGACGTATTCCGGGTTTTCGTTGACAAGATTGGCCCATGGTCGAGCAGGATCAATGCTACCCCGTGCGAAGTTCATCTCCATAGAAGGCGGAGGTATTCGCGTGATAGCCGCTTCTTCGTCCTCGGTTTCTGAGCGAGAAGCCGGTCTCGAAGATGCTGGCGTGGATGTGTAAGACGAAAGAAGAACTTTTTTCGATTTAGAATTGAGTGACAGGACTTTATGAGTCTGCGGCTGGGGAGCAATAGGTTTGGCAGTAGGTGTGGTCCCGTAGAGTGTAGGAAAAGCACCAGCTTGTTGTTTGGCTTCTTCGATAGCGCGCTCTCGAGCGGCCACTTCCCTAGCTATTGTTTGGTCCAATTGGGCTTGTATACGGCTCACGAGAGAATCGCGAATATTCCCGGATATAAGGGATGCTAGGCAATGCGGGCATGCAAAGTACGGCTGGTTGACATTACAGAGGATTAGACCACAGGTTCGACAGATTGGCGTGTACGAGGATAGAGGATGATTTCGAGCTAAAGAGTATACTTGATCAGGTTATAGAAGGCGATGAGCTAAAAGACATACCTTGGCAGAAACAGCCACCCTTGGGATCCTTCTTAGGTGACTCCGAGCCTTTGAGCGACGAAAGCAACGATTCGAGTCTCCGTACTTCTTTACTTTTTGGAGGCCCCTGGTCTGATTTAACATTCTTTCCCTTAGATTTCGAGTTGGACTGGGAAGAGCTTGGTCTAGGTGGTGGCGCTATCCTGTCCGAAGGAAGAGAGGAATGTTTCTGAGTCCACGCAGTATGGTACATGGCAGAGAAGATGATTTGCTATCATTTAGTTCTTCTCACCGACATGTACAGCCTCCAACTCTCTATATCTCGTTAATAAATGACTCTTTCAGCTCTATATCATTGACACTCTTGAGCTTGAAAAGCAAGTCAAGACAGACAAAGTTAAGGTTACTTCACCTTGACTTTACCCCAAACGGATATAGTTCGGAGTTCTGCTGGTGAGTTATTATATCTCATTTCGTTTTATTCACAGAATGATTCAATGCTCTGCTTCAGAAGCGTAACATCCGATGCTTTTGATCTCCAATGTGCCCCAAATGAACAGATTGCTGTGGCATTGGCCCAAGTGACCACAGACAGAAGGACACGACCCTAGCCTTTCGCCACTCATCCCCCTGTTGAGTGCCTTGTATTGGAATTCCCTTTGTGCTATATACGTTTCGTACGTGATACCTTTGCTTAGGTGCCACCACTCTCTGTACGCTTCTTTCTGTTCACTCGAGCCTCGATAGTCAGACAGTTTCCTTTGCAGACAATTTTACTTCTAACTTCGAGATCTGAAGATGTCTCTCATCAGTGTGGTGAGCTCATGCATACTCTGCGACGATAGTGATTTCCCGCCTTACCTCTTTGCTTCTCTTTAGCGGCACATGGGCTTGAAACGCGAGCTTCCGCTCGAACTTCTCTACAATGTCATAGACATCTGCGCCCAAAACGCTTCTTTCAACGAGCTGAAATCCCTTAGTCTTGTATCCCGATCATTGAACCGTCAAGCTCGAAAACATATCTGGGGTCATATCGAACTTCCTACGAGGAGAGCTATTAGATTAGATAGGGAAGGAAAAGACTTCTCATCCCTTGTTGACGTTTTGTCTACGCTGCAGGATATACCCAGATCACTACATCTGGTTTCATACCCTCCCGAAGTCTTATCGCCATTCTTGCGGAAGCTCAAATTCCATGCGTTGCAGCGAATCTCTATTCATGGATACGATCCACGCGCCTCCTCTGCCCCTTCCCCCTCCACACTCGCGAAACTGCTGCGAACGAACTCCGCCTTGCATTTGATGAAACTTAGCAACATTCGGATGAGGCCGATTTCCTTCCTTGACCTTATCTCGCAATCAGAGCTGCAGGGCCTCCGGCATTGCATTCTCGATATCATAAACACTACAGTTGACGATAGCTGGGATGACTATCTCAGGGAACCGGAGTCTGATGCCATAGATGATTTCTTAGAGAAGAGGAGCGAAGGGCAGGATGTGGCTCGGCCGTCACTGGTGTCATTATACCTGAACCGCGTCACAAATCTTCCCAATCCTGCATTTTGCAAGGCCCTCTTCGGAGACGTTCACTCTCTGTTCGATATCTCGTCCCTTCAGCAACTCACACTCTGCATCTCGAGTTATCCACCCGTTCCACTGGAATATTTCACAGAAGTTATTGAGTTGTGCTGCCTTTCGGTCTCCTCGTTGACTATCCATAACTGGCAAGGTTGGTGCCATATATAAAATCTGCATCAATGAGCGCGATATTAACTTTCGTTCAAGACGTAACTCGTCCGGACTCCCACTCTGTCACCAAATTCGTCAACGCGACCAACGTAGCTTTTGACATCTACGGGGGGACTGGTCTCGAAATTGTTGAAACCTCATTAGAGTTGGCATTGGAACATCTCCTGGGTTTGAAGTACTTGAAAAAAGTGAAATTCACCGTCGAGTCGTACAATCCACTCGAATTTCTCCCGAAACACAAGGATGGCTTGAATGAATTATGTTCTGCTGTTCCAGGCATTGAAGAAATAGGTGAGGTCCCGACCCACAAGCGCATTACGCCCCACTAATCGAATGGAAAAAATAGTGATATCTATCAAGTCGGTAAATGCAGAATGCTACAACCTCGAGCAGGTCTTCACTTGGAATAAGGACAAATGTATTTTGATGTTGGCCGAGCTGGATAAACGTGGAAGAGAATGATAATCTATGATCGTACTCGAGAGTATGCGGTGAAACACTTCGACGTCGATCTACACCCTGAAGACAGCCAAGCACAAGAAAATCTTTGGATTACTATTTTGTGTTTTGCAAAATTTAACGCAACTTATATACAATACTGTTGAATAATATAGATGATAGGTTATATGAGCAGATATGTAAAGCAAAACAGCATGTTGATAACAATGACGAAGATGGAGATTGCAAGGAGATTTCAGTAAACGGTTGCAGAATCTTCTGATCCACATTCATCATAGCATTCAGCAGTAATTTCGATTACTGCCTTACCAGAGCGATATTTGGATAGACTCTGCTTCAAGGCATCGGCGAGCTGCGGAGCGTCCTGCATCAATTCATAAATTTGAACGCTGACTATGTTCCAGTTAGATATGCCATTCTGTGGCAGCGGATCCGATTGCCCGACATCCTCTGACAAAGGCGGTAGACGAGACTTGATGAATTCGGCCAATGCTATTGAGGGAAAAGATTTGGAGTTGAACCCGAGTTCGATGTGTGTGAGATCGGGGAGAAATGGAGCACTGATGCCGACGTCATTTGAATGGTCTTTCACTGGATTGTAGCGGGCCACGAAACTCTGGAAGAAATGTTCCGTCAAAGGATTGGATTCATCTATCTTCGGCGAGGCTTCCTTAAAGACGAGATGCTTTAAAGCAGGGAGCCTGTCCAGGATCTTCATAAGATCAGAATCGGAGATGTAACGGCCAGCGAAATGCAAGTCAGATTTGTGGTAGTCAACAGGGATCGGTCGAATAGGGATAGCAGGGACTTCGTTGGGAACAACCAAGATTGGGACAAGGTGTTGTACGAGTTGTCCCTCTCATCGACAAATGTAAGTTTTTCTACGTTTGGGAGCGTGAGGCAATCAAGTAAGTTCCCTAGTGGGTCGGGAGCCATGTTTTCCTCGCGTGTTGCAGTGACCGTTAAGGCCATCAACTTCGACGTAACATGGGAGGAACCAAAATACCTATACGGCGAGAACAGCGTATGGATATTAGCAGTACATTTGGATGATGCGTTTTCGAAAAAATCCACAGCGGTTGCTGGTGTTACCCAGGTGAGGGAAATGTCATCCAGGCAAGTAGAACCGAAGTCGCCTTCAAAGGCAAACTTGGTTACAGAAAGTTTCCTTAATAGAGGCGACAGAAAGCCTGGAAACGAAGTGGTTCCCGCGTCCATGTCCGGTGCCGGTACGCACTTAATATCTAGCTTTTGAAGGACTGGAAAATCGCTAGGAACGCGCATGCTATCCAAGACGCTCGACTGGGGAAGCCGTAGAACAGCACTACGCCACCGGAATGCATGCTGGAAAAGTTTAGGGAGAACTGGAAACAAAAGCCCCGCATTACCACCTTCCTCTCCTTCCTGTTCTGAGTTATAATCTTCATCTTCGACTCCGTAATCAGAGTATAGCACACAGATATCAAGCGCAGCTCCCTTGGAGCGCTCTAGATAGAGATTAACCAGAGAATTAATGAATGGTGGTGTCTTCTCTGGTGATATAGAATCTAATGCCACGTAGATTTTACCCCACAGAGAGGGTGTAGCAAGAATTATCGAGCGCCAGCGCTTGTTCACAAAACTGACAGCAAGGAAGTTGGCGTCGAAGTCTGGATATTTGCAGGTTCGTTTGAACCTTTCCGCGGTACGTGAATCACAGAAATGACGTAAAATTTCGAGGAGTAGATCGTTTGAAAGACGATTTATGTGACAAATTTTCGGTGTTCTTTGGATTCTTTTGCCTTTCGCCTGTTTTGTTCGTTTGGGGGGCATTTTTTTCCTGAAAATCTACGGGTTGTCCAGAAGTAAAGATAGCTTGTGTACTATAGGAGGAACGAATCAGGCTATGCGATATCATTCCTGACTCGGGACTTACATTGTAGTGTTCCGCGTACGAGTCGAGTATGAGCGAGAGAGTCGGAAAGACACCGCGTTCAAACACTTGAGAGCCGGTAATGTTAAGGACCTACATAAACGTAATAGTAACTCCCGGGCCACGTGCATCCCGTCGATTCAAGTTGCTCCGACTCCGGATACTCTCTTCCCCATCTGCACCATGCCCCGCAAGGCCCTTATTACAAGGTCTTGATGGGCTTTCCGATTTGGTCTACTACTGGGTAGAATTATGAAAGGCAAATACCAAGTACCGGGACAATTGCATGTGTATGTACGTGGTAATATATCCTTTCCCATTATTGGCAGACTCCACTTCCTGTCACGAGGGACAGCTTAAAGAGCTTAAACTGCAAAGTTCTCAAATCGTCTGTACCTTTCTTCAATGGGAACGTCGATGTTGCACTCGGCAAACATCCAGGCTCTCCTGTCCCTCTTCGTTTTTTGGACCTTCCGCTTTCTATGGGGAAGACTAAAATACCAGCAGCGGGATATACAGAAGCTCTTAATTGTTGTAAGTGGTCTCTTCACATTTACTTCATGCCTAGAATGTGACGGTGGATACAGCCTACGAAACGAAGCTGGATATGGGGCCATGAACTTGAAATTTTCCAACACAAAGCTTGCGAAATGTACATTAGGTGGGCTGCCTCTGTAGGCCCTATATATCGCCTGAGAGCGGCATTTTTCCAACCTGACATCGTATGTACTATGTATATTGCTTCGTCTCTTAGTGTGTCGCCTGATTATCTTCATCACCTTAGGTTGTCGTGAATGATATCATCGCCGTCCAGTACATCTTTCAAAACGCCTACAGCTATGGTCGGTCTTCATTTCTCTAACATTTTTTGGCTTCGAGTGCTGCCGTTGCTATTCTTTATCCTAATCATGCATATGGCTGTACTCCGATGTAGTGAAATCCCCGGCATACCGCCCAATCGTGAAACGAATTCTCGGGAAAGGGATTGTATATGCCGAAGGTGAAGAGCATAAACACCAACGCAGACTCTTGGCTCCAGCCTTCACGTATGTGCTCCCTATCTTTCAATGCCATAGTAGGCTTACTTTTGGCTAGGTCCAACGCTGTCAAGGCGATGTCTGACGACATATTTGCTTGCGTAGATAGGGTCAGCCCTTTGTCATAAAATCACATATAATGAACACCGTGCCGATTGTTGATGCTAGATGAGCCAAAAACTACGCACTGTGATTACCAGCAGTAATTCAACAGATACCATCGTCAACATAGTTCCATTTGTAACTGCCTGCACGTAAGCACTTTCTGTGGTTATCCCTGGGTAGTTTCTCAAGCAATTTGATCTATTATTCTAGTCTGGATATCATCGGGCGGGTCGCCTTTGGGCATGATTTTGGTGGAGGTGAGAGCAAGGAAGCCAGAGAAATTGCCTCCGCCTGGCACGAAGATGTGCTCAAGAGTGATACATTCAGAGGATTCATAGCCCTCAGATTGATTAACCTTTTTCCGTGGATTGCTAAATTGCCCATCATCGCTGGGGAGAGCGTATCCAAGCGCATTGTTGGCAGACTCGCGGGGGTGCTTCTGCAGGACAGCCATGTTATTTCAAATGCTCATAGGACAGATATACTATCTCTGCTCATAAAGGATAATCAAAAGAAAGGGAAATCGGAAGTCGGCCTGACTGATATGGAACTTCTCGACAATGTGTGCAAGGAACTTATAATTCGTGACGGTGCAATATTGCTTACCTGGTTCTCTTTCATAGGTTACCACTTTGATGATGGTCGGACATGAAACTAGCGCGGCGACACTCGTCTTTACCTTACTTGAACTTGCCCGAAACCCTACGATCCAGGAGAATCTCCGTCGGGAGGTGCAGACTATGGGGCATCTTAATTACGACCGTGTTCAACAACTAGAATATCTTGACGCCGTGGTAAAAGAAGGGTATGTTGAGTTGTTGTTCTACCCTATCAATGATAAGATGACACTATGACATGTACTGTTTGCCAGACTTCGCTTGCATCCTGCAGCTTCACTTACAGAACGTGTCGCCCTACAAGACGACGTTATACCTCTGAGCAACCCTGCCAAAACACAAAATGGTGATGAAATCTCTTCACTGTCTATCAAAGCAGGCCAGGTTTGTTTCTTCTTACATTTAACTTCTTCAGGAGCTGCATTGAGTATTTGTCAGGTATTTCACATTCCTTTCACTTCACTGAATGTCAGCCCGGAAATTTGGGGTCAAAATGCGGCTCAATTCATACCTGAACGATGGATTAAATCGGGAGGTATACCTCCCATTGACAAACTTCCTCGTGGACCCTGGACTGGAATATCAACCTTTTGCGATGGTCCAAGGAGTTGTATTGGTTATCGACTTGGTCAGTATGAATTAGATCCATGACAATGTGCCTTTGCATTCATATTTCCTTAGCGGTTCTAGAGCTCAAGATAATAGTTGCTGTTGTTGTACGCTTCTTTGAGCTTCGAGACAGTGGGGCTAGGATTGAAGAATATTCGAGGCCGACAACTTTACAGGCTTTTTCTGATGGAAGGGCGGCCTCACTACCGCTCAAGCTATCTCTAGTTTCTAATGAGCATTAATGTTGAATTTGTTCAATTCATACAACCATGTACAGTAAATGTTCTTGATTGGATACATGTGTCCACTGATATGCTGCACCTATACCCAATAAGATTTGATCAGAGCTGTTTTTTTTAGCAACAACATAGGCTGGGACTTGGGTTCCACGGGACTTGATCATTAGCACAAAAAACTCCCAATTCTCAGTAAGCCTATTTGCAAGAACATTTCCAGCCGTTCCTCCTTCATGGGATGGAAGTTGATGAATAAAGGCAAACATGATAATTATAGGTTGATTATACGGACCCCTCAGGCTTGCAATGATAAAATCAATAGTGAGTCAGTGAGGTTGTTATATATGGCAAATAAGCACAATGCAAAGGTTTAAAAATGCCACAAAGATTAAGCGTAACATATTATGTGGATGAACTTGAGTAAAGTTTATTATGTAGTACTAGACTTGGGTCAAAGGAAATATGCTCCTTTTATTATTCTGCTGAACCTCCCTAGTTAAGAAGCCTCGGGAGTTTAACCTGTAGGATTCACGGGAATAAACCTGGCAGACCTATACTACATATAGTCAGTGGTCAGGTCATCAGTCTGGTTATGCAAGACTAGAAGAATGGAGTACTAAGTTGCACTACTAGTAAGAGTATAGTAATTCCATAGTGGAAAAAGGGGGAAGCTCGGACGGTGTAAGTCACGAAGGATCAGCGATATGCAAGACTTTTTGAGAGCTGATTAATTACAACTTCTTGAGACGTTCTTGAGACCCTTGATTCGCAATGAATTTAATTGGGATGGATCGTGATGAAGTCCATGAGAATAGATGAGAATTCAAACTTCCAGTCGTAGTCTGGCCTGTCTTTGCTTTCCATGCTGGGTGGTGGAAGAAGGATAAATGAATAGAAAGAGATATGTGGCATGCCACGAGAATGGCATCAATCAATCGCTTGTTTGAATTCAAGTATGTATGTATGTATCTACATATTTGTACGGAATCCCTTGGAACTCCCTTCAAGTTGACGCGTCAATATCTCAGCTCATCAATACTATATCAAAATGATGCTCGACGTTCATTGTTCCGAGTTTGTGGGCGATCCGCACGAACTGTATTCTCGAAAAGATTTTACGTGTTCAAATCCTGGCGATGCGAGATAGGCCCTGCCCTGTTTCATTCTTTCTCTCTCCGAAAAATGCTGGGGTTGACCATGACGAACATCTACCAAGTTCTCCCCTTCTTCTTTGTTATTTGGACGTTGCGTATCGCATGGACAAGACTGCAGTGTCGTCGATGGGATATAGGAAACCTTCCAATTGCCGTGAGTTGGTTATCTTCAAATCACCCATTACAATTTGCTTCATATTATTATTACTACTCGTTAGCCCATGAAACACAGCTGGATATGGGGACATGAGCTCGAGGTTTCCCGTCATGAAGCTTGCGAAATGTACGTCAAGTGGTCGACTTTGGTGGGCTCTGTGTATCGTGTCAAAGCAGCTTTTTTCCAACCTGATATCGTGCGTATGAATTTGCTACCGCTCTTAAATAATTGCATCTTACTAACAATATACTTCAATAGCTTATTGTGAACGATACTTCCGCCGTTCAGCACATCTTCCAGAATGCCTACAACTACGGTGAGGACATTTTTTCTGATTTCAGGTGTCATGATAATCAATAATCAACTGATTGATTGTCGCATTTAGTCAAAGCCCCAGCGTTCCTACCAATTATTGAAAGACTCATTGGAAACGGGATTGTATGTGCTGAAGGTGAAGAGCATAGACATCAACGAAGACTCTTAGCTCCCGCCTTCACGTACGGCGTTTGGATTTCACTTTGAGACATTTTGCTTATGTTGGTCTAGATCCAGTGCTGTTAAATCAATGTCCGACGACATATTTGCCTGTGCAGACAAGGTCAGCTCCTTATTACATATCTATTGACGTTTTCCCTTTTTTGACTTCTGATTTTAGATGAGCCATAAGTTACGTGGTAGTATCAATGAACAAAATACTGTAGTCGATATGGTTCCATTAGTTTCTGCCTGCACGTAAGTGATTCCTTTGTGATTGAGAGTCTCGTTTATGCAATTGATATGCTTTTCAAGTCTGGATATCATAGGGCGAGTCGCTTTCGGTCACGATTTCGGCGGCGGAGAGAGCAAGGAAGCCAAAGAAATCACCTCTGCATGGCATGAAGATATTCTTATGGCTCACACGTTCGGAGGTTTTCTAGCACCCAGGTTAATCAACCTTTTTCCGTGGATCACTAGTTTGCCAATCCCAGTCATTCCAGGCGAGAGCGTGTCGAAACGAATTGTGGATAGACTCGCAGGCAAGCTTCTCCAGGAAGATCATCACCACTTCACTTCGAATGCTCGTGGTACGGACATATTGTCTCTGCTAGTCGAAGATAACCAGAAGAAAGGAAAGTCCGATTTACGCCTATCTGATACTAAACTCCTTGATAATGTGTGCCCCGTTTCTCACTTGAAAAAAAAACCACTTATCTCCCTTTCCAGATTACGACGTTTATGATGGTCGGACATGAGACTAGCGGTGCTTCGCTGATATTCACATTGCTTGAATTGGCACGTAATCCTACCGTTCAACGCAAATTGCGCCAGGAAGTACAAGCCGCAGGTAACCTTGATTATGATCGCGTGCAGCAACTAGAGTATCTTGATTCTGTGGTGAAAGAAGGGTGCGTCCCTCAACTGCCTTATTATATGTACCCTATATAATATCATATCCAGACTCCGTTTGTATCCTGCATTGCCAGTCACTGAGCGTGTAGCCCTTCAAGATGATGTTATACCTCTCAGTAGACCTATTGAAACAAAAAACGGGAATATCATCACCTCGTTGCCTATCAAAGCTGGCCAGGTTTGTCTTTTAGGCTTTTCATTCGAGAAAAACGGTATATATAATCTTCGCCAGGTGTTCCACATCCCCATAACGGCACTCAACGTCAGTACGCAAATCTGGGGCCAAGACGCACAACATTTCATACCTGAACGATGGATTGAGCCAGGAGGTGTACCCCCTACCGACAAGCTCCCTCGTGGACCATGGGCTGGGATATCAACGTTCAGTGACGGGCCGAGAAGCTGTATTGGGTATCGGCTTGGTTAGTTATCAGATTTTCTCTATGACATTACGTTCTGTCTTTGTTCACGGAATATTTGTTCTGTTTTTTTCTTTCTCCCTTAGCGGTCTCGGAGCTGAAGATAATAATCGCCGTCCTTGTGCGCTCTTTTGAGCTGGCGGATACCGGGGTCAAGATTGAGCAATACATGTTGCCGACACTGCAGTCATTTGCTGACGGTAAGGCGGCGTCAATGCCACTCAAAGTATCACTTGTGTCCGACGAACAACGTTCAAGTTAATTTTCCGTTCTTTGAAGTATAGTCTTTACCAAGTACCCTGGATGTAAATTGATCCTATATGACGGTGGTTGTGATGAGAACTTAATTCGTGTTTAATTCCCGCAACGTTTTTGATCATTTCTGCGTTTGTCGTTTTGGCATCCGTATCCTTCCATATCTTCAAGTTCCTCCTCAACCTGGTTTTGGTTTAGGCGCTTAATTAGTATGTATGTATATATAACCACATCCAAATTCAATTGGTCTTATAAAAACCTGATCTTCCGAAAAATCAAGAGTTTTGACGACGGTTTACATTACAGACTACAGTTACCCTTGAGCTTGGGCGCCAGTTGGCGTTTACATCTTCACATTTGTATCGAACAATTTTCATCTTTGCTGCTTGCTGCCTTTCTCTACTTTGTCGGTCATAGCAACTACACAATAACATGATTATCTGTTCACTGCGGAGTACCCGGACGGTGACTGCGGAAATTCAATTATTGCTGTTTTCACAAAAGTTGGCGCCTCGGTCACACGCTTTACTTTTTGGTTTCAAAATGATATCGAACGAAAACATTGATATCTCACTCGTTCCTCGACCGATTACTGTAAAATTTAGTGCGTTGACAAGCTGTAGTATGCGCTCAGAGCGCCCCATGGTTATTTCTTCCAAAATATATAATTTTACAAATCTCAGCTATCAAATGGTGCCAAATGAAAACAAAGATATCTTGCTCAATTTTCCACCAATGACTGTAATTTTTAGTGCCTTGACAAGCTGTAAGGCATCCTTAGAACGCCCCATAGTTGTAGTATGTGGTAGAGCGAAATCAATTTGAAGCTGTTTGTTACTGCTTGTCCTATCCTTTGCGCTGCCTTCTTGACGTTACACCCCATCTCACTGCAGTATGACTCGCGGAAAGCCTCTATCTAAAGACCTTCGCCACACAATCATCAACCTTCGTCGCAATTGTGTGTCTCTTGATGAGATTGTTACAAAATCAGCATGCAAACGTCGGACACTGCA
Organism: Lentinula edodes; assembly: GCF_021015755.1. Taxonomy (NCBI): domain Eukaryota; kingdom Fungi; phylum Basidiomycota; class Agaricomycetes; order Agaricales; family Omphalotaceae; genus Lentinula; species Lentinula edodes. Next base: position 250,847 of record NW_025764346.1, read on the forward strand.
ACGCATCCTGTCTCAACACCGGAAACGCATCCAAGGCACTCTACTTCTTACCACTGACCTTCGAGGGAGAAAACGGAAGATTAGCATCGAGGATATGAAGGTATGTTGTTCTTTTGCTTGTGTATAGAAGCAATACTAATGGAAGGACCAGCTTATTCACGGGTTACTTGCACACACACCGGACATGTACCTTGATGAATTGAAGCAACAGTTAGAGGAGCGACGAGGTACACAAGTTAGCATTACAACAATATGGAGGACACTTAGGCAAACTGGATACAAGCTCAAGAAGGTACGATATCTTGTCCTCGATTGACATTCTCGTCATTTATCCGTATATCACAGATTACTCGTGTTGCAATTGAACAAGATGAATTCAAACGAGCACAGTTCAAATTAACATATTCACACTTATATCAGGCTGCGCAACTTGTCTTTGTGGATGAAAGCTCATTTGATAGACGGACACCATACAGATGAGTACGTGCTGGTGTTGCCTGACTTTCGGATGGAGAGACTCTGGAAAAAGACATTAGCAGTCTAGCGGCAGCGGTATCATCAATCTCAGCACCTAAATTGCTGTGACATGCATCGTAAGCTGGTCTGCCTCTGTGGTAAGGTTTTGGAGTGGGGCGAGGTGGTCGAAGGGGAGCATCGGGAGTGAGTGATTCATCACTGCTCAGTTGATCCTCTTCTATTTCCTGAGTTGATTTTTTGTTCTTGCGGCTTCCAGACTGCCTTCTTTTAGCATTCTTCTTATTGCCCATTGAGACAATGAAAAGAGAAACAGCAAGGAATGAGTCGCCTGATAGTTCAGGGTCATTTTCCGGCCATATGTGACATTCCTCAACTTCTACTGCCTGGGTCACACCATTCAAGATAGGACTATGGGGCGCTCTGAGGATACCTTACAGCTTGTCAACGCACTAAAAATTACAGTCATTGGTGGAGGATTGAGCAAGATATCTGTGTTTTCATTTGACACCATTTGATAGCTGAGATTTGTAAAATTATATATTTTGGAAGAAATAACCATGGGGCGCTCTGAGCGCATACTACAGCTTGTCAACGCACTAAATTTTACAGTAATCGGTCGAGGAACGAGTGAGATATCAATGTTTTCGTTCGGTATCATTTTGAAGCCAAAAAGCAAAGCGTGTGACCGAGGCGCCAACTTTTGTGAAAACAGCAATAACAATGATAAGGCTCCTCCCATCTCCTTCGTATGCTGATAGCCACCATGAAGCGATTCCTGGGGCTTTTTCTCGCTTTTACCTTACTAGAGGCGGCTCAGATTCCTTTGAAGGTCCCACACAGCGAGCTTTCTACCACTTTCAATCTCGGAAACGATGGTGATACTTGGGATATTAGCATCGCACCAGGCGAAAATGTTACCGGGCACCTGGTTTTCGAGACTGTGAATTCGCTTATGCAGCACTGGCCAAATACACGTTATCGAAATGGTGTGTGGTCTTTCATTTATATTTCGGACCGACGCTCACCTGTTTGTACGACCCAGGTCATAGCATTGTTCCAGGAGTAGTACCTTCGGGTACAGTGCTTTATCATGGCCGTGGAGACGCTAACACCCCGACTAATCCTGAATGGCTCGCCACAGACCCCGAACATTCGTATATGTTTTGTCGTGGGCAAACAGCAGACTCTGGATGTTGGCAACTTATGGTTACGGCTATACGTCCTCTGAAAGTACTCTACCTGGACGGGAGTGCTGCGGCAAAGATGCCGGACGGGGTTATGGACTCCCAGGACATTCTAGCGTATGGCAAGGTTGTACCGGAAAAGTATCGTGGGGAGCGGGAGAGAATCAACAATTTGTGTGAGTGGACGAAGGATCTTGATGTCGATGGGTTCGTCAGGTATGTCGTATTTGCTGATAACAAGGATGTAGACCAAGTCTGAACTGATTGACCTACTAATCCAGGATGGAAATGGACTTGTAAGTTTAGTTTTCCACGGCGATCACCAATCTTACTCGTTACTTGCCTGCTCACAGTGAAATTATGCTCTGCGATTTCACTCAAGGTGTTTTGGTGGAAGCAATCAATCTTCGTTCTCGATCTAGAGGCGGCCCTGGACCAGGAGGTCCTGGTAGGGGTCCCGGTGGCCCTGGTGGTGGTCCCGGTGGTCCTGGCCGCCATTTGGAAGAACTATTGCCTCCTCCAGAAATCCATCCTCATCATGAAAGTTCCTACACCCGAAAAGCCCACGTCAATTCCTCCGCTTTCCCTAATATCGGCTTCTCAGAAAGCACCAATTCCGGCTCTTGGCACAGATACTATCCGGGCGAAACCCGTATTCAACTTGACCTTACCCGTCTGGTCTCCTTCTACGACACTGACCTTGTTCCCAGTCTTGTTGCTGAGCGATACGGTAAGGAGCGAATCAGACATCGTTTGTTGGGCATTTCTCCGGAAGATATCCACACTGTTGTGCGAAAGGTCGAGGAGCTGATTGCGGTATCCGAAGCTGGGAGTGGTATCGACTGGGCTACTCTCATTCGCTTGATCGTAAAACGCTACTCAGAGCGTCTAGAGATGGTTCAGTATATCTTGAACTCAACGAATCCTGCTAATTCAGCTGCGGAGAACAAGGTTCTCGCAGAAAACATTCAAGTCCAACTTACTGCGATGCTGCAACCATATATGCTTTTTACAATCAAACCACCTCAGAATTCCACTTCCACTAATTGGGTATCGCCTATGTACGAACTCTGCGCAACGACTTACACGAACTATATCACTACGTCTTCTCTTCATTCGCGTCTCACCGCTTCGGAGAATCTGATTCTGGATGGCGTTCAAAAGACAACCAGGGAGATATGCCGAGTTGTAACAGGGATGTGGGTTGACGGGATAATGTCTGGGCTGGAACCAGATTTCTATAAGTCTTCGGCAACAGAGAATGACGGCAACGTAGACCTCGCACCGTTATTAAACTCCTGGAAGGAGCGTATCTTCGGGCTTATGAAGTGGTTAGATTGGAGCGTCTGGTTAAAATGTCGACCTGCGTGTGGATTCGAGGTAGGTGTTTTCAACGTACCATCATGCATCGTGTCTGTCTAATGGGCTTGTCCGACTTTCAGGAAATGTGCTATCTTCCTATGTGGCCGTTTAGACGAGGGTCCGAAGATTCAGATGATCCTCAACCAAGATGTGAGCGCAGGATGGCGTCTTTAGAAGCTCAAGGTTTCTGATGTGGATGTACACTACATTCACAACTTCTATCTATTTTCATATCTCCGTGATCAATTGTATCTCCTATGTATCCCAGATTCACGACCTTGAATAACAAGTTATAAAGAAACGTGTCTGAGCGCTCTATAGCAATAGACCATCTTGTGTTCATGAAGGAAACATTAGACAAGATAAGACAACACCCGACTAGGGATTAAATGGAGTGCATTGGCTTTCTCTCCAGACAGCTCCAGACCCGTCAAAAGAACGCAGTCATGTAAGGCGGGTTGGCGGGATAACTTGTCGTGGGATCCCGCTCTTTCGCCCATTGCCGAGTTGGCCAAATATAGACATGCTTGTACACTTTTCTTTTGTTCTACGTTGAATGAACCTCTTTGTTCTTTTTCGGACCCACAATGGTACACCAAACTCAAAATAACCTTAGCGCTCATCATATAAGAGGACAATGGGCTTTCCGTGTTTCTCCAACTTGCTCGCGCGATTTTGGCTGTACCTTGCCATTTCCTTTCGTTTCTTTCCTAGATCTTTTGAGAACATCCTCATCATGAACGTTCTGAACTCTCATTCTTTTTCGTACTCCGTTGATGCTGGTACATCCTCATATACATATCTGAAGAACGGTCCTCCCACGAGCTGTGATACAACAAATTCAAAAACGACCAGTTCCTCTATGGACCACTGTACAATAGTAGAACAACAATCATACACCGAATTCTGCTTGAAGCTGGGAAGGTACACCTTTGGGCTCACCTTATCTTGCAGTCTAACGACTTATCTATTTGCAGCACTATGCCGAAACAGGAAGATGCTCGTGGAAATACGTTGGAATCACCGCGGAGGAGGCGTTCGTATGTGTGCAATTGGAGGCAAAACATCACTCCCCTGAAAATAGGCCCACCACCGTCGCCGTGCGTACAAATTGCCTCTGATACGATACCCTAGATTAACCTAAGTTCCTGGTCAATCAGGTTGGGCATATCTGACTTCCCGACATCTCCAGTTGCGATTGTGAGCGCAGAGCAACTACGCGTTACCTCCCTTCCTCCATATGATCCTCGGACGGCTTCTGCACTAGCTGGATCCTCTACCTCTGAACTATCTGAACAATCCATTGTTGACGAGCCCACAAACTTTCATGACTTGTATGATGCTGAGCTCGAGCAGATAATCGACGGTATAGAAACATCTTCTGCCTCCTCCTCAAGTTTATCAGCTACAGTGTATATTCCCCCAGGTAATGCGTATTGTATTGACTTTGTGACAGAGTTTGAACTGATTCAAAGCTAATTAGGTGAACGAATGAGGAACGCGGCTCGTCCCCAAAGGTCTCTTTCATCCCTTGTCCGTTGGTTTCCTACCAGAATCAAATACTCCCTTCTTTCCCGCGCCCACAAAGTTTTTCATCATTGATTAACATAGTGCCTTGAGACCGTCCAATTTAGGTCGAGGATCCCCGATATTTTGTACAGTTTATGACCCTGATATGACCTCGTATGAATCGGTATGATTCGGAAACCGCTCTTGGAAAGCCTTGGAACTTGGAAGCATCCTTCCTTTCCAGGGATCCTGTTGGACCAGTGCGCGTACATTGTAATCTATTGTAACATACATATCTTCCGTTGTTTTAAGTTGTTACATACTCTTACATACTCTACTTGTCTTCTCGTCTGACCAGTGACATGCCTTTCTACCGACCCTGTACATACTTCCGTGCCGTTTCCGCCCAAGCGACACGCCGTGCTTGCAGGTACTCAGACAAGACCTATCTGCCTCCGGTCTATACTGCTGTTAAAAGCTGAAAGGGTGTGCAGTTGTCTACTACATAAGAAGGAAGCACAGTGAGCTGTGAGGGAAGGCAAGAGCTGTAGGTGGATGTCAGAAGGACACGAAAAGCTGCCGAAAGGACATTGAGGACATGCGATCTCTCTGCGATCAGGCTGCGATCAACCATGCACAAGTTTACAGGGACTTTTTTCCTGTGAACGGTGAATATTATCCGTCGGAACTGTCTACGAAATCACCACGTTATTTTTTTTTTGCGAATTTGAAAGCGATATTTTTTCCTCGAATTTTCCCAAAATGGGCGTCACGCAGGTTCCTGCATATCTACACTGATCAAACAGAGCTCGAAGTTCGAACGAGAGAATGATAAGTGAAAAATTGAGCTAACCAAATGCAGTTTGAAATATCACTTCCTATCACCACATCCAAAAGAATTTCACGTCGTGTGTACTTATTTTTGTACTACATACGAGAGACGATGTTTCGTGACTCAAAAGTGGGACTGGTACCAATCTCAATTCGAGGAGCGACGATCTTCCAATCATAGGCTATCATAGCTAAATTCAATCTCGACTAGTACTTGTTGAATTCCGCACGCATATTGAAGTTCCCTCAGAGGATCAGGAGAAGACAGCAAAGGGAACACAAAGAAGCAAGACACGCTGAATAGTCAAGCTGATCATCGAAAAAAATTAATCACGGAAGAGCTCTTGAAAGTCAGGACTAATTCATACAATTCCGCAAATATGTTCACCGGAGAGTAAGTGTGAGAAACGACTTGCTATGTGTGACATAGGTAAGACTCATCTTTCGACCATGGAATTCATTGTTCAACACCACAAAATTTAGGGATGGGGAAATGCTCAGTTGCAATGGCCGACCATCTTCTGAACCAGAATGTACCCTGACTTTTTGCTGCTATTTTTGTAAAATCTGTTCGTAACATACTAGAATGTCCTACTAGTTCTCGGATGTCGCCGTACCACTATTGACTCGCCGTTTCTCGACCACACCAACATCCAGAAAGGTAAGCTTCGAACCAATAATTATGCAAGGCTGTGTATCCAATAACTAAGAAACATGTGGGGTACCTCTGGGGTACCGCGTATCCCCCGCTTTCCCCAGATCATGAGCCATCGACTTGAGTTCAAATCCAAACGAATTTTGCATGTATTCAACTCTTTTTTGACCCCCCGGGCTGGCCGCTGTGCTTTTCGAGGCCACTGTAGGCCACAATATAGTATTTGATGAACCAAGTGTGGTGTTATCGTAATCTACTTGCGAACGGTAAACGAGGTTGAACGCATGAGGCAAATTTGCCCAAATAGTGTGGTCTCTCGTCGATTGCGGCAGAGAAGATTTTGTAGCATTCTCTTGTAAGTATGTTTTTTCCGCCCTCAGATGACCTTCAGCCGCTTGCAGTCTGCGTTATTTAGCTCGCAAGTTGATATAGTCCGTGTGCTCACTGGGTTCCATATGGCCCAATAGTTAGAATCATTTATCATGATGGTGGCCCATTCGCTTACCGGTTCCATCTATCTTGCGGATGGAACTTGGACGTCGTTGAACGAGCAACAAAATACTCTGCCGGAGTATCTATATTTTCTACAGCCGTGACAGAGGTGTTTGCAGTAATTGGGTCAGGATGGTCGCCCTTGTGGAAATCCTACAGATCTTATTTTTCTAGTTCTACTTTCTCGAGAAATATCCGGTAATCATGATAGGGGCCGCCGCCCGAGGAACCAGCTTGACCTTGAGGTATTGCCTGGTATTGGATCCCAAAAATCATTCCGCAGGTTATGCGAAACACTGCGCAACAACCGTAACAACTAAATAACCGTTCATTCAACATTGAATCTTTCAAGTGTTTGTGCAGTGTGCAGCTGAGTAAGATGGAATTTGACTTCGGCGCTCTTCGAAGATGATTTGCCCAATCAACCAGCTAAATTCCATCATCCAATCAAGCATAGCCTGCAGAACCTGGATCCCGGTAGCGTCGGGTGAAGCACCAAAAAAGGGAATTCGAAAAAAATGAAACGCGTCACTGTCACGGTAGTTAGCGAAATTAGTACTTTTTTGTTTTTCGCTGACAACCAAATGTCAAGAAATTTCGTATAGGACCTTGAATTCGTCTCAGATCTATCTAGGGACGAATAAACACCTTTTCCTTTCTTTTCATTTAAAAGGATGGAGCTCAGAAAAGTTCTGCTACCAAATTCCATCAGTGTCTTCGCGCCTTCGAAGAATCAGTACATTATTTTCGCCTTTCTGTAGCTTCTCATCTTGACCAACTCGCTTTAGATCCAGCTCCATGCACGGAAACACGCGTCAGGATACATTGTTCGCGTTCGATGAAGGCCAATTTGCTTTTACTACTCAAAGTTATCCAGGACGAAGTTACTCTTCCGCTTCTAGTTCATCTTCAGAATACTGGAATTACAGTGCGTATCGTGTTCTTATCTGGCTTTCTAATCATTGACGTGGAACGATTAGCTTCATCCTCTTCGTCGTACCCCTCGTACAGTGGTTCTTTATCTTACGGATCATCCCAGAAACCGTCGCGCTCTTGGTCCAATGATTCAGGCCCTGGTGTAGAGGCTTCCTTTCCTCGTAATGTCAATTCCTACGATGCCTCTCTGCGAAGCACAGATTTGCGCCAACATTCGATCTACAATACAAACGTGAATTTATGGTCTCCTCCTCAGCTCTCATCTCAGTGGTCGAACACAGGTGTTCCTGACCAATCGTGGAGAAACATGTCAATGCCCGGTATCGATTCATTCGAAGAAACTAAACCTATTATACACCACAATCACGTCTCTGTCAGCTCATGCTCCCCCTTGTCTACAATATCTTCACCTTCCCCGTCGCCTTCACCGATACATACTACTCCTATTACCACTCCTAAACTCGGTCGAAGGCCTAGCGCCACTGGCACCGCCAAGGTATGCGCTCACTGTCACGCTACCTCTACACCGCTGTGGCGACGAGAGCCTGCAACCCTTCGAACACTCTGTAACGCGTGCGGCCTCTACTTACAGCAGCGGAATAAGCTCCGACCGCAAGAACTTATCGACGCTGATGGTGACGATGAATCAGAAAGTTCGTCAGAGCATGATGGAACGGGACCTGAGTGTTCTCATTGTCATACTCACCATACCTCGGTGTGGCGCAGAAGTAAAACTGGCGCTCAGCTCTGCAATGCCTGTGGGGTTTATGTCAGACTTCGAGGCAAAGATCGACCTTTGTCCTTGAAACGGAACAAGATTAAACCTCGTACAAAGCACCCCAAGCCCTCTCCAGAGCTAGAGAAGCATTCATAGTCCCGTTTTCTTCCATTAAAATCACAAAACATTGCGGATACCCATTTTTTAAAATCTCAAACATTTGTATGTATCACAACAGCTTCGTCAACGAGGAAAATGTACTTGATTGCTCGCTTGAAATTGAGGAACTCTGGTATATTTAGTAGCCAAGAGAGGCGTACATATTAGGAAGGCGTGGATCGTAAAAACGCTCACAGCTTTTGCTCCGCAACGAATTTGTTCCGATCAAATTTGGTTTGGTCCTCCTTGTTCCTTCGTCGGAGTTTCACTTCTTAAAAGGTCCAAGTTTTTTGCAATTTCGCTCGAGTTCTGATAGTGTTTTGATTTGTTCTGATATGTTCTGATCGTCTCTCGCTGATCCATCGGTGTTCAGAACATATTTGATGAAGCCCTTGGAGTCACTCAACGGGAGTAGCAAAATGTCAGTCACTGAGTCAGCAGGCAGGGCATTCGTGGCTTCTCATTTCCGTATGTCCAGGACTTCATTGTACATTGGTTAACCTCAGATTGAGCTTTCCGAAACGCCCACGGAAGGCTACACATATGGTGTATTACAATAATACCGATACGGGAAATAACCTAGAGACACTAGTGAGATTTGGTCAGCCTGGCCGGAAGATCGACTTCGTTGCAGACGTTACGCGAGCAAACACTCTATGTATCTTACCTTCTTCAAGTCTTTAGTGTGTACATCATGATCATAACACAATGAAACCCGAGGACGAGGAGAATATTGATTTGTAAATCCATATCTACAGCTAACAGCAATCCACAAAGAATGAAGCAAATTATACAAAGAGCAGATTTATGGAATCAATGTGTCGCAGAACCCACAAAACCTCCGGTTCTTGCACTACCCTGTACCTGCCTGAAGTCGAGTCGCAATATAAGTCGGAATGAAGGTCTGAGTGAGGTCTTCAGCAAAATAGATAATGGAGGATACTAGGCCAGGACTAGAACAAGCTACTATGAGTTTGTGGGCTGGCTGCAGACCATGGCTGCATAAGTAGAAGTCGAGCAGATCGACACCGCTGGCGGGTTCGTGTGCAAAGACAGTGAAGAGGGTATGATGATGATATAAGAGATGCAGATGCGTGACATCGAGTCACCAAGGAATATAAAAATGATCGATAGATGAGGAAAAAGAGCGTATTCGGTTATCGGAAAGAGTGTTTTTTTTTTAGAAATCGCTGGACGTGAGACGCCTATGAGCATCGTGGTGACGGCGGGCGTTGGAGATGGAACGACTGTGATGTTTACTCTTCGTGTGTCTCTCGCAGTACTCATAATCGTCGTCGTCGTCATCATCATCACCTGAAGACGATGAGTTGGACCCAGAACCGGATGATGAGACGGCAGAGGCAGAAGCAGTGGCTGATGATGATGATGAAATAGTGGCAGAAGCGACAGAGTCCGAAGTTGACGCCGACACCGAGGATGAAGAGGCCGATGTAGGGGCTACCAATTCCTCATTGCCACTGGTAGTTGCACTGTCTGCGGTAACAGAGTCGGATGATGAAGTTACGGAGGCAACGTCACTGCTTAAGGCGGAGGAGGTGGCAGATTCAGCGATAGCAGTCGTAGTCGCAGCGGATGTAGCAGAGGCGGCAGAGTCGGAGGATGAAGCTTCAGAGTCCGTGACACTGCTTGAGACTGAGGAGGTAGCAGATACAGCGGCAGCAGTCGAAGTGGCAGCGGATGTAGCAGAGGCGGCGGCAGTGGTGGCAGCCGCAGCCGAGACACCTGAAGCAGCTGTGACTATACTTCCAGTAGCGGTCGGGGTGGACCCTGTGTATACGTAGGCTGGAGACAGAATAGCAGGTACCGATGTGGCAGCATGGATGGTGGCATCTTCTGGTCCATACTGGACAGGGTTGTTTCCAGGGAGTTGATCGACAGTTCCAAGAACTAAATATACAAAATGAGGATGAATAAAACACATCAAAGGCTAAACTAGGTTACCTTGTTCGTCAACGATTGAGGTGATGGCGCAAGTACCAGAAGTGTCGAGAGTGAAAACCCCAAGTTCACCACAGCAGGTAGCATCACCAAATCCAGCAGAAGCTGAGATAAATGTAATCAGGAACAGAGACAGATCCAATTTAGGGAAGATACCTACTGCAAGCACACTTGTCTAAAACGTTTTGAAGAACACCACTTTCCCAGCCATTGTAAAAGTCTGCCGGTGAGCGTGGTCGTCAATGAAGTGACTCATAAATCAGCTAAGAAATTCACATACCAGCGTGGTATCCGTAGCCGGTGGGGTCACCGTAAGAGAAGCTATGGTATCCGACGATTAGCGGTCGGTAAGCGGAAAACGAAGAGGACTTACACGTATGGTTGAGTAGAGTTCATGGCATCGGTATCTCTGATTGCGTCCCATTCACCAGTCGACCAGTAGCCCTACTTCGGTTTAGGCCAAAAACGATAACTTCGAATGAGCTCAAACTCACCTCAATGAAGACACGCGGAATAGTTACAGGGAATGCGGGATCGTCGCATGTTCCACTGTCAGGGCCTCCAGAGGGGAATGCGACATGGGATTTGTGATCGGCCGAGTCCAAGTTCTATGTAAAGACGTTGAACTGGAGGTATATTATCAGAGTTGATTGATCACACCTTGCCATCCCAGCACATAGGGAAGTTCTATTTGGGTGCTTGATTTAATACACAGTGATTAAAGTTCAGAAGAAGAACGCACAATTTGAGCACGAAGACCACTTGGACATGAGACAGGAGGAAGCATGTTGTATTTAGTCGACACTCCGTTGAAATCCAAACACAAGAAGGTGACGGCTTGCTGAGCATAGCTGCTCTCATTGTAAGATCGTAGCGTCATATCACCTATAACCAGTCATTGATCAATAAACGTGGACCTAAGGTTGATGAACATCGAAGATGTACCAGAAATCATGCGGAACTAGAGTGGAAAGTTAAGTTCAGACTTTGCTTCCCTCATGTAACAAATGAACTAACGTTATCAGGGAACGCCTGAACCGTGTTGGGCTGGCCATCTGCCGCGTCATTGAAGAGATAGTCTGGCGACACGTTGATAGTGAGCAGCGCAAAATTATTCCGAAGAGAAACAGCGTACAACTGCGAATAATTCTTAGTAAATGGCAGCGAGGCCAATTAAGAGACACACGTACATGACATTGCCCACGTCCAAAGCTGAGAACGATCCGTTCTTATGTCTGGTTATTACGAGGTCAAAACCCAAGGAAGAGGTCTGTGAGGATGGGGAGAACGTACTGAAAATAAAGATGCTACAAGTCGGATACCTTTTAAGAAAATCTGACGATGCAAGGTATTCGATGTACTTACTGGGTACCAATAATTGGATTTGTCCTCTTCGATTGGCATCGAGGTGCATTCGCTGTCCCTCAACGAATCGGTGGTGATATTCATACCGAAGTTGCTGCCACCAACGACTGGGGGGACATGAGTGTAAATTCTTCAATGATAAAGGAATCTCCGAACCAGAGTGGGTATGGCCCGATACTGCGCCTGGGCTAAGGATGGGGTCCAATCTCTCGGTGACGAGAATGTTGCCTTCGTAGATCGTCAGTTAAATATTATTATTCTTAATTCAAGATGTGAATTTTGACACATACGAACGCCAACGAGGAAGTACGCTTGAACGCTTGATAACGCCGCAAGGGCAAAGAGAGACTGACGAAGCTGACGAGCCATGATAACCTCGTAAAATGAGATTGAAGCGGTTCGGATGGGGAGGGAGGGAAAAGAGAGGGTTTTTAAAGAACGGAAGAGATGGAACTGGGATGGAAAAAGAAGACAAGTTGAAAAAACTGTGATGACTTCATTTTATCCTTCATTCCCGGAATCTCCCACGTTCACACTGCTTCATTATGATCAACAGCCATTATGTCGAGTCGTCGGATTCAACGACCTGTTCCTGGTTGATATTTACTATAAGGCACGTACATATGTAAGCGGTTTAGATTTAACGAGGTGCTCGAGATTGTCGATGTGTTTCCCTTCAACCAGCCTCATTCCTATCCAATTTCCAGTCTATGTACATGGGGCCGAACGAGCGATACCAGCTGAACCAAAAAAATATGCATTTGTAGGGAGAAGGGTACAGGAAGGGTAAGCACTCCTAGAAAAGATCTTATCAATGGCCTGCTGTGTGATGCGATTCGGTACAATATATATATATAGTCCGCCGCCCCGATGGCCTGAAGCCGGGGCTGAAGAGCTGAAGAGGCTAGGTTTGAGTGGGAAATAATTTCATGGAATTCTTCAAAGGCAGGGTAAGTGAAGCCCTGTGAAGTAGAGTGTACGAAATGATCACCAATCTTCATATGGACTGATTGATCCTTCGGTATATACGGATGAGAGGACTTAAACAGGAAACTCCCTGATACTTGTTGATACTCCTGTACTCCTGTACACTGTGGAAGCTCTTGCGAACCACTCTTTAGCTTCTTGAATTTCAGAAAGAACAGGAGGTAGTGGTACAATATAAGATGCTTCGGAGGAGGAAAGCTAAGATAAGACTAGGGGGATAGAAGGGAGTTCCAAGGAGCGATTTAATAGTATAGAACAGCGCCGGTGACAAGCACGTACCGTTGGGCATGTTGGAACTTCGGAAAGGTGAGCGCCATCATTCATTGGTAAGGAACTATCTCGTAGGCTCTTGTAGGATAATAACCATGCCATGCCATGCCTTTCTATGGCCGGTTTCATCACCTGAGCAACGAGTTTCTGGAAACTCGAATAACGACTATCGACAGACACACACTGATTGAGCGACGTAACGACTGAAACAGATTTTGCAACTCGATTTTTGCCAATGGCATCCCAGGTGTAAAGTGCTCCGGTGCCACTGAGGAGGTTTACATAAGGTGGGGTTCAGAAGATTGAGGCTTGGAGTTGTTCCCAATTGAGGGGACTTTGAAGAAGTCTAAGTGAATGAACCTAGGTCGCGTTTGGGAGGATCTAGGGGAGCAGCACAGATATCATGGGCCTCTGAAGATCCTCGTCATGATATCATTTAGCGGAGGTGATCCAGAGAACCAATCCCATAAAAGAAAGGAAAACCTGAATACTCGGAACCGAAGTGAGCCTAAAAAACGGATACAGCTTGTGATCACTAAAAACGATGTGCAAGGTACTTCAAAACCTTCGAGATGACGACTTATCTGTCAACAATTTACAAAGAGCAGCATCCTAAGCCCATGGCCAGTTGGGGATGCACGTTTTTGGTTACCTGCATAGAATGCATAAGAACGCCCCATCCAGATAGGGATGGACTTTTAATTATCATCATCATATGCCTGAATCAGAGCTTTTGAGCACTCCAAGCGCTCCATCCGATTATCGATTGTATTTCGGGCCTCGGGTGTGGGTTTGTGTCCTAGGATGCGAAAGATTTCGAGAACGGTCACGGCGGTGGAGGCAATCGAACCCACCATTTGGAATGAGGCGTCATATGAATAGATCCAGTCAAGATGCTGCCTACGAATTGTAGTGGAAAATGTACCGCCAAGTGGATATCTAAGTGGGTCCTTCCATTGACGCCAATGTTAGGTCCTGTCAGGTCTATTAGAGCCGGATCTGCTAGCGACTGTCGACCGCTCATCTGACCTGTTAATGGCAAGACGAAAGATAAGAATAGCGTTTCTAACGGAAGCTTTGTGAGACGACGTCAAGTCGAACCCTACTACGCTGTTTTTGACTCGGAGTGGCCGCAATGTAAGTATCCGAAAAGCTCACATATGTTTCCTGCGATGAAATTGAGCAAGTTGTGTGAATCAATATTTGGGAGATGCTGGACGTTCTTTGGCTAAAGGAACCAGTGTTCGACATTTCCTAATACCTTTTGGTTCATTAACAAGAGCAAGTCAATGAGCGCCGGTCACGACGTTTGCTTCGATTGGCGCTTATTTCGCTCTTCGTCTCGAACTCTCGTCTCTTGGGATCCATAGAAAGGTGTTATAGTCAACCCCGAAGTGACTAACACTGTTCTATGTGTGTTTATCTCTATCTGTCTTACTGGACAAAGCGCGCACCGCCTTCCGTTAAAACCCAATACTAGTATGTACTCGGATTCGCCGCTGTGCCAAATCTTATTTGCCCAGGACCAGGTACAATACTGCTGGAATGGCCGAGTCGTTAAGGCGATAGATTTGAATCTGGTTTTCTTGCATATCTATTACTCTATGAGTGCGTAGGTTCAAATCCTGCTTCCAGCGACGACGTTTATTTTTTCTGAAATTTGGGAGGTCGAGTTTTGAAATCCAAGCCTAGTAAGCCACTCATACCGAGTCACCCTGCCTTCCCCTCCTCCTTCGGTTCACATCACCGTAGACATAAATGCATGATGATACGTCGTAATAACCACCGACTGAGCCCTTTAATTTCAACCGCATCCTAGTCATCTGAAGTTCATTCATCCTGAAGGCAACCCAAGTTAATTTCGATTTTGTAATTCCGACTCTTCAGAGAACAATCTTAACGCCCAACTATGATGACTCAAACGAAGCTGGCATATCAAAGGGATGCCAAGAGAGAGATTCAAAGGTCAACTACATACGTCTGCGAATCAATGTCGTTTTTGTTGTATACCTTACATTCTCAAATCCAAGCCTGGTTGGATATCTTTTGACAACAGTATAATGTCCGGTCAGGAGTTAATCATTATTTAAAAGAGCATATCGAAGGACATAAGAATTGGCTATAACAGTACGGCTTGAAGCGATAAACATCCCAATCCCCTTTGTCCCCAGGAATATCCGCTTAGTTCTTCGGACAGCGCTTTCCGATACCGTTGCGGACTCACGAACAGTTCGTCGTCGTCGTCGGACACTGTTTCTATGCCTGCCGCCCTCCCGAGTCAGCAGGACTCAGAACATCTCGCGGCCCGGACCCCCCACCTTTGTCGATGATTCTCGATGATTGTCATTCGTCCCTATTCTTCTTCTTTCGTTCTATATACAGCTTTCTCCTCCAACTCATCCCATGATACCAAAATTTAAACACCATAATGGCCCTCTGACCTCAGTGGTGCACATAAAAACTCCAATAACTACAAGCCATCTCAATCCATGGTTCCTGGACCTGCGACAAGATGAAGTTGTTCCGAGTCTTCAAGCTGCCTCTTGTGTTCATCACCATCCTTGGACTTTCATCGCAAATACCCTTCGGGCTTTCTGCATCAACCCGAGCTGCAGTTGCTAGCGATATCGTTGACACGGGCTATGCTCAATACCAAGGCAATCGGTCTTTTGAGAACTTCACGGTTGCTTACCTTGGCATTCCCTATGCAGAGCCGCCTCTGGGCGATCGCCGTTTTCGAGCACCGTTGCCTTTGAATACGACTCGTATCTCGCAAGACGCTAATGGTCAAGTTGTTGACGCTACACGATATCCGAACTTTTGTGTGCAGGGAAGTACGGGAGGTACGCATTTTCCTGTCACTTACTTGGGAGAAAGAAGAGGTTGATCTATTATCTGTCTTGTAGACAATGATGCTGGAGGTGCAGGGACTGAAGATTGCTTGACTCTCAATATTTATGCACCTTTTGGTGCAAGAAGTGGTGACCATCGTACGTAGAGTTCAAAGGTTTTGGGGTCCGATGGCATCCAAATAATGGAGATTCACATATCTGTAGTTCCGGTACTTGTCTACTTCCATGGAGGAGGTAACATATGCTACTCCTTCATACTCAGCCTATACTAAAAACACTTAAGGTTTTGTATACGGAAATCCTGCAAACTGGCCATTTGACAGCTGGATTCATCAAAGTCCCAATGTTGTCATTGCCTCTGTGTACTACAGGCTTGACTCCTTTGGTTTCCTGAACATCCCTGAGTTTTCCGATCCCACCAATGGTGACTTCAATGCAGGATTTCTTGACCAGACCGAGTCCTTACGGTGGATCAAGGCTCACATCTCCGCTTTCGGAGGTGATTCAAACAAAGTAACAATCAATGGACAGAGCGCTGGTGCTGCATCGGTCGAACTGCATCTCGTCGCTAACCAGGAGCTTCTTTTTTCTGGAGCAATCGCTCAGAGTGTGGGTCGAAGTCCTGTCGAGATGCCAGAAAATCAAGTTGTAAGATATATCATCGAACTGATTGGGAAAGGACTGACCTTTGTTTCCAGCCTGTGTTCAACTTCTATGCTGAAACAGCCGGCTGTGGCGAGGGCTCTGTCGTAGACAAACTTGGGTGTTTACGAAATGCTAGCATCAGCGCATTGGCTAGAGCTCAGGATGCTCCTCGGATCCAACCTTCCGCTTTGTGAGATCTTCCTATTGCTACAATATTTCCAGACTTGATCGATACCAATTCTCCAGTACTGGCGCTTATCCCACTTTTAATCCTGTGGTCGATGGAAAGATTATAACTGATTATCCTTCTGTGTCTATTCAAAACGGAAAATTTGCGAACGTTCCATTGATCGTGGGGTACGTTACGTTTTTAGAGTACCACCAATTTGCCCATTACTCATTCACAATCTTGTTCCCATTTCATAGAGCGACTTCAAACGAGACGGGAACCCTTGAACCGACTCTTCCAGAAACTATGAAAATTGCTTTCCCTGGATTGACTACCGAAAGTGCTGATGAATTTCTCGAGGTTCAGCGTCAAAAACTTCCAATTTTCCAATAACACATCCTGATGATATCTTGCTGTTGATTCAGGTATATCCTCTGAGTGAATTCTCGTCTCAACTTCAAAGGAATCAAACAGCGATAGGGGAATCTATGCTCAGATGTGCGGTATGTATCTCCAACATTCAAAATAAACTTCATTATCATAGCCATCTACAAGCGCGAAATTATGGGCGGAGCATTCGCTAGTGCGCCCAAGTCGTGGACCTATCGATATAACCAACCGAATCCGACTCTTGGGATGCCCGGTTTCACTGCTCATGCAGCAGAAAACTGGATGATGTTCAACGGGATCAATACAGGGTTCAATGGATCCGGGACATTCACACCTATGACTCCAGTTGAGACTGCATTTGCAGAAGAGTTGATCGCCTATTGGCTCTCCTTCGTGCGCTCTGGTGACCCCAACACCTTCAAACAGGAAAAATCTCCTATCTGGCCGGAATATTTCATTACGGGGCCGACAAGTGAGGTGAAGCAACGCATTGTGTTTCAGCAGGACCAGAATAATTCGACAATTTTGAGTGGCAGTTTTGTGGAGATGGAGCCTGAAAGTGAGAGTACGCGGTGCAAGTTCGTTGCGAGTAAAGCACAGGAAGAGCAGAATTAAATGAATTTGTATACTACGTGATGAACTAACACGCAATGCTGAAAACACACAAATTCATGCTCATTACTCAACGAAAAAAGAACAAGTACAGGACAAGTACAATCGGAAAATGAAACGTTTGCGCTTCTCCTTGGTGCCCGCAGGCTGCTCCTTCACACATGAACTACACCTCGTTCCCGGGAAACTCGAGTAAGAGGCTCCCGCATATCATTGTCAGAATATGAGCAGGAAGTCACCGCTAAAATGGAGCAAGTAAAATTCAATGAGGACTAAGTCAAGAGGACTTAGAGAGGTACAAAGCTCACTCTTTTTAGCATTCCACGGATAAACTTGAGAAATGTCCTTTTAGCATATCTCCTTCATCGTAATTCTGTCGATATCGCCGAACCTGGCCCGTGCTCATCTCGACATCGAGTGCGCACTCGGTAGGGAAGGGTGCCATGAACATAAGATAATGCCCCTCCCGATCCAGATCGTGCTGCCCGCTCCCGATCAATCCCGAAAGGGTCCCTACACGTCCACTTTCGCAATGTTCGTCCATGAAAGCATCAATATCGTACATTCCCGACGTGGACACTGTAGATGGTGCGGGTACACGTTTCGGTCTAGTGAACAGAGTCATAGCATTTTTAATGCGTTTGGGGATCGACACCGCCACGGAATGGTTCACCATGACAAGGATGATAGAGAGGAGGAGAACGGCAGTAGGTGCGGCATGCATTTTCTGTAGTCTGTCAGGTTTTTTCGTTGAGTCCAGCTCAGAAGTTGACAGGAGACAATGGTGTGTGTGGCGAATACCAGACTCGTTACAGGTACCCTAAGTGCAGGAAAGCCATCTTTATACCAGACCAAGAATTCTCAGGCCTCCTTGACCCTTGGTGAGCAAATTTTTGATGCAAGAACCAAAACTTAGAAGGAGCGCAAATGGGCGCAAATTTGGCGCGGAATTCTTTTCGCCACCCACCGCCGCACAGGAAAAAGACAGGGCCAGAATCGGCAGACCGTTGCAAGCTGTTACAAGGTTTCACGAAGTGCCTGGTCCCTGGAATAGGGAAGAACAGGGAAGAACCCTGAGTTACATCACGATCATCACTGGATAACTTTCAAGTTTTTATGACTTACTATAAGTAAGGATCATTGAACAGTACATTTCTTCTAAGATCCTGAACGAGCTCGCCCGCTCAACTGGTTCTAAGCAGGACTCGAGCAGGACTCGAACAGAATAGAACAGAACGGGTACGGATGCCTACACTGCTGCACCAAACTTTGAGCAATTTGTCAGAATTGAGTTTTCAAAATCTATAAGAGTGCAAATCTTGAGAATATTGCCAAAAATTATATACTATCCTTGATTCTTGAGATGTAAGAGACATCATGACAAAACCCAAAACTCTTAGGAATATTGACTAGCCACTCTCATGAAATGTCCCGAGTCGCATTTCTTGTCAGCTGACGGTGATTACACAACCTTGCGCTGGTCTTCCTTCCTTCCCAACTTCCACCAGCTTGACTTTGAGCGAACGTGCACACTTTCAGTCCTCAATATCTTTCAAGCTCTTGATGACAACATGCTGCGACAGGCCTTGATCACACACACACAACTGGTGCCAATATTTTCTGATTCACCAACAAGTGACTTGGACTCAACGTCGTCAAATTCAAAGCTGCCTCAACCTTTGCCCCGGAGCCTCAAACTTCAACAGTCAATATTCAACTCAGTTCAAGAGTCAAGATCTTGCCCATTAAGATTTGTAATAATTTGACTATACTCCTAATAACAGTATGCATAGTAAACATGGCATGTAGTACTGTAGGTATATTTTACGAGCAAAATTTTCCGAAAATAAAAGTGGTCTGATATCATTATTATACCGGGTTCCGGGATTCCGTGACATGTGCGCGCGAGGTATATTCAAAAATTAGAAGATATTCTTAAGAGTCTCTTCGTGATTCTTGAGAATTGTTACTTTTGAGAATTTCTACACATTTGGGCGCTCCTCTATCTCAGGAATTTCTTAAGAATTTATTCAAAATTCTTGAGAGGGCGCATCCATAAGAAAATCGTCGAATTCTGTCCAGCAGTGTATGCCTCCCTATGCCTCCCTAGAGAGTTCTGCTCATAATCCGTTGATCAGACGGACGAGCTCGCTTAGGATGTTGGCTTTCTTACAACAAGACTCGTTGGTTGCGCAAGGTTGCGCATCGGGTTTACATAGGTATAGGGTTACATCTGGTTACATCTGGTTACATGCTGTTACATGTACACCTTAGTCGTCCCAGGACACAGATGAATATCATCTTGCAAACTTGTATGGTGCAATCGGGTATAACACAACCAATCAGGAACAGGCGCCATTTGGGGTCAGCAAAAAATTTTTGTGCCTACACTTGTTTATTTTGACCAAGAAACAACAGTTCTGAGATTCACAAATAGTGCCCAAGCATGCAATCAAAAGCTTTTGACTTGAAAATAATGTGAATGTAATATTTATCAAGGTACGATGAGAGACAATAAAAAAAGTAAAAAGGATTATAAGCATAACCCTAACCCTAATAGCTTCCTATTTTGGAAATGCGCCATTCGGTGGGAACTTATTTCATCAATTTTGAAGGTATCAAAAATCGGTCTTACAGTTTTGTTCCCTCTATCATTATATGCATTTCTGTAATAGGGATAAGAAATTTAAATAAATTCACGTGAGATAATTCAGTTGTTCCAAATTGGTTGTGTTATACCCGATTGCACCATAAACAACCGATAGTGACGAGCATGGATTCATCAGCAAAAGAGACCGTCGCATGTGTTGCATTGCAAATTCCAGGTGCATTTGCGATGCATCCTGAGATGAATATGTACTGTATGGTGACTTCCGAGGTGACACGATGGGAGCTACTGTCACGATGCAATGCGAGGGTCCTATAGAATCAGTACAATGAAGTACGAGGATCCTATAGAATCAGTACGATGAAGTACAAGGGTCCTATAGAATCAGTACAACGAAGCACGAGGAACGCCACATCGCAACCAGCGAAAAAACCGAAAGCCAGCCACCCGAAACCGGAACCGAGAAACACAAAATATGAAATTTAAGCACTAATATTCCGCAAACCCCTCATAGTCTTCATCAATCCCGTTGTCTTCTCCATCTTCTGGCCCTAGAACATCCTCCAACTCACCATCACTACCATGATTTGCCACTTCCACTTCCTCTTCCTCCTCACTGACAATAACAGCATCACTCTCTCCATCCTCCTCATGGACAAGAGCAGTAGCTGCTGCATCGAACATTCTATCCTTATCTCCAGGCTTGACATTGTTTTGCTCTTCAAAAACTCGGGTGGAGGAGAGAGTGGACTTGTGACCAACGCCGCCACCACGAAAGCGCATGAACATGTCATGATCAACCCACATGTTCACATAGTAGCGAAAATAATCTTCACCGTTATTGGCCTCCCGTCTTGCTAACGAAGGACCAACGAGAAATTGGTCAGTTTTCCCATCGGAAAATGCAGGGATAATGTGACATCCACGGATAACATTACTAGGGTCAACAAATCCAAACGATTCCGGATTACTGGTGTCAATGAAGCCGAGCTTTGGCATGTGCTTGGTGGAGATACCATACTGTTCCTGTTCATTTGCTAGTCCAAACCAGCGAACGAACAAAAAGTCAAGTTTTTGAGCAAGAAGGGATTGAGAGAGTCCACCGGAATGAATGACATCAACATGGTAGACTCCAATGATTCGAGCGAACCAATAAGGGTGCTCGGAGGAGGTCTCTGGGTCTCCAGAGAGCATCATGATGTCGGAGTGGGTTCGAGGATTGCATGAGTCCTGGTTGCGACGCATGTCATATGTTGTATAATTAAGACGTATGACCTTATGGCGGAAGATCTTGTTATTTTTGAAGGTAATTGTAGCACGCTGTGCAGCGGAAAATTCATGTTCGTTTTGAGGTATGCCAAGAAGTCGTTCCAAGATATGATCCTTAAGTTTTGGAAGGAAGTTCTACAAATCGGTCAGTACAAAGACTTAACAATGACTAATGGTAACTTTGACGCACCGTAAATGCGGGATCATATTGAAGATCACCAAGCCAAGTGACTATATTCTCAGAGAAGCGTGTGCTTGATGAAATGTGGTAGTGTGTGGTAGGGTCTGTGAACGGAAGAGGATCGGAGTCATCAAAGGAAAGTGAAGGTCTTGAAACCTTTGATTGAGTAGCGCGATGTTGGATGTTAGTTGGTTTTTTTCGTAAAAGATTCTTGAGTGCACGTCGACGCTGCTCATGCCGTGCAATTTGAAATGTGAAGTGGATTTTGTTGGTGTGGATGTAGAGTCTTTTGATACAACGATGCTCCAATTCACCCTACACATGCATTAAAGAACGAAAATGCAATATATAGATAATACTCACTAGCTGTGTACTGTAAGAGTCTGTAGTTCCAAATGTTCGAATGGTCCAAGGATAATCTCCAAGTGCATGAAACTTGTAGGTATTGAGGTTGAAAAGCTTGCGACGTGGTTTGCTATCTGCTATTTTGTTCCTATTTTGACTGTCAGTCTTCTTCTTCTTGGATTTTCGCCGAGCTTTAGCATCAGCCTCACGAGGAAGGAGTTGAGTATCAAATTTTTCAGCAGTTTGAATGGCAAATGTACGCAGGAGACATCCCAGCTCTATGGTTGCCACCTCAAATGACTCTAATGTCAAGTCAGTGTGGAGGCGCAGCTTGGCGTAAGCATGCCAGGTGGCCATATGAGCAAGCAGGTTTTGAACAAGGTCATCAATCTCTTGAGACCTGGTGGCGAAGAGTCCTTCGAAGCAAGTTGGTGCGCACTAGACCACTTCAATGAGCACTCAAAGTGAGGATAAAAAGTTGAACATACCTGGAGTAGATCCTCATAATCACGAGCAGCCAGCTTTTTCAATTCTGATACATTGTCAACAAATCGATGAATAGTTCCACGTCCGAATGTTGGAACACTTCGGAATCTAAAGAACATGAGATTCATATATGAATGACAAGTACAACACGAACCTCTGGTTGAGCTCTTGTACAGTATCTTTCCCCATTGCATGACACATACGGATGAGGTGGATGATGAGGTCTCGAAAGGTACCAAGTTCGATTTCATGTATAATATCATTTACAAAAAGAGCAAAATAGTTGAACCCGAGATCATGGAAAGCTGCAGAGAAAGCATTCTGCATATCGTTAATTGTTGAGAAAGCTTGAATCAGTGGAAACGTACCCGGTGAGGAGTACAGGAGCCCTTTAACTCATTCTCAACTGCAGTGCTTCCGATCCCTTTGCCATGTTTGAAGAACTTCTTTCTTGCCTTCTCAATCATTTTTTGAAGCCTTTTATTGTCGATTTGGCGAGAGGTCTCACGGCTAGCCATGTCTTCTCAGGTTCCTATTCCAGAAACTTCACTTGTTTTGATGGTGCAGTGAGGGCATAGATGTGTACCGAGATTCTTGATACTGGCCAGGAGTATCCTAAATAAAACTGTCAGTTATTCACAACTAAATCGATGGCAGAATAAATATCTACTTTTCAGGATAATCAGCTGAGTAAGTAAAGAATCAAGGATATAGTCTTCGAAGGATACCATCAGGCCCTTCAACCACAACACCATGGACATATGCATGAAGGAAAGCTACCGTGAGGTGAAGCTTCCAAACCTCATGTTTGAGTTCCCGTTTGAGGTGAGTTTTCATTTCATCACTTGGAGCATGACCGAATTGCTTTGTGTACTCATCCTTGACTGTTTTTGGAAGCTAGAAAGGCCTTGAGCAGATATTTTGCATACTATGTGAAAGACATACTGAAGGAAAATACACAAGATGATGTGCAGCGAACTTACTTGGTTTCGCACGAGAGTATTTTGACTGAGAACCGAACCAGAGATAACCAGGACATATGGAAGCAGTACCAAAACTGGCAAGGTGTGTAGAATCTGAATAGGCCATGATGGGAACCACAACGCGTTCGAGATTACAGCCTGGCTCAGCTGGACTGCTCAAAACCTCACTCTCCATCTGAAGGAATGCATCCGAAGTATAAACCTCGCCATGGACCCGAATAGGTTCTGGATATTCATCCCGCTGACACGCCTAAATTTTGGCTAGACGTCTATGCTGTGAATTGTGACATTTTCACGTATAGATTTGTATCGAGAGGACTGTAATTGAGACCCAGATTGACAGTCAAAGTCAATACTGAATCAGTCTAATAAGTTGAAGGGACCATATACCCATACTACCACAAGTGGTTAGTTTACCCATCCCCGATACTACCTTCGGATAGCAGTCTACCTGTTTGTCAAGCAGGATTATACTAGACTCGGACTACATCCAAAGGATGACCATTCACGTATGACATACCAAGGGTATTCTTATTGGACCTTACACTGGCAGTTGCATGGTTGAGGAAAATGACTAGAAGAACGATTGAAGTACTGCGAGGCTCCGAAGACATATCAAATGAATGTCAAAGAGTCCTGACATAGAAAATATTGAAGAATGCAATTAAATAAATACTATGCGTAACTCCCTTAATAGAGTATAGGCACAATGGGTGTCTATTGAAAGAGAGAAGCAATTAGTTTAATCCAGATGAATCAGATTGATAGGATTAGAATCGAGGAGAGCTGATTTGCCTCTGGACGAGGTGACAAATGATCGAAGTAAGTGTTGAACAGCAATGGCAGTTGGACACCATTCGAGTCATTCTCCAAAAACAATTAAATTAAATGAATAACGAAGTACCTACCTATGTTTGGAGGTATACTTGAATCTTGGAACCATTGTGGACCAAATAAGGACATGAAGATTCAAATTAAATAGTATCTGACCGATTGTAGAAGTTTTCTTGCGGTTCCGAACGTTTATGGTATTAAATTAATTGTACTGTGCGACTCTATATTCTGTATGTATAAATAGCGATCCAATGTATCTGGAATACAAGTGATTTTGGGACGACGTTGCAGTGCTAATCCGTAAAAAGGAAAGACACACTCCCGCCAGACTGAAACCTCTTCACTAGCAGCCATTCGGGCCTGGCACTTGTGAGTATAGGAACGTTGTGTTCTGCTCCTTGTGACTGCGAGAAGTATATCCAGTTGTTGGGTATTCTTCGAACTTAGGATCAGTTGTTGGTCTTAAGGGCAAATCACGCTGTGTGGTTGTGCCAGCACATAGTTCTAGCCCTCTTTAGGGGTCTGTGTGTTCCGGTTTTAATTTACTTTGATTCAAAAACCCCAATTCTTGATATACCCATATCAATACAAACCAAAGCATGAATCGTGCTGAATCTACCTTGATCAAAGGAATATATCGAATCCTTAGAACGATTCAAATTGATTGATCAAAGCTTCTTACTTAGCTTTCAAAGCTTTGCGGAACCTTTGCCAACGCTACCCCTTGCTATTAAATAAATTTGATAGCAGTGAACTCGCATATTGTGTATTAGATTCCTTCCTTTCTCTTTCACACAAAAACGAGGCAAGCTCGTTACCGCTCCCACATCTGCTTGTAGCCTCGGATGAGTAAGCTTCCTTCATAACCTCCAACAGGTCTCGGTGAATGATATTGTCAACTTCAACTGTAGGAGCCCTGTCTTCGCTATTCTTCTTTCCAGTACAGGGAAGGGATATCTTCACCGAACTCTTCTTCCAGCCCGCATGAGTGTCAAAAGGAAGATTTGAATTGACGGACTGAGATGCAATGAATTCGTCAAGTTTCCTTGCTTCTCTTTGAGCGTTGAACCCTCGGAGGTCTTTAGGATCGAAGCCAGGCTGTTGGATAATTTCCTCATTTACCCTCTGAATCCCAGCAAGGCCAAAAGAATTGTCGTTACGTTCATCATATGCAAACTTCATCATGTGGTAGGTAGACGTGTTTGGGAAGGGAGCATATGAATCCGTTGACTTAGACAAAGATTGAAATCTATGACTAGATGATGAAAGCGCATCCGAAGCATATTTCCGTGGACCAAAGCCGCTCTCTGGATCGCGCGCAGGAGGCTGAGATATGTTGAACATGCTTGCATCACAAAGATCATCAAACGAGCTGAATTCATCTGGTTCATATGTTGGATACTGAATGTACTCGCGAAAAAGGCCAAACTGGTCAGGCTCTGTGGATACTGTAGACGAAGGAGCATGTATATCTTGAACAGAGGGAGATCTCCGAGTTGGAGTTGCAGGAATGGAAATTGGAAGCGGAGGTGTCAAGCCATTTCGAGTTTTGGATGGTAACCCGGATGGAAGAGTGGAAGGTTGAGAGGGGACAAAGTCACGAAATGTTGCAGGAAGGAAATGCTGGCGTTTTGGTCGCCCTGCAGGAACAACTGGCATAAGAGCATCAGCTTCCCGCTGTAAGTCAATATCATCAGGTTGATATTCGTTCTCATGTTCGATGGGTATATTTTCATCATACATAAACGTATCAACATCCTGATTAGAGCATGAATCAATAAAAATTAAATTCAATGTATACATGTGAGTCTAGCGTACCTTCCAAACTGTGTCCTGATTTTTGTCCTCCCCATTCATGTCAACTTCTTCGTGTTCAGACTGAGCCTGAATCACCTTGAGCAACCAAATTTTAACAAAGAATGAATTGTTACTTTACCCTGATATCCACTTTTGCTTTCTGATTCTTTATCTTCATTTTGAGGTGTTTACGAAGAGCTTCAGCAGCAGAAGCCCTGCTTCTGGCCTGGTCTATCCGTACATGTTTCGTTCCTGGACAGATCCTCTGATGGTTAGAGAGTCCACGACCTCTATCGAAAGATTTCCCGCATGATGTTGACAAGACCGTGCCTACAGGTCAATAACTATAGCGGTTCTGAGGCCAGATATGGGCCGGAAATGGCCCGGGATAACTCCGAGGTCCGGAGCCGAGTACTGGCCTGTAGTACACACTGGGAGTGGGACGTCGGTGAAGCTATTAGCAACACCCTTCACACACTGTTGGTGTCCCCGGGAATATAATGGCAAGGATATAATGTCAAGATGAGCAGCCTAGATGGGGTTCCTGTGATCCGGGAGTCCGGAAGCAAAGGGTAAAGAAGATATTAAAGACTGGGATAAGATGGTACACTTGATTTCAAGCTTTACTACAACGTACAAAGTATTCTAGCTTATATACATCCCAGATACAGTCAGAAGACCTCGATGAAAGCTCGGAATAATAAATAAATAGAATGTAGGTCACAAGGTTATTAATCCGAAGTCCGGCCGCTCTGGGCTGGGCTGGGAAGCGTATGGGTGAATTGCATGCATATGACAGTATCCCCCCGTTAGGCCTGAGCCCACGAAGGCCTCTGTAAATATGTGTGCAGTGAAATAGTAAAGTATAGTAAAGCAAAGGGATTGGATTAGATCCAGTAGTGAAGAATAAATTAAAAGTGGAAGTTTCGGAGAAATTGGAAAGGATCGGCCTGCCGATGTAGGGGGTCAAAGAAACTTAATAAAGCAAACAAAAACCAGATTGAAAGAAAGTAAACTCGTAACAAAATAATCAACAAAAGAATGGATGACCACGTAACTTCCGAAGTCCGGGCCGGCCGGAAAGTGTTCTGAAGTCTCAAAAGACTAAAACAAGTTCCGAAATTCGGAAAAATCGGGAGCAGCCGGTCCGAAAATTGGAATACAGGACTGGAATACAGCAGTATCCCCCAAGTACGCTTGAGCCCTCGAAAGCCATGAATCAAGAGCCGAAGTTGGAGTAAATGGTGATGTAGGAGGATAGGGTAATGGAGTAGGGAAAATTTCGGAATAAAATCCGAGCCGAGGGGCGGGATTGGGCCGGAAAAATCGTCGGAAACTGCGGAAAAGTCCGGCATACCAATCAACACAAAGTGCTGCCAAAAATGATAACCTGAGCTGATATCCACACAAGAGCGATGCCTAAAAAGGCCGAAATTGACACAAAGTGTCCAGAATGATGGTAGAACCATCCCGAGACCGGAAGTTCCATGGGAAGCAAAGCCGGAAAGCGCTATAAGGATAATCATAAAAAATGAGTTGGAAAAAAGTGTTTCAGTCTACCCGGGAGATCAACGGATCTAAGTGGGAGTAGAAACTGTATCCTAACAAATAATCAATGAAATCCTACTAAAACAGAGGAGCAGCTTGTGGGTGAAGCAAGGAATCAACATAAATAGAAATGATAACAGATAAGTGAATGGAAGTGTGTGAGGCCTGGCACAAAAGGCCTGCTCTCGTCCTATCTGGACTGGGCCTAAGCAAGCAGGACAGCTGCCTAGGCCGTACAAGGGGAGGTGGGATAAGTGCCGCTACTGGTGTAGGGAGCCTGACCAGTGGTGGTTGCGGAGCTTGGGTGGACCTAGCCAAAGGTCCTGGAGTGGGGGAAGGAGGTGTAGTTGGTGAGGATGGAGGTGGTTGGGGGTGTGGAGCCTCGACGTAGACTGTAAGTCGTAGGAGAGGCTCAGGAAGTTGAGAGAGGTGTTCAGAGAGGTGAGACAGAGAAGAGAAACAGAGTTGAGTGAAACAGAGGTGAAGGAAACAGAGTTGAGGGAAACAGATAAAGAGGAAATGTATGACAGGTGAGACGTGTCAGGCCCTGTTAGCAAGTACAAGTAGACTGTACTAACAGGGACCAAGCCAGGTTGGAAGAGTTTCCAGATAAGATTTGACAATAACACGCTGGGGAGCTCCGAGGGGAGTCCCCAGCCTAAATACTATACATGTGACAGCCATGTGGCATATTACATAATGGTAAAAGCGGACAAGGGGAGCTCTGGGTATACAGTGGGGAGATATAGGGAGGTAGTAAGGAGGAATATGATAGGTAAGGAAGCAAAATCAGGCAAGGCATGACAAAGTGCTAATGAGCAAGCTTGAGATAATGTCAATAAAATGATGGGAAAATCGGAGCAAGGTCGGAAACATGGAATGGAATAATTAGTAATCAATAATAAGCAAAAACATCAGCCAAATCGGGCCGGAATGAAGCAATAATAGTTATTACAATGAAACATTACCTGAATATTCAAAAACTCGAAACAGAAGTGGAACATATGGGAAAAAAAGCGGTCCGAAGCTTAGAAGCAAAGTAAATTATACTGTCAACAAAAATTGATCATGGAAAGGTGCGAAATCTCGGGCCGAAATTTCGGAAAAAGCGGAAATGTGTTCTAGCATAAAGAAAATGAATATTTGGAATAGTAATGGCAAAAAATCGGGCCGAAATTCGGAAATGAAGTAAATCATAATGTCAAACAATCAATAATCATGAAAGGCATAAAAATCGGGCCGAAGTTCGGAAAGAAAGGAATTTGTAAGGTCAAATAAGTGAAAATCATGAAAGGAAAGGAAATCGGAAATGGTCGGAAAAGTCGGAATTAAAATGTAGAAAAAATTAGGAATTACTCGGAACCATCATTGGAGCCCGGAACATCCGATTCAGAGTTATCTGCATCGTAGTTCTGTCCTGTACAGGCCTGCAGTTTGAGACAATCTACCTTCATATGTTCTCCTCCACAATAAAAGCACAACCCGAGCACCCTGCGCCTTTCCCTCTCAGAGTCCAAAAGCCTGCCATCGGGTCCGAGGTGAGGATGACCAGATCTGTCATCACCGGGCCGGAGTTCCGGCGCTTCGGAGTTATCAGAGGCAAACGAGTGGAAAGACTCAACCGAGTCTGAGGCTGAGGATGAAGGATAGGAATGTAGGTAACGGAGATCATAAGGGCCGGGGTGATCCGAGTCGAAGTCAGAGGATTCATGAAGATAATCATAATCAAATGGGCCAGGAAATTCCGAGTCATAACTTGACTGGTCAGGATCGGAAATAGTACTGGACTGAACTGATTCTTGTTCAGAATTGTGGTCAGATGGGCTAGATTGGTCCGATGAATCCGAAGTTTCCGGGTCCGGGCCGACCGGATCAGGTAAAGATAAGGCATACTCGAGGAAGGATCCTGAATCAGAGCCAAAGGACATAATGGAGGGGTATTTCGGTGAAGGAACAGTGTAATGAAGTGAAAGCTTGAAATACTGACAAGACCGTGCCTACAGGTCAATAACTATAGAGGTTCTGAGGCCAGATATGGGCCGGAAATGGCCCGGGATAACTCCGAGGTCCGGAGCCGAGTACTGGCCTGTAGTACACACTGGGAGTGGGACGTCGGTGAAGCTATTAGCAACACCCTTCACACACTGTTGGTGTCCCCGGGAATATAATGGCAAGGATATAATGTCAAGATGAGCAGCCTAGATGGGGTTCCTGTGATCCGGGAGTCCGGAAGCAAAGGGTAAAGAAGATATTAAAGACTGGGATAAGATGGTACACTTGATTTCAAGCTTTACTACAACGTACAAAGTATTCTAGCTTATATACATCCCAGATACAGTCAGAAGACCTCGATGAAAGCTCGGAATAATAAATAAATAGAATGTAGGTCACAAGGTTATTAATCCGAAGTCCGGCCGCTCTGGGCCGGGCCGGGAAGCGTATGGGTGAATTGCATGCATATGACAGATGTACAAATAGTTTTAACCATTTATATAATATATAGAGGTTGAGCAGCGAAACAAGTGTGGTAAGGGAGCGTTATACGTCAAAACGTGAGTGCAAGGATAGGATAGGATAGGATATGAATTATACTGGCGAGGTCCAATTCCCGAACAACCAGTTTACCATGTACTGTACAATATTACATAATGTTGTACAATAATGGAACACACATATCTAATACAGGGGGGCGATTATGATCATCCATGTCCTGGTTATTGAGGGGAAAAGCGGAAAAAAACCCCTCCCATGGTATCATGAACTACACGGTCTTCCCTGCCTCAATATGCATGCAGTGTGTCACTCCAGCCGATATATTTCAACAGCATAGAATACTTCCAACACCTCATGCAGATACTTTGCCAGCAGCCCCCATGGCTCTGCTGCCTTCCTTGACTGAGCAAAGAATCAATACCCTTGAAGCTTTGCCATAGCATCTCAGTACATATTTTGAAACTATCTACCCCCACTTCTGTTTGTTCAGATTCGACCTCATTGACCTGTGAAAGACCCCCAGCCCCCTCTAAAAATCCTCCCCCATACCTCGGAGCTTCAGTCCTTCCCGCTCACTCAGTGAGTTTTTATAACCTGCACTCCACTCCCGTGTAAATGCATCCCTATCATTATATGACCGAAATGTCATGACCAAGACCCCAAACTGATACTCATCTCTCCTTATATCGCCCGGAATGACACTCCTTGGGACCGATTTTGCAATGAGTGCAATCTGAGCACCCACACCAGCTGTGGCGTACTGCCCTTGAAACACCCCAATGGCCAACTTCAGCTCCTTCTTATCCCTGGCTGGGGCCGTTGGCGCAGATGTGGGTGGTTGTGCAAGACGTGGCAGTGGTGCCCCATACCCTTGATCCTGCTGATAGTTCCCGCGAGTGTGAGAGTCATTCCGTCGATAGTCCTTCTGACCACTCCCTCGGTTATCATTACTCCATTCACTACCCTGCCGCCCATATCGTATACTGACTCTGCACCGTTACCACGCGGGAACTTCCCACTATGGCCTTCATATGCCATTTCATCCTCCCCCAGCCTCTTTCTCTGTGCCCCGTAACCCATAACTTCTCTCACCCGTTCCGACATCCTCTCAACCTGTGCCTCCTCTTCTTGCCTCTTCTCTTGTGCCACCCTATCAACCCTGCACTCAAGGTTGCTGTTCTTGCCCTCCAGCTCTCGATTCTGCCTCTCCAGGACCTCAATTCTTGCCACCAAATCCTTTACTACATCCTCCACCTTCGCCGTGTACGCCTCCGCTTTTTTCTTCTGCTCATTACACTTACTTTCCATTTCCTGCCTCAGTCGTCCCTGCATCTCTTTTAGGCTCTCCCTCGTCACTGCAGTCACTCGCTGGATCTCGCCCTTCAACTCCGCACGCACTGCTTTGCCATCATCTCTGGCCTCCTTGCTGACAATCTTCACATCATTGCAAGTAATGTGATCATGTGCTTTATAAAAGCGGTCAAAGCAACTTTGTCAATTCTTTCCATTTACTTTCACTATGCCTTCCACCAAACGGTCTACTCCTGTAGTCAAGCTGTCTAAATCCTCTAAAAAGCCTCCGTGTTCTTCAAACATTAACTCTATTCCCTCAAGCTTACTCAAAATTAACAACAATGCTGGTAGTAGCTCCTCTAGTTCTGATTCTTCAAGCGATTCTGGAAGCGATAGCACAAGTGACTCAGATTCTTCTGATGGCGGCAATAACAATGACATAGCTCAAGATGATACATTGAAGGAAAAGGGTAGGAAGGAAAAGACTCGCGTGAAGATAATCCATATTCCGTACGTTGTTCTTGAATGTCATTCATCGTCTATTTACTTAAGTCATTCTAGAAAACATCACATCAATCCTATGGACAAAGCTGGGCGCTGGGCTGTCTGTGCCGTTGATGCATTCCTCAATATCAGTGCAATTGAAATGACTAAGCTAGAATCCCTCGAAGAGGGATATGAGTAAGTGATCTTCTTTGACCATTTACTCATCTCACCATTCATAGGCCAGCCGAATCCGACCAACCATTCCTCCAGGCATGGGATCAACTTGTACTAATAGCACCTATCCTCGAAACTCTTCTAATGAAAGCACATACTGAGAAAGGTCAAATGAAGTATGTCAATGCATTGGACAAGGTATGTTCCCTCCCACTTTTGACTGGTACCTTGAATTTATGCACATATCTTAGATCTCTCGAAGTGCTCTATGTGCTCGACAATATCACACTGGCATCATCTGTCGTGACATCCTGGACTGGATAATTTTCAAAGACAATGAAACGTATCTTCCAAAATATCCGAAGTCTCTTTGTGGCATCAACCACCCTGCTACTCTTCGTTTAATTATTCCTCAATGTTTTCGAAACAAGGTTGATGATCCAACGTTTGTTATTCAGTCAATTTGATGAGCATATATGCATTCATTCTTTTTTAGATTTATAGAAAAAGTTGAGAATCGTAGAGTCCGTATCGAGGCATCAGAATGGCCCGCTTTTCTATATGATCAAGATCTAGCCGACGTCAATGACATCGAAAAAGGACTGTTCACTGGCGGCACATTATTCTCTGTATCTCAATCTTCATATCTATTTTTTGCTAACACTAATCGTACTCTCAACAGGTTTTCTTTGCTATCTTCTTTGGAATTAGTTCAGCTCAAACCGGCACTTATCAAAAAAAACTCTATAGCTGCTCGTAATGGGATGAAGAAAGTCACTGGCAGAAACATTGCATATGCAGCGATACAGGTGAGATGCTTTCGAGAGCTACCTCGCTTATTGACTCTCTTTAAGGCCCGTTTTGCACTTTCTTCAGTTGAGAAATGGAACATCCCAGATAATCATTTTGATTACGTTGTATTCTATAACGAAATTGTCGACTTTTTTGAAGACTACCCTAAGGATGAACATGTTGTTTCAATTCTGGCTGACTGGAACGAGTACGTGACAGTATATCTTCATATTCTTCTCTAATACACTCTTCAGAAAAGTGTTCGGGCATAAAGATGGGCTTGGCGGTCGTGACACCTGGGATTTAGACAAATTGGAATGTGAAGACACAGAAGGAAGCGAACATACAACTTCTACCACTGCCATGGCTCGAGCTGCTCGAAAGGCTCGGAACACACCCCCCACCACGATATCTTGATGTCCCACATTCATTCTGCTGTTCCTATCTTTGTCGCGTTACTTTCAAACTACTGGCTCTCGTACGTTGTATTCTAGTTATTGTGCTTATGCCTGCTACTGCTTCTGCATTGCTGCTCCTGTTATTCTCATATCATGTATATTTGCCTACTATTGGTCAATGATAGCATTATTGTTATTTATATATGAGATCTAGTACGACCAACGGAGAGATTCAGCGCGATGTTGCCTGGTAATGTACAGTAGTTTCCGGGGGATCGCAGTGCCTCGTAAGCCTCAAATATCCTCACATCAGTTGCGAGGTCCGAATTTCATTGTAGCTGGCACGAGGAATTTCTCGCGAACGAGGCGGCGCAATGCCGTTGCTGCCTTACAATGTTGTCACACCTTACAATGCAGTACGATGCATTGTTTCGCCTCACGGTGAGCCTGACTTTTTGCTGATGTTTGTCTCCACCCGATATTCCAACAAGTAACCAGTGACAGCCAGTTACCAGCGTGCAACAATGTTCCCAGGAACTTACAGCGTGTTCGGAAAATGATGACATTCGTGAAATTTACATGAGCTCA
Source organism: Lentinula edodes (assembly GCF_021015755.1). NCBI lineage: Eukaryota > Fungi > Basidiomycota > Agaricomycetes > Agaricales > Omphalotaceae > Lentinula > Lentinula edodes. The sequence continues at coordinate 284,694 of NW_025764346.1, forward strand.
TAAAATAAAATAAAATAAAAAGGTACCCGAGCCTTGACGTCGGGTAAGAATGTGTAATGAATAGAGTACGTTAGAGTACGTTCTGCCTCCCTCTCCTTCCCGCCGTTTTTTGCTTGCACCGTTTGTTCAAGACCCCGTCATGTTTCCAAGGGTACCTTCACGCTCTCCTCCTCGATATTGGTATATGTACCCTCCACGTGGGAACTCGTTGTTCAATTCTGAACCTGGATGCCGCCATACCCAGCATACCCGTGGTTCATTGACCTTGCCAAGGCTACCTGAACTGGATACCTTCTTCAACGAGGATGCTGAAGCTTTTCAGTCCCGCCGCGTGCCTTCAGAAGACTCCTTACCTGATCCATCTAATATACGTGAGTCATTTTCAATGCATTATTGCTCGTTTACTGAATAGCACTTTTGTACCTTATTAGTCAAAGAAGTGTATATGCCGAGGACTGTCAATTATGGATTGCAAGCCGTCACTCCAGGTCTGTTGAATTCCTATGCTGTTCAACACACTCATTGAATGGAATATCACTTAGTTCCTCCTGTCGAATTGTCAAGTGACGAAGAATTGCAATTCCCAGACCCGGAACCTATTGCCCAGCCTGTTTCTATCAAACGGGGCCGCGGTCGTCCTAAAAAGGCTCCTGTTGCTGCTTCTCATAGTGAAATCATTCCGGTAGTGCCTTCATTTACGTTTGAGCTCCTCTTGCACCTCATAAAGCCAGACCGACCTATCACTGGAAAACTCAAGAAAACAAAAGGCAAAGCTACGAAACAGGAACCTGAGAAGCGAGGGCCAATCTATGTCTCTTCAGAGACTGACTACGCTGCTTTCCTTTCTAAAATTGCCAGTCTCGTTCCCGCTCCTGTCACTGGCCTTTCCATTCAGTCATTCGAGTGGCATTTTCTTTCACCAGCGACTGGTCCTTGGCTTCCTATTACTATGGAGGAGGGTTATCAGTCTATGCTTGGTAAGTTGAGGAAAAAGCATGCAAAGGATGAGGCCTACGTCATTATTCAAATGAAGAAACCTGTTCAAACAATCATCCCTGCTACTGTTGAATCTGTGATTGATGAAGACGAGAGTTCCGATGATGACTTTCAGGGTCCTGTAGCAAAGAAGGTATTTTACATAAATTGTCTGCTAATCAAAATGCTTACACTCGTTTAGGGAAAGATTGACGATGAATTAGAAGGCATTACACAGCACCTTCAGTCACTTGATCCAGTGGGAAAGTGCGAGTACAACCCAACCATTTCGTGCTTTCATTACCGTCCCGGCAACCTCCATTTTGAACTGACTCACGGACGTCTTCTAGTCTGGGCCCGTGACATTGTATGTTATCTTTATATGGTTTTGTTATATCGAACCTCATTCATTTCCACTAGAGAGACAATAAACCGGGCGTTAGCTGGACTCAAATTCCGCTTTCATCTGCACTATTCCATGCTAGTCAGGCCATCAAGAAGACTTCTCCAAATACTCCGTCGACATCTGCCACTGCTCTGCCTGCCTTACCAGCAACTCCGATATACCCCGGTGGTTATCCCAATATGCCCATGGTGCCTTATGGTCCATATCCGATGCCAGCGCCAATGCCGCCGCCGATGGGAATGTATCCGTATGGTGGCATGCCTGCTATGCAGGCAGGTGGTACTTGGACTTCACTTGCTCATGCTGAACAATATTCCCCTCCATCTGTTCATGTATGCTCGTCTCCACCTGCTGCGCCTGAGGGCTATGCGTTGGCTGATTTCTGTGCTGAGTATGGCCTCAGTGATGATATTAAGGCTGGACTTTGTCAACTGGGGTATGAACCAGGCGAACGCTTGACTGATGTGACACCACAAGAATGGCACAATGCTGGCATCAAACCTGTTCAGCATTCGCAGGTGATGAGGGCTTATAACAAGTACAAGTCTCATGGCAAGCACATCAGAAAGTAGTCTTTTCACCTTCGATTTTGTTGAATTTTTGTAAAATCATTTGGCTGACTATAAATTGCTTCAATCATATCTTATCCATTTTGTTCTACTTTTATTTCGCTGATAATATTTGTTTCCCTTATGCTTACACACATTTGTCATTTATAATACTGCATTCCGTACATATTGCAGCTACACATTCTTTAGACTACTTTACACTAGGTTATAACCTGAATGTCGAAACCATCCCTTTGCCTTTTCACCCGTAATTGAGCCAGTTGCTTCATACAATGCAACCTCGGGATCATATGCATCCCGTATTCGTATTCAGTGTCCCCGGATCCAGGCTTTGACTGCAGACAACATGTTAGTTGAGAATGGAAGTGAATGTATTGCAACATACGGCAGCTGAAACTCTCTTCAATGGGGTTGAAATCTGGTGAATACGGAGGCAAAAATATCATTTTGCATCCATGGGCCTCAACAATTTCACGAAGAGCATGTGTTTTGTGAATAGCGCAGTTGTCTAGAATGATAATACTTCGATCGCGAGGGAACGGATTCATTTTCGGCAACTAAAAACAAAGTCACAACTCAGTTGTAGGAAAGGATAGAAGAATGACTCACAACTGTCATGCCCTGGCTACAACCAGACCAGTCCCAGTACCCACCGCACGTTACCATACGTCCTACCCACCTCCCGTATGTCCTCTGCACCTCCCCAAGTACCACCAGACACCTCCCCAAGTATTTCTGACGCAGCTACCCAAACGTCCTTCACCCCGACACGCGTACGAGAACCCTCTAGCCGATAACCCCTTTAAGTATTAATCTCGATTACCTCCTTCCCTCCGATTAGCTACCTCATGCCTCCAGATGTTCCCTTGTTCACTTCCCGTACCTATTTAAGTAACGCCGCAATGTCCTGAAGCCCCAGCTTGGTATATTTTGAACACACACCCTTTTGCATAGGTCCAGTCCCTGTCCCTTTGTACCTGCTAACCATACGGATTTCTCTTTACTCTCTGTTTCTCTACCTCTGTTTCTCTCTACTTCTGTCTATTGTCTCTCTGATCGTCTGTACGATCGAATATACGCTTTTACTTCAAGTCTAAGCCTTCCGAGTGAGTCCCCGAGCTCCCTCGAACATTACTAAAGCTCCCCAACGCCTACCCGCTTGGTGAGCTACTCTTCCCCAAACCTCCCAGAGCTCCCTAGCTACTTCGTAAGCTTCGGGACCTCGATCTAGGTAACGTCGAAGCTACCCCTCACGTCGAACTACGTATTGCTTCTCCGTTACCACCTCCCACACTCGAGGACGACCATCCTCCAACCTAGTCCCCAGGGACCTACCCTCCCTGGCATATCCCTTCTCGGGAGCTTACACCCTCGAGACCCCGTTGCATAAACTACCTACTCGACTCTATATTGACGTTCTAGCGAGTACAACTCCTACTACGCAATATCTTACGGTCCCGCACTCGTCCCGAACCTCCCTACGCATTAGGGACCTCCCTGGACCTCCTAGGAACCCCTCAAGGGTCACCATCTCGTTGTTCCAATCACTACTAGGTCATTCCCGTCCTCGGTCGCGGTTCTCGTAGCTCCCTTCGAGCTCCAGCCTGCTCCTAGCACGCTACAACATAAACCTCCACATATCAAAACCTACCCTAAGACCTATTTTGACCCAGGTCTTACATTATACCAAGCTCTCCCGTCACCGAACGGACTCGTCGCGACGAAATGTCGGCGACGTCAACGGAACGACCTTCTAGTTCCAAAACCGAATCAAAGAAACAAAAGAGCGCCTTATCTCGTGGAAACACGACACAAGCTCAAAAATCGAACCAGGCTGCTAGCTCCACTGTCATCACGGTGGCAGCTGGTCAACGCCTGATGTCCATCCCAGAACAGTCGTTTGGGGATGAAACCGCCAGTAACATCCGGACCCCAGAGGGACGTCAACCGGAGGTTCAGGGGCCCCCTCCAGTGGAACCTGGGATGGGACCACCACAACGGAGGTTTACCTCCATGGGTTACGCCCAACCTGCCAGTAGTCCCATGGGAGGTTTCGCATACTCCCCTACCTGGGGAACGAGGGGACCTCCCCCTGAACCGATACCGCAGCTAGACATGGAGTCAGCTTCGAACGCGGGTGGAAGAGTCAGCGGTCAAGTAGCCGCTATCGAAAGGATACAAGGGGGAAGTACTGACCCTCTCACAGTACGACAACAGGAGAAACTTCCAGAGAGGAGGGTATCCCCTGCCGTATCCGAACAATCTCGGACGTCATCCCGGAGGTTACCAACACCTCCAGTACAGTCCCTTAACCTTCCTCCCCCGAGACGAGGAAGTTCACTCTCCAGTCTCCTGAAGAGCCCAGCTATGAATACGCCCAACTGGGAGCGTACACACGCAATACACCATAGCAGGACCAACTTCCCAGTACAACCCTTGTCCGAAATGACATTGCGTCTGGAAGACGTCATTCGAATTCAGGAGTGTATCCCGGAGGATGTAGCTATGGTCCTAAGGGAGGTATTGGAGTCAATGGGGATCGAAATATTGGGAGACGGTCTCGAATTCTCAGACCTACGAGTACAGTTCCTAACAGTGGGAACTCAACTGGAGATAGACCTCCCAGAGAAGGCCCAGCAGTGGCTGATGACCCCCGCGAACCGATCAGATTTTCTCTGGCTGTACAACGTCCTATTGGACCCAGAAAGGATGTTGGAACTGTTAGAGGCAGAGGCACGTTACGGGCGATCGTTCCGAAACTCGAGGGGAATACTTCCCCTCCTCCCTCATACCCATGGAAGGGAGAAGGAATTCTGTGGCGAAGCAGGGCTACGTATATTGTACCGAGCCTCTAACTACAGATCAGGAGCCGTACGGTTTGAACCTCCCCCTTCGAGGGTGAACATACCGAACTACCAGGCGATCCAAATACTTCGGAACGCAAACCTAGCGGAAGCAGCAGCTAAAATCGATGAGGAAAGTAACGAGGATGCTAACGCAATCGCTGCAAAAAATCGTAGACGCAGGAGGTACACCACGGCTCACCTCCTGGCCCCAGTGGAGTCAATGCCTGATCAGGATAGTCCCGTCCGGGTCCGTAACGGACAGACGGTATACACGTACACGCCCATGAGGCATATGCACCAGCTTCTGGTGAGGAGTGAGGAGTCTGAAGCGATGTTGTGTTCGCAGGAGACCCGACATCGGACGCTACTAGCGGAATCAGACACTCTGATGCTGTCGGAGGAACTTTCTGGATCGAATCTAGAAAGAGCTTTGGAATTCCGTCGCAGACTGGTCGCGGATAATCGGGGAACCTCGTATATGGTTCAATGCGAACTCGAAAGCGTAGGGGAGTTCCCTCCGGAGCAATTTGACCAGAAAGGGCAGCTCCATGGATCTGATGGTCGTTTCCTGGCACAGAAACATTCATCGCCCAGGAATACCGAGGTTCCTGAACTCCTTAACCCCGGTAACACGGCCACGAGGAGCCCCCAGTTACGCTCTGGGACCTCCCCCACTGTACATGCCTTGGCTCAAAATGCGACTCCTCCCCCCAGAGTTAACCTGCAAACGAAACCTTTAACCCCAGTCTCGACGCAGCGATACCAGTTTGGTGAGGTGAGGATGGATGGCGCACAACATTCATCCCGGATCTCCGGACAAGATCTGACAGCTCGGTTGGCTCCCAACCCTGTACACGTTCCTCCAAGACTGAGCAATCCATCAGTCATTCCGTATCAAGGGTCGGTATCGATGCAATCTCAGGCAGTGGGAACGGAAAGTCAAAGGGGTCCGAACCAACGAAGAACGTTGGCAGTTCACGAAGAGGCGGTACCCCCGCAGGGAGCTCCTTTTGGAACTCCCTTTGTAACGGGAGCTCAGATGAACCGACCTGGCATGGCTTTCGAGTCGGCACGCTCTCAGGAATCGGTAGCAATGATCCAACAACAGGCTCGGGTCATTGAGACGCTCCAGGAACAACTCCGTGAGGTAAAGAAAGGATTCACAGCGGGGGAAGTACCGACTGGAGGACCCCTTTCCAAAACAGGAAACACGGCAGGATTATCCGGGCGAGCACCTAGAGTAATGAGAGAATATACGAGGGGGGGTCCTTCTCCTGTAGTTCCCCAGCCAAGGAGCTGGCAAGCTACGGAACCAATATCCTTTAACCGAAACACTCCTACAGGAGCTAGGGATGGAAACCCCCAGGTAGAACAAGCAGGACAGATCCCGGATACTCCGAGTGTGGACCGACGACGTATTCACGAGTGGGGAGCCCGAGTGCAAAGAGCTGAACTAGGGGAGTATGGGAGACCAGAAGGAGGAGCGTACGCGTTGGAAAACGAGGGAGGAGGCAAAGGCGGTTTTAACCCCCCTCCTAGAGTACCTCCCCCACATTTTTCTAGTCAATCGAGAGATCGAGAACGACCTCTGAGTCAAGGGGGACAGGGTCAAAGAGAACAGGGAGAAAGGAGCGGGGGAGGGGCACCACCTCCGCCTCCTCCTCCTCCACCACCTTCCGGGGGACCGGGTGATAGTAATTCGGAAGGTTCCAACGAGGGGGAACAGAACCAATCGAGTAGGAATGGTGGAAGGAGAGAGGAGGACAGAGGAGAGCTCCCCACTGGAGCTCCTGACGTACCTCCAACACGCTATGACCCGGACCAACCCTGGTACTACGATCCAAGACAAGGTTGGCACCGTAAGGCAGCTCCTAGACCTCCCAACGAGGGACGAAGTACATGGGAGAGCAACGAAGAAAAAAATCGGATTACCATTGAGTCGAAGCTCGACGTCGGTAAGATCGAAAGCTTCGCAGGTGACGACCGGTCTGCATGGAAGACGTGGGTCCTCAGTTTGGAAAGGATGTTTGGAGTACGGCCTACCATCTATGCTCGGGAAAAGGACAAGTGCGCTTCCGCAGCTAGTCATCTCACTGGTGCAGCACTCTCCCACTTCGACACGTTGAATCGGCAACGACTGAGGGGGGAGTACACTTGTCTCGAAGACTGGACAGAATTCAAACGAGAGTTCGGTTCCAAATTCGGACCCATCGACGAGGCGGACGAGGCAAGGAGGAGGTTAGCCTGGATGAAGCAGATGCCGGAGGAAAGCTTCGCCAACTTCTTCATTCGCTTCAACGAATACGCTCCTTTGACCGGGTTTAACGACGAGGCTCTGGTAACATACCTCAAGAAAGGGGTAGCTCCCTGGTTGCCTCTACAGGTTGTTACTGGAAGGGAGGAACCCCGATCCTACGACGAGTGGACCCGAGTGTTCACGAAGTTGGACGGAGCTGTACGTGCGCAGGCGGAGAGTTTGAGGAACCTCCACGGTGAAAAAGTGCTGCAAGGATGGTTGAGTCGCTTCCCCGGGTTGGAATTAGCACCTGAAGCTCCTTACAAGTCCCCCTTGCGGAGGGAAAGAGAGCCAGCTGATGTATGGACCTCCAATCCGAAACCAGCTGCGACAGGAAGGTTCCAAAGCAGGCCCAACTGGAAAGAGGGACGACAGAGGGCGTCCGCAGCTTGGGGGGAAGGAGAAAGTTACGATAGCAAAAACCGAGAGGAGGACGAAGACTGCTGTCACTGTAGGGATGGAGGAGAATGGACTGAAGCGGTCCTCCGAGCAGGAGTCACCGACACCGGGAGGAAATGGACTCCTGAGGAAAGAGCGGAGAAGTGGAGGAGACGAAGGCAAGAGCTATGCATGCGTTGTGGACGAAAGGAACACTGGGCAAAGGACTGCCCTAACCCAGAATCGTTAGAACGTCCAGCGGAGGATCAAGGGAGCTCAGAAAGAGCTTCCAAGGCCGATTCAACTCGAGGAAGAGGAACGGCCAACCAAGGGGGAGGTCGTAAGGACGATTCAACTCGTCCTTTAGAACGGATTCGCGCCGGGATCGTGGTGGAAGAACGGGAAGGAATGGACGATCTATGGAACGTCCACATCTTAGACTCACCAAAAGGAGGTGAGCAAGAACTGTTGGACGAAGTGGGAAATGGGCAGGGGGCTTCGAGGTAGATCAGGGCGAACTGCGAAGCCCCGCAACACCTTCGCCTACCACAATAAGAGCGGCACTCGCGGGGAGTCAGCCAGCTCGTCTCACATCCCGATCCTACAACTCCTTCATCATCCTTACACGCTTTCCGTTCTCCGACCTCGATGAAGACAAAGAATATGCCACACTAGTGGATAGTGGAGCAACTAGATGCTTCATAGACAAAACTGTCGCTATGCGACACCCAGAAAATTTGGTTAACCTAACAAACAGTATCCCTTTGGAGCTGTTCGACGGGAAACCTACCTCCGCAGGATTGATAACTCAGACCTACACTGACCAGATCAGTTTTGCGGATGGAACAATTCACAAGGTAGAGTTCCTAGTAACTCGATTACACCCCACGGCTCCAATTGTGCTAGGACTGCCGTGGCTACGCATGCACAACCCAGTAATTGACTGGAAGGAACTTTGCCTGACATTCCAGGACCGAAACGTTCGAATCTCAGCAGCCCTTGCGTCGGAAATTGTCCAACCAGGCGCCGAGGGAGGTACTGAGGAGCTAGGGAGGGGGGTAAACGGCGAAGAAATACACGCAGGAACTCTCCAATCACCTCCTGAAGCTCCTCAACGACCTCCTGAAGCTCCACAACCACCTCCAGAAGTTCCTCAACAAACTCCGGAAGCTCCCCTTAGAGCTCCAAGGACGAGGGTGAAACTAGAGGAAGTAAAGGACGAAGAGTACGAAGCGAGTCAACCAGGTCCACACAAGTTATTCCCCTCGGACAAAGATCTAGGGCCAGACGACCCAATCCTTATGGGGATCAATGAATGGCTAGCATTCGCGAGCGAAAGCACGGAAGAAGAGGTGGAGGAAATCCTCGAGGCTGGGCGATCCGCTATGGAGAAAGTAACCCCGAAACCAACGAAGGATTCAGAGGAGGCATATCAAAAGTGGAAGAGTAGGGACACAAAACGATCCTCCTCCTGGCCGGGAGCTAAGCAAAAAGTCCGGTGGAGGAAGAAAAGGAGGGAGCATGGACCTTATCCCGACCTCCCCACCTTAGACATCGAAAGCCTGAACATACCCAAGATTCCTTCAAGGTCTGGTCTGACTCCCAAAGGTTCAATAAGACGCAACAACTTCCGAAGAAAGCAGCTCATAGCGGGTACCCATGTGGTGGAACGAAAATCAGACCCCACCATACAAGGGAAACCCATCAGCCTAATAGGAGCAGCTGGGATGGATCGTCTACTGAGGGAGGGAACCCCAGCATACTTCCTTCACATATCGCCCACGAAGGAGGGGTCCCCTACTAAGGAAATACTCCGGGCGAGTGGTAGCAATGACCCAGAAAGAGTGCAAGAACCAAAGGATCCTGAGAATGGGAACCCTGGCCTGGAACAAGGGGGGGTCGTCAAGGAGCTCGATGAGGAAGTATCGAAGCGTCAGGAGACAGAGGAGTTGAAGAAATCCATTCCCGTCCAATACCAGGATTACCTGGACGTATTCTCGCCCGGAGAAGCAAGAACACTACCTCCGCACCGACCCTACGATATCAAAATCGAAACGGAAGGTGATGCGATACCTCCCATAGGGAAGCTTTACAACATGTCTGAGAAGGAGCTGAAATCTCTGAAGGAGTACATCGACGAGATGTTGGGGAAAGGGTTCATACGATCCTCCAGTTCCCCCGCAGGAGCTCCTGTCCTGTTTGCCAAGAAAAAGGATGGTACTCTACGACTCTGCGTCGACTATCGAGCCCTGAACAAAATTACAAAGAAGAATAGGTACCCTCTACCCCTGATAGGCACCTTAGTGGATCAACTACGGAAGGCGAAGATCTTCACAAAGATTGACCTCCACGCAGGATACAATAACGTCAGGGTAGCCCAGGGACACGAGTGGAAGACCGCATTCCGAACTCGGTATGGGTCATTCGAGTACCTGGTAATGCCCTTTGGGCTCACGAATGCCCCCTCTGCGTTTCAATTCTTCATGAACGAGATCTTTCACGATATGGTGGACGTCTGTGTGGTGATCTATCTGGACGACATACTGATTTACTCAGATGACGAGGAGTCCCATGTGGAGCACGTCAGGAAGGTCCTGGAACGGTTACGGGCAAATCACCTCCACGCCAAGCCGGAAAAATGTGCGTTCCATGTCGACACCGTCGAGTATTTGGGGGTGATCATATCACCATTGGGAGTGTCCATGGACCCAGAGAAAGTGAAGGCAGTAATAGACTGGCCAAAACCAAGGACGGTGAAGGAACTCCAAGCATTCCTCGGATTCGCAAACTTCTATAGGAGGTTCATAGACAACTACTCGGGAATCACCAAGGTGTTCACGAAACTCCTCCGGAAAGATTCAGTGTGGAACTGGACACCACAGTGTAGTAGTGCCTTCGAACTTCTGAAGTCAGCATTCTCCGAAGCCCCGGTTCTGGGACATTACAACCCGGACCTACCGGTAGTCCTCGAATGCGATGCCTCCGACTTGGCGATAGCAGGGATCCTATCACAACTGGATCCCGAAACGGGGGAGATACATCCTATCGCCTTCCATGCACGGTCAATGATCTCTGCGGAACTAAACTACGACATATACGATAAGGAGCTCCTAGCTATCGTGGACTGCTTCAAACAATGGAGGGCGTACTGCGAAGGATCCCGACACCAGATCCAAGTATACTCAGATCATAACAATCTGCAGTATTTCACCACTACGAAGCAGTTAACAGCACGACAAGCCCGGTGGGCAGAGCTCCTTTCAGGATACGATTTTGTCATCAACTATCGCCCAGGGAGGTTGGGAGCCAAGCCGGACGCGCTCACCCGCAGATCAGACGTGTACCCAAAGAAGGGAGCTTCAAGGGACCAGGTCTTAGCAGGGAGGGAAAGGGTACTCATACCTCCAGAACGACTGAACGCTACCATCCTTATGAACGAGGACCTCCTAGTGAATCGAGTAAGGGAAGCTCCAAAGGACACGACTATAATTGAAGCACTAAAAAGGATTGCACGCAACGAGGAGGAATCTTTCGTTTGGGAGGATGGGCTGATAAAGAGGGGAGGTCGTATATACGTCCCAGACGTTGGGACTCTACGAAGGGAGGTCCTACAATCGTACCACGACCATAAACTAAGGGGACATCCGGGGGAGAAACGCACCAAGAAACTCGTAAACCAGCTGTTCTTCTGGAAAGGACTGTCCAAAGACGTGAACTACTACGTGCGGAGCTGCCACTCGTGTCTGAGAGCCAAAGCCAGTCGCTCCAAACCTTACAGGAACCTCCGTCCGTTACCAATTGGTCAACGACCTTGGTCCTCAATCTCCCTAGATCACATCACCCAGCTCCCAGCCACTGCGGGTCCAGAGAAATACGACGCCATCCTTGTAGTAGTCTGTCGACTCACCAAACAGGCCATATACGTTCCTTGTCATACGACAGATAATGCGGAGGACTTTGCCAATCTATTCATCACACACGTCTTCTCAAAGCATGGGATGCCCTCCGACATAACTTCAGACCGGGGCTCCCTATTCATGTCCCAATTCTGGAGGGAGCTCTGTAGAGCATTAGGGATCGAATCCCGCCTATCTACTGCATATCATCCCCAGACAGATGGACAAACAGAACGAGTAAATCAATCTGTGGAAGCATACCTTCGGATCTATTGTTCCTACGACCAGGACGACTGGGACCTCCTCCTACCGATGGCGGAATTCGTATACAACAACACCCCAAACACGACGACAGGTGTCTCACCATTCTTCGCCAACAAGGGTTATCACCCAAAGTTGTCCATTACACTGGAGCAGGTGCAGGGAGCGGAGGTCAATGAGTACGCGTCCAACCTCAAGGAGTTACATGCGTACCTCCAGGAACGAATCGGGGTAGCTAACAAGGCCTATGCGAAGTACGCGAACCAAAAACGCCAGGAGGCCCCGGACTGGAAGGAGGGTGATCAAGTCTGGCTAAATATGGAGAACGTCAGGACTAGACGACCTATGAAGAAGCTAGACCACAAGTGGACAGGTCCCTATACAATCTTGTCGAAAGTAGGAAGTCATGCCTACCGACTGGACCTCCCTGGGGACCTCCACAAGATTCACAATGTGTTCCATGTCGACAGGCTGAAACCTCACTTCCACGACAAATTCAAACGCCAGACCTCCCCGCCTCCCCCAATCTTCATAAAAGGGGAGACGGAGCATTTTGTCGAGGACATCCTTGACTCCAAACCCAAGAAGGGACAACCGGAGGAAGTGGAATACCTCGTAAAATGGGAGGGGTATAATGACGAGTTCAACTCTTGGGTAGGATGGGAAGGTATGGTGGGCTCGATCGAACTCCTACGTAGCTGGCACAAACACCACCCGAGGAAACGCCATCCATCGCGTCTGCAATGGGCTTCGTTGGAACAGGAAGCACGGGAAGATGAGGAGGAGGACCGGGAAGGTAGAAGGGAGTAGAGGGGGGAACGAGGACAATGAAGACACGACGGGGACGACAAGCCCATGTTTACGACTATCTACGACAACTTGCATTGGAGGGCTTACGAGACCTGAATGCACGACGATTTCACTCTTATTGATTTTTCACACAGTATAAAGAAGGTTCCCTTTAATTAACGAAGAAGGTCAAAACAATTACAAAAAAAAAAAAAAAAAAAAAAAAAACGATTTAGCAACAAGGATCTATTACAAGAAATAACAACGAAGTACTACAACGGTTCCTCCTTTGGGACAGCATCCATCCCATCCGCCTCAGAGACCCGAGCACGACGCGATTCCTCCGGCTCGTACAATTCGTCGTCACCCCCAGTAAGATCAATGGCGAGATCAGCCACTGAACCAAAGAGGGGAGGAAGACTGGGAGAAGGAGGAGGGGGAGAAGGGGAGGTCGGAGAGGCCTGTTCAGGGAGGAACAGAGGAACATGAGAGGAAGCGGGGGGAGAAGAAACACGTTCACCTACAGCCGCGGGAGGCTCGCCCGATGGCACTGGCAGGGACATGGGGGTATCAGTTATGTGGTGAAGGTACTCCAGCATTAACTGCTCCCATACGACCATCGACTGGTCAAGACTAGGAATGGCGGGGACAATATCGTCCCACCTTCCAGAACCATCACGATGAGGGAAGGCGGTCGATAGCGCCAACATCCGACGATGGAGGGGTGGCTCCAGTGAACCCTCGGGAGGGGCTGCGAAACCAGCATGCTGAGCCGCGGTCAGAATAGGACCATCGTTGTCAAACCGGGAGTGCTCTAGCACCAGGCGATGGAGACCCTCGTCCTCATCCACCGCGTTGTTAAAAAACCACTGAATGCTGCTGATAGACCGCATATAGAGATCCCCGTGAATACCCCGGGCTGTTTGCATGTAATCCAGAGCAAGTTGGAAGTTGTGGGCAACGACGTCGGGGTCGTCGGAGGCCAGACCACGTCGGAGAAAGGCGACGACCGCCTCAATGATGGCACCGATATAACGACTGTGATGATGGAGGACAGTGGCGGGATCGGAACGATAAAGGCGGTGTGCATAGGTGGCGACGCGACGAAGGTCCTCCTGGGCCCCCTTGAGGTCCTCCTCCAGCTGAGAAAGAGGAGGTAGAACCACCTCGTAGAAACCCTCGTCTGGATACTCCTTGATCATCTGCTCCACGAAGGCGGCACGATCTTGAGTACGATGGACCTCCTCCTGGACCTCCTCCAAGCGACGACGCTGACGGGTCGCCAAAGCATTGGTTTCGTCTACCAGACCCTGTTGCTGCAGTAGGGCTGTCTTCAACTCAGAAGCCTTATGAGAAGCAGTGGAGAGCTCCTCCACCGCGACATCGCGGTCCCTTTTCACCACGCGGAGCTCCTCCTCCAATGCTTGGAGACGTTGAACAACAGTCTACAAGGGGGAAGTCAATTTAAAAAGGAGGTGAATACCAGTTAAATCACGACTTACCTGACCAGGAAACACCGATAAAGCCCTATCCATGGCATGGAACTGGTCCAGCACACTGCGATACTCGACTTCATGCTGAAGGACCTCATGGCTGGAGGACCGAAGCTGTTCGACCTCCCGTTGATGAGCATCGAGGGCGTGGGAGGTATCCCGAAGGGCAGTGGTCAGAGAAGAATTCTCCCGCTGAGAATCGGCAAGCTGGGACTCTAGTGATCGAACCCGAGCAAGAAGACGCTGGTTCTCAGCGCGATAGGGATGAGCGATGAGGGTGCGGGGTACTAATAACGAACGCGAAGTGGGCGGCATGTTGGAAGGAAGGGAGTCGGATCCAGTACCTTTTATAGGCGACGTAACAAGGGAAGGGGAAACAAACCGCTGAGCCACACCGGACTGGGCCTCGGCAGCAGCTGCCAACTGAACCAAACTACTGGGACCCTGCACGGATTCGTCCCTGACAGATACCTCCATGGAGGAGGGAAGGGCACGAGGGAGAGCAGGAGTGGAAGTGGAGGCTCCCATCGAACGACCTGGAGGAACCACCAGTCGAACGCGACGGGGAGACTCCTGAGCTGCCCCCTCTACAGGGACCCTACGACGAGAACGCTTTTTGGAACCGTCCGACCGAACCTTTTTGCTGGAAGGACCAGCCACAGGCGAAGGGGAACGATCGCGCTTACGATTCGCCGCGATGACTGCCTCACCCTGTTGCAAAGCGAGGAACTTCTGTAATTCTTGATGGTCAGTCTCAGCGGTATCCTTCTCGTCAAGCATGTTGAGTTCTAGGAGGATGGAGGTCGAGGAGGTACGAGCTTGAAGGGCAGCATCGTATTGGCGCCAGGTACTCAAAGGAACACCCCATGTCGATTGATGTGTGGGAGTCCCGTGGAGCTCCAAAAACCTACGGCTGTATGCAATGTCTTGACTGCACCGACGAGCAAAATACCGATACCGAAGGACCTTTCCCAGACTACAAGTCTTTTTCGCAGAGCAGTTGGTACAGCGAGGGGAGTTCGGCAGAACCTTACATTTGCCCGGGGACTTGACACAGTTGGAACAAGGAGAAGCTACCTCCGCAAGAAGAGGCCACAAAGGGTCATCCTGACAATAACCCGATAATGGCTTGCCAGTGTTGAACACTGTCTCGAATAACTGGAGTTGGGGACGAGATGGCGACTCGATGGTAAATGCCAGCTGATCCAACTCCACCTCCCCATCGGATTCAGGAGCCGGGGAAGGTACCTTTCCCAAAGCGGTGAGGGTGGGTAACAAGGGAGATGGTGTGCGTGAAAGAGGTCGAGTAGGGATAGGAGACATCGCAGTTAGAAGAGTTTGACTCGTAAGAACTGAGGCGGTGGAAGAAAGGGAGAAGCAAGGATCTGACGGACTTCAACATGAAAATTTTCGGGTACCACGTGAATGTCAGGTGACTGCCCAGAAAAAACGCGCCTACCCATCGCGAGGGTGCAAAGGGGTTACAAGGGGGGGTAATGTCATGCCCTGGCTACAACCAGACCAGTCCCAGTACCCACCGCACGTTACCATACGTCCTACCCACCTCCCGTATGTCCTCTGCACCTCCCCAAGTACCACCAGACACCTCCCCAAGTATTTCTGACGCAGCTACCCAAACGTCCTTCACCCCGACACGCGTACGAGAACCCTCTAGCCGATAACCCCTTTAAGTATTAATCTCGATTACCTCCTTCCCTCCGATTAGCTACCTCATGCCTCCAGATGTTCCCTTGTTCACTTCCCGTACCTATTTAAGTAACGCCGCAATGTCCTGAAGCCCCAGCTTGGTATATTTTGAACACACACCCTTTTGCATAGGTCCAGTCCCTGTCCCTTTGTACCTGCTAACCATACGGATTTCTCTTTACTCTCTGTTTCTCTACCTCTGTTTCTCTCTACTTCTGTCTATTGTCTCTCTGATCGTCTGTACGATCGAATATACGCTTTTACTTCAAGTCTAAGCCTTCCGAGTGAGTCCCCGAGCTCCCTCGAACATTACTAAAGCTCCCCAACGCCTACCCGCTTGGTGAGCTACTCTTCCCCAAACCTCCCAGAGCTCCCTAGCTACTTCGTAAGCTTCGGGACCTCGATCTAGGTAACGTCGAAGCTACCCCTCACGTCGAACTACGTATTGCTTCTCCGTTACCACCTCCCACACTCGAGGACGACCATCCTCCAACCTAGTCCCCAGGGACCTACCCTCCCTGGCATATCCCTTCTCGGGAGCTTACACCCTCGAGACCCCGTTGCATAAACTACCTACTCGACTCTATATTGACGTTCTAGCGAGTACAACTCCTACTACGCAATATCTTACGGTCCCGCACTCGTCCCGAACCTCCCTACGCATTAGGGACCTCCCTGGACCTCCTAGGAACCCCTCAAGGGTCACCATCTCATCGTTCCAATCACTACTAGGTCATTCCCGTCCTCGGTCGCGGTTCTCGTAGCTCCCTTCGAGCTCCAGCCTGCTCCTAGCACGCTACAACATAAACCTCCACATACCAAAACCTACCCTAAGACCTATTTTGACCCAGGTCTTACAACAACATCATCCAGAATAAAGTTGAAAAACTCCTCTCCATCAACAGAACCTGGTACAACTCGACATGCCTCATATCCCTCTGTGCTCATGGCTGCTACCAAACTGTACCGTTCACCTCGTACAAAGTTTGCAGAGATAGTAGCGCGCTGACCAGCTGGTGCACGCCCATAATGTCGGTATATTGTTCTTTCATCCTTACTTGTTTCATCGACAACTATAATTTGCTGAGCCACATAATGGGCAGAAATATCTGCCATCCATTCTGCCCGCAACACATCATCTCGCTCGGTCGCAGCTTTACAAAGACGTTTATATGTCAATCCGGCATCCTGAATGATCTGGCACAGTGATGATTTCGAAATGCCAACATCATGGGCTAGTGCCAGCCAATCTCGTATTTCATCCAAATACATTTCGGGAGCCTCTTGTGATAAAGACACCAAGCTGTGAATCATTTCAGAATTAAGTTTCGATGGACGTCCACGGGTATGACTGGGAGGGGCAATGACGGAATTATGTATTTCCAAGTTGCCTTTCCAGCAGTAAATACTGCTCTCGGAAACTCCTAGAATAGCTCCGACTTGTTCAATAGTCAGATCGTGGTCTAGGAGCCAGATTGCCCTCTGCTTCATATTTTCGCTGATGTGCCGGAAGACCATTGTGAGACGAGTAAATG
This sequence comes from Lentinula edodes, assembly GCF_021015755.1. NCBI lineage: Eukaryota > Fungi > Basidiomycota > Agaricomycetes > Agaricales > Omphalotaceae > Lentinula > Lentinula edodes. The sequence continues at coordinate 301,845 of NW_025764346.1, forward strand.
GAGAGGGGCTCAAGTAGCCGACGTCAAGGCTCGGGTACCTTTTTATTTTATTTTATTTTATGAGCTCATGTAAATTTCACGAATGTCATCATTTTCCGAACACGCTGTAAACTGTCGAGAGTCGTCCTGGACCTGCAGGGACGGGGGATGCGTTTTGAATTGATGTACTGTCGGTTTACTTTTATCTATGGTGCAATTGGGTATAACACAACCAATCAGGAACAGGCACCATTTGGGATCAGCAAAAAAATTTTATGCCTACACTTGTTTATTTTGACCAGAAACAATAGTTCAGAGTCACAAATAGTGCCTAAGCATGCAGTTGAAAGCTTTCAACTTGAATATAATGTGAGAGTAATATTTATCAAGGTACGATGAGAGGACAATAAAAAGAGTGAATGGATTATAAGCACAACCCTAACCCTAATAGCTTCCCATTTTGGAAATGCGCCATTTGGTGGGAACTTACTTCATCAATTTTGAAGGTATCAAAAATCGGTCTTACAGTTTTGTTCCCTTTATCATTATATGCATTTCTGTAATAGGGATAAAAAATTGAGGTAAATTCACGTGAGATAATTCAGTTGTTCCAAATTGGTTGTGTTATACCCGATTGCACCATATGTACATACTGTCCTGTGCGTCACGGTTCTACTTATAGTATACAGTAGTAAAAGAGAACACGAACATTTCTGTATTGCAGATACAAAGGGTAATATATCTTGTACAAACTCTGCAGAGCCAAGAGGGTTATATAATTACATTGACAGTTCATACAAGAATTTGAATCCTCTACACACTGTCCAAAAATATCCAGAAACTATTCTCTGTCCTTTATATCATCTGGAACACATCCCGAGCCGACCGAGCTAACGTTAATCTTCAAACGATCCAGTCACTCAAAATCGGATCGCAGGTGAAAACGAGAACGTGCCGCTGGGAGTCGAAGCACTCGGAGTTGTTGTAGTAGAAGTAGTACTTGTAGGTTTTGAGACTGGGTTGAAAATACTGGAAGCGGCAGAGGATGCGAATGGCGGAATGGAAATGTTACTCAGAGGAACCCCTGGAGCGGCTCCCGGGATGCTAATGCCCATAATTTCTTGCGAAGTGACATCCCGGCCGTTACCTTTCACCGAAGCGAGTCGTAATTCCTAAAGATACCAGTAGCCAATTACGTCAAGCAGTGATTTCTGTAGGAAGGACGGTACGTACTTCGAAACTGTGTGATGCGAAATCTGGTTTACTGCTGATACTGAGGAAGGTTTCGTTCGTGTCCCCGCCCCATTGTATGCCGTTAGATTGTAGTGTGGATGAGGTAGCGATGGATGTTATTCCAGTTAGGATATGTGGTGGTGGAGCCACACGACCAGCAAGGTAGGCTTGACATCTTAATTCCTACGGTGAAATTATAAGCTACAATACACAAGCTCAGGCTCAAACTTTAGACGGACCTCGAAATTGAATCCAGCATACTGTTCAGCTGCGGTTATACTCTGTAGTTTATCCATCAAAGAAGAACCCGGACCCGAGGCTGACTTTGTCTCTACGAATAACTGCCATTCTGGTAGCGAGTTTTGCAGCTCATTCGTTGTCGGAGCCTCGGTAGACGAATTTGTTGTTACGGTGGGCTGAAATAGGGGTGGAAGCCCTCGAGCGGCGCGCAGATGAGGAAGAACTGGTTCTTGTGGACATGGTAAAGGAGGCTTTCCGGTGGTTTGGTAAGCAAGTAGATAGTCATCGACACGGACTTCCTGTGGGGCGAAGAAGGATGATCAATCGTTGAGAGACGATGAGACGCGTTGTTCCTTATACTCAGAAGATTGAAGTGTAAGATGAAAAGGAATAGGAAGATACATTACTTCGTAGGATTTTTGTGAGGGGCCTGGTTCGAGTGCAGTAGGAATAGACATGAATTGTATTGCATCGCGGGATGTAGAGCTAGTGCTAGGAAGTAACGCTGGCATATTGGTTGCGCTCAAGTAGTGGTAGTTGCTTCGAATTTGAAAGCAATTTGAAAGGTATACCTTAGTGTAATCACGTGGCTATTAGTGACTGCCTCTGAACTCGAATCAGAAGACATTTACACTTCCTTTCTTCTACAAGCAGTCCGCCAGAACTTGTGCCTGAAGATCAGCCCACAAACCCCATTTCACTCCTCATTTTATTGCTGCTAACGGCAGTGAGCAGTGCTAGTGAGTATCCAGCGATGTCAACAAAATCGCTCAATAGGCCGATTAAGCCGTCGGTCTCCAGCGGTCTCCTCGCAAAAATACATATGCAGTTTCTCGGGTATCAAACTCTTATCGCCTTGAATAAGTTACAAAAGATGCTCATTTCTATCTCCCACAAATTCTTCGTGCTGGTCTCGAAAAGTCGCTGGTCGTCTTTCCGCATTTTCCAATAACGTTCACTGAACCATCATCTATACGCTCATGAATCGCTATACTTGTATGTCCGCTGTTTACTTAGCTGTTGCAGTCGCTTCCTCGGCTGTCGCTGTTCCCATCCACCCACTACTGTACTCGGCTTCCACTAGTACTGTTGTCACTGAGTTGGGGAGTGAGGTACCTCCGGAAACTGGCGCTTTCAACTCCGCTGGCCCACCTGGCACTCATACGCTCCTTGACCTGGTCGATGACAACGGCAAACATGTATGTATACTAGTCTTTCTTCATCATTCGCTGTTCTCATTTACCATTTCGTCAGTATCGTTTCGATGAGGCAAGTACCATGTGTCAATCGTGCATTCTTAGGTCCTTAATCGGATTTCTGGCATGAATAGCTTGATGATCAACGTTCCGAAGAGCTCAAAATCGCTTCTATCACTGTCCCATCTCTTGCACAGCCTCTTGTTCTCACTGGGCCTGGCGAGGTCCATATGAAGGTGAATTCCCCTCGATCTCTCCAACCTCACCACTGGATTGATAAAGAAGTATCTTTTCTATGTAGCCGACTCTGTTTCAGTATCACAGCAATACACCTGTGAGTTGATTCTCTTGAATTTTTTGACCTTCCGCTGATATACATGTGTGCTCGTAGGTAGCGCAATGGGATGAAATGTTGTTAGAAGGCGGAACCGGCGATGAACCAGGTCCTTCTAGTCAAGGTGGTGTCACTGGTATATCCATTTACGCGGATGGTCATGATGCTCTCCGTCGCCGTGTTCGTTCGATGCTCGATCCACACCATGGGATCAATGCTCATGGTTACATATTAGCGGATGTGCCAAGAGAGACAGAGATATACCGGAAAGCATATAATGCCCAGCTTGCCGCAGGAACTCTTCTTCCTTCAGAAGCGCCGACCCCGGAGGAATATGCCAAGAAGCTTGAAACGCTAAACCAAGAGTATATCCGTCTCAGCACTCCAAATCAAAGCGCCAGCAAAAACCACTGCGCTCGTGCTTTGTCGAATATTTATGGTGCCGACTTGGACTAAGCCGGGTATGTAACTTTTTTTGTCACATCCGTTCTTTAACCTATTCCTACTCAGTTCCGCTTTAGTTTCCACGGAGTCGGTTTAATGTGCTATCTTGCAGTATCTAGTTCTAGCTATCGTTGAAATTTGCTTGTCGTCCCACAGTAGTATACATTGATTGCTGTTCAAGCTTCAAGGGTTGAAATTGTTCAGGAGTTATTGAGACCGATCACGTAAGCAATTAGACGCTCATCACTAAAGCGCCGTCGGCATTTCCTTCAACTCTTTCACCACCCACCACAATGGCGACTATCGTCCACCGAGCCTCGTCAGCTATTCACGACCACCCCCCCACGCCATTGATTCCACAAAGGCGTCGCAGAGAGACGAGTCCTGAAATCATCGATGTCGACTCGCTGGAAGAAGTAGAGTATGTGCCTAGACCCAGAGCTGGTCCTTTGCAGAATCCTCCCTCGCAAAGAAGAAGGGTTTCTGCTTTCGATGTCTCTTTTCCTCCTGGCGAAATTATTGTGCTCGACAGCGACGATGAAGATTACGATCCCTCTGTGTTTGGTACCAGTTCTACGCAAAGTCAAGCGAGTTCTTCGCAAGGTGGGTATCCCTCCTCCTTTTTACATGGCACACTCGAAACAGAAAACTATCAAGTATTTTCTAACGTATTATATGCTTGTAGTACATTCTCGAGACATCTCTCCTCTGTCCCCTGCTCGGACCAGTGCTCGTCCGACAGGTTCTATTTTCCCACGTATGGAGGACGGCTCATCCGTCCCAATGCGCCGACACCCCCCTCCTTTTCCTACAAATGCTCCTCCAGTCACCGCGAACCCTGTGGAAATGGACTACGAACGGTTTTTGCAGACAAACATCATACCTAGACCTAGTTCTTCATCGACATTTCAAGCGAGTGGCTCTAGAAATCGACGTGGGGTTGCTACAGCCGACGCAAATGGATCCTCCCATAATTCTCAAGCACCTCCTAGTCCCAGGGCTAGTCGAGCGGCTGTCAGAGCTGGTGGAGGGATTATCACCTCTGCTCGTGCACACGCCGCAGAACGCCGAGCAGAACGTGAGCGAAATGCTCAACTGCGTGCTTCAGGAGCTGCCCGACCTCGCTTCAGAGCTCGTCGACCTACGGCGGCTCCAGGTGACAATATGCATTTCGTTGGCCTCATCAGATACGATGTTTTCGACCCATTCGATCCCCGCAACTACGCTGCATTCAATAACATCGGTTTCGAACGATACGGCCCTGGATTTGTGCATCCTATCGTTCAGAGAAAAACTGACGAGCCGGATTATCTTGCTGAGTACACTCATCCGCAACCTGCTACACCCGGGTTTTGTTTCGATTTCGAACCACCCGAAAAGGCAGAGACCATTGACCCTTCTTCGTACAATAAACCAATACCGGTGTCCTCTCAAGATAACCCTTTCGTTTTAGATGATGATGGCGAAATCGTTCAAGAACCCGAACCCCAAGAAGTTGATGTTGATGTTGGCGGCTCTAGCAACATGAAATCGAGTGCTCCTTCACCCACAGTTGTATCCTTTGTGTGCTCCAAATGCCTCGAACCGCTCCTCCTAGGTGAAGGTGCTAGTGCTACTGCTCTCAAAATGGCTGCAGCCGGCGCGTCCGCAGAGCAAGTTGAGATGGAGCGTAAGGCTCGTAAAGTCTGGGGTCTTAAATGTGGTCATTTAATCGATGGAAAGTGTCTTGACGCGTTAGGCTACCCGGCAGGTGCGCTTGACGCGCAGCCAAAGGATGTCAAAGGCAAGGGGAAAGGAAAGAGTTTTTCGGAAGAGGTGGATCTGGCAGATGCGTGCGATGGGGAGCTCGAAGCGGAAAAAGCAAAAGGGGCAACAGATGAGGATGTACATCCCAGTCTGGTGCCGCCGTCTGAGTCTAACTCTATCCGTTCAAGACTTCGCAGCGCTGCCCATTCCAATAATGCTAGCGCTAGTGTCAGTGGTGCCACTATCGGGACTTCCACAGGTGGTGGTTCGACTACTCCTTCTCCACAATTCTCAACCTTCGCTCATCGATACCTCCCGACACCCATCGCGCATCTATTCGGTCACGGCCCCGGTAGTTCATCGACATCGCCCAAATCCAAATCACACCGGAAACCAAGGGTCCAACAAACATACTCATGGAAATGTCCGGTGAATAACTGTGGGCGGGTTCATACAAGTGTGCGGTTGGAAGGGGTATGGGGTCCGGAGAAGGTTAAGGGGGAAGGGGCTATCCCGTTGTTTATTTAGTTTGCATCTTTGGCACATAGGAATAACCGTATATGTATAAATGAGCGTTTGTGAGGTATCTGCAGTTGTGTGATCTATATAAGTGCATTTTGAGGCTGGCGTTTGATTCCCACTTTATCCTCTCTTATGTTCAGCACTATCTACGGATTCAGACCTTTCACTTTGAACCTACAAGGAATTTGCCGCAATTTGAGCTCTAATACGGGCCGTTCTCTTCCTACTCCTCCCAATATCGGCATTCTTGAAGGACCAACAGACTGGGCTGAAGCGCGAAAATGGGCTACTCAGTTTAAGACTGAGAATATTCCAAAGACGTTGGTGGAACTGAGTTTTTCTCGAAGCTCAGGACCTGGTGGACAGGTACGTTTATTGTCGCCTATTCTCTACATGAGGCTAACTAGAAGCGCAGAACGTGAATAAAGTCAACACAAAAGCAACCGTGCGATGTTCAGCTAATGCCTACTGGATCCCGCTGTGGGCTCGGGCTGCTCTGGTAAAATCCGTACGTTAGCATTCATACCAACTCGGGTTGTCAAATACGGATTGAGAATAATTGTCAAGCCTCAATACGTATCTTCAACCAAATCCCTCCTCGTAACGTCGACCATATACCGCTCACAATCGCAGAATATTGACGATTGTCTGGCTAAGGTTATCTCTCCGTTCCCGTGTCAATAAATCCAAATCTCAATAACCATCTGATATCGCAGCTTCATGCCTTAGTCCTATCCGCTGCCTCAGCCTCGATTAAGAACGAAACCTCAGAAGAAACCAAGAAACGCGTGGAAGGACACCAGAAGGCGCAGAAAGAACGTAATAGGAAAGAAAAGGCCCAGAGGAGCGCGGTGAAGCAGCATAGATCGGGCAAGGCAAAAGGAGGGTGGGATTGAACTAGGATTAGACTGCGACTTGTTGTGAAATCAAGATGGAAGTCCTCGGCCCCATCTCAACATGGAAGGATTTTGTGCTACGGGAGGGTAAAAGGTGCTAGCCTGTTCATTTTTTCATTGTGATTTGATATTCTGATATGACCTGTAGCTTCTGGATTCAGTGCAGCTCTTGGCGACAGCATATTGACATTGGGACACCAGAATCAATTACCTGACGCACACTTAGCATGACCGCGAACTTATGTAGTTCCTGGTTGATTGCATGTAGTACCTTTCTGCGAGGGCACTTACTGACAAGAAGACATTTTCATAGATTATGGATAACACTTTGATTAAAAGAAAGACACAGAGTCGGCAGTGTAAATAGTAATCCTAGAAGCATTTATGGTAGCGCGAGCTCATATTACAAAAGAATGGAAATGTCCATCATATGATAGATCCTTGGACGTCGACTCAGCATCCCAGTCATACCAATCATCAATTCCCGTCACAGTGCCTCCACATCTTCACGTAGTCAATCGCCATCGCTCTGTCGTCAAGATTTTCTGGCCAAGTGGGATACCATTGGGATTGTGCTTCAGCAAAGGATCGCATGGCATCTATGTACACATGAGCCAATGAGCGTCATGATTCGAGTTGTATAGAATCAATGATGCATGTAGACTCACCTGCACCTCCGTCATACCACGGCTTGTTTCCCTGTCCGTCCGGGAACCAACCGTTGACTCCTCCAACAGCAACGTTCATAATCAGGTAGAATTCTGTGTGGAATTTTCGTGAATAGCTGTTATTGTCGCACTGTCCAAACGTCCTCACCTTGGTCGAACGGTGACGACCATCTCCCTTTTGCACTCTCCTTTGGCAACCCAGTGGTTGGGTCAGCCCAAGGATCCTGCAGCGCCTGCACCTGTCCCGTACTCGCATTCACGATAGTCTGCGGATAATCTCCTTTCTCAAAGAATGGCTCGTCAAACCGATACTCCAAAAGTGTGTGCAGCCTCGTGTCGACATAAATCCGAATGAAGCTCGTCGTCCATTCCAGAGCGTACGTATGGAAATCGTTACTGAATGGTACGCGTTTGTTGGACCACCAGGAGTAGGATTTTGATACACTGTTGAGTTGTGGACTGGGACCCCAATTGAGAGCCCCTTGCACGAAGTTGGCACCGTTGGCTGTATACGATATCCCGTTCCCTCGGGACTCCACGATGTCTATCTCACCGGACCGGGGCCATGGTCCATACGTATTGTTGACTGGAAGCATCCATAAGGCAGGCCAGAGCCAGTCTCTACAAAATGAAAGGATCAGCGAAAGCTCGAATTAGAGAACAAAACGAGGCAGCCCAATACTGCCAAGACAATCCTCAGAACTCACCCAGTAGGCATCTTTGCTCTAATCTCCACTCTCCCATACTTCGTACTGCCATTGCCTGATCCGCTCCGAGCATTCATCAACGTGGAGATCCTGGCACTCTGCACTGGATTGACGATCGTTCCTGCAGTGGTGTTGGCTGTGGCAGAACAAGCCGCATAATATCCCCCGTAGTCGAAAACCTGATCAACAAGGTCAACCAGGGATTCTTCCAGATTCACAGTCAATGAATACATACCTGGCCTCCACTCCCATTTGGATCTGCAATGAAGCCTCCATTTACCGCAGTCTCATTGAATGTGCAGCCAGTGATATTGTAGATGTAAGCACCATTGTTGCCTAGATTGTATTAACGTCAAAGAACGTCAAGGAGTGATTGTCCCGATCAAGCGTCACGTACCAAGAACGTTATCGCTCCCAATTTCCTCCGCCGTTAGTGTTGGTGCTAGATATAGAATTCCGTCCTTGACGTACGAGTTTTTGGATGAAGCAGTGGTCATCTCGAATTCGCCATTTCTTCAAGCAAAACTTCAACAATGAAACATAGTTCGAAATGGGCATCAATAACATACCCAAATCCATCCATGTTCACTTCCCTCCAAAAGCTGCCGCCTTCACCGCCCGGCCCAGAACCAAATACAACATCTTCGCCACCGTTGAAATCCTCTTCCATCACCAAACAGAGCGGCTGTCTGTCCATTCTCTCTGTGCTGACATCAATGTACGTAAGTACACATTGTAGAACGCCTAGTCCAAGACCAACGAGTGCTAGAAGGTGTGGAAGCATACGAGAAATTCGTTTTCGAGTGAATATCCTTTTCATGAATGGCGTCTTGGATAGTTCCGCAGCGGAAGGACCTTCACGCCAAGGTTTCTCAACGAGCGAGCCGTCTGATGCTTTAACTTGGGCAGGAGGTAATGAAGTCATTGAAGACGGGCGTAGAAGAAAAGGTAAAAGAGTTGTCCGCAAACGAGGTGCAGTCCGTGGCGCGGTCGAATTGACACCAGTAGAAGTGGCGGCAGAGGCTAGCCCAGTCATCATTGCAGACGATGAGCGGTACATGGACCCATTTGGAGTTCCTATGGGGAACTGAGCTCCCATCGTTGGTGAGCTGGGATAACTCCCGATAAACGATGAAGACCTTGAGTGATTGCCAAAGAGAGCGCTAGAATCACGTCGAACAGCGTAAGCAGTTGCATTTGCAAGCGTCGATGCAATATTGTCTCGAGCCTGGGAAAGAAAAGAAGGTGCTGCACCGGCGACGACGGGTGTTGGTGGTACGACCTGGATATCTTCATGAGCGCCATCTTTGGGAGACGCAAACGGATCAACCTTGGGTGGGTCTGACATTGCGAAGAGAGCGACGGGCAGAGGTAAGGGGCGTAAAGAGGGAAACCAGCCAGCAATCTGCTTCGTTTATGTACTGACTCTCGAGGCCCACGATCAAAAATTGTCAGAAGCTTCTTATCGGCATCCGACATTTCTCTCCGGACGTGAAGTGGCTTCTTGTCGAGTTCGTTCCTGGACGTTGAATTCTGCGTGCGATATTCATTGAGTACATCCGGCGACACCGAGGTACCCACTGAACTGCTGCCAACATGCATATGGACAGTTACCCCCGTCAGATAGGTACTTACGAACATTGTACATGTCGCAATTGAAGGGGGTTTAGGACAGGCACTCACTGCATTCTTGGGACAGATATCATTGCGTAAGGTTTGATAGGACGCGAGGAAGAAAATAAGTAGAGGACAAGGATAAGATGATAAGGAGTCGCCGTGCCTCAGTTGAAGGCTGGACTCGGAGTACGGACGGCATTACAGCCATGATATTTCAGTGTATCACTCGTCATCTAATGCTGTCCATGGACCACATATGAAAATAACCTATCAATCAATTCTGTTCTTGTCGAATCTTTGTTGCCACAAAGGCACAACGCCCGCTTTCAACCGCTGGCTCCATCTCGATGAAACTCCCGCTTACTGTGGTCGAATTGTTTATCGGTTGCTGCAATACGATTCTCTGCTTTGGATGATTGCCAGTGGTGAGGTACTCCTCCCAAGTTGGCGATCTATCTAGCTTGAACGTGTTGGGGTCGCCAGAGCGCACAAAGGAGAGCCAGTATGCGACGAGTTCAGCTGCAAAGGCCTTTTCTACAGGAGACATTGGTGTAAATGTTCCTGTGCCATTGAATCTATGATGAGAGGGTGAGTACGAGAAGATAGGACAGTCGACATGACTTGTAGCATACCTACCCTGTATTTATGCCGTCAAACATCATCCAATTCTCTGCTGCATGCCCCACAGCCGGGCTTCCGGACGTAGGATTGGGTTGGTTATATCGATATGTCCAGGCTTTGGTCGCATGAGCATATGCTCCTCCAAGGATTTCACGCTATAAGAAGGTAGAGTTCAGCAAGATCATCGGCACTGTTATGCGTACTTTCGCGTACGGAACAGATCAAGATAGATTCTCCTGTGGCCACTTGGAATTGTTGGCTAGTTGAGTCGAATTCGCTCAATGGATACTCCTGTCCGAGATGCATGTATGTAAGCGTGAAATTCGAGTGTAACTTAATGACAGACTTTAACGAACTCTTCTAGATCGACGGAAGTCAGTCCTGGAAAGGCTTCTTGCAATGCTTGTGTAAAGTTGTTGCCTCCAAGGACAGTTTCATTCGAGGTAGCGCTGGAAGACAAATTAACGTTTGAATTCATTGATTCAAACTTCATACCCAACAATGAGCGGCACTTGAGCAAATTCTCCCTTCAAGACTAGATTCGAAGGATAATCGGTGATGATCTTCCCATCCAGGACCGGATGGAAAGCATTATATGTCCTAGTACGAAGTCAAAAAGTTAATTCAACACCTGTTAAAGTTGGATGCTCACAATCCAGAAGTCGCTGCTGCGTCCTGAGCGCGAGCCAGAGCACTAATACTGGCATTCCGCAAGCATGCCACCTGAACAGCAACCGAGCCAATTCCACAACCCGCATGAATTGCGTAGAAGGCGAACAACGACTGTAGAAGATCGTTAAATTTCACTGACATTGATCTATCCTGAGAAGTCGCACCTGTTGTTGTGCAGGAGTCGCAGTCGGAACACGGTAGGCACTTTGCACAATTCCTCCGGAAAATAGGTGTTCTCCTTCATGATTGGCGATGAGGTGAAGTTCAACAGATCCCCCTCCGGCGCTTTGCCCATTAATTGTGACCTTACTGGGATCCCCTCCGAAAGAGGTGATGTAAGTCTGGATCCATCGCAAAGATTGTATTTGGTCTTGGAACCCAGTGTTGAAATCACCGATACGGGGATCCTCGAATTCGGGCACAGCAAGGAACCCGAATGAGTCGAGTCTGTAATAAACGGATACAACGATCACATTTGGGCTTTGATTGATCCATCCGTCGAACGGCCAGTTGGCAGGATTGCCGTAAACGTAGCCTAGGAAAAGCACTCGAAAAAAAGCTTTATTACACTTCACAATTTGCTCACCTCCTCCATGAAAATATACAAGTACAGGAACTATGAGAAAGTCAGACGAACGTTTGGCCTCTCAAAATCAGTCCGCAACGCACAGTTGTCGCCCTTCTTTGCACCGAAGGGCGCATATACGTTTAATTTGAGGCAATCTTCGGTTCCAGCACCTCCAGCATCGCCGGCTAAGAAGTAGAAATATCGCAGTCAATGGACATGCTACAAAAAGAAAAGGCACAACTCACCACCAGTATTTCCTTGTACGCAAAAGTCTGGATACTGTGTGGCATTCAGAATCTTCCCACTAGTCTCTGCTTCGATACGTCCTATATTCAGAGGTAATGGGGCGCGAAAACGTCGATCTCCAACAGGCGGCTCTGCGTAAGGAATTCCCAGGTAAGCGACAGTGTTCTCAAACGAACGATTCCCTTGATATTTAGCGTATCCTGTGTTGACGACATTCCCTGCTAAGATTGAAGAAGCTGAAGTCGATCTTGGGAGTGCGATGCTTGCGCACAGCTTGAAAAGCAAAAGAGCAGCCAGGAGCATTTGGAGAGGTTACACCATCTTGAGAGGCGACTGTTTATAAGAGTCACAGGGAGGCCAAAATATTGTTCTGTCTGAGCTTTCGAAATGTATGAAATGTATCATGGGGTACACATAGAAGATGATAAAATTGCGAGTGGTGGTGTGGTGGTTCCAAGCTTTTTCCGCTCGATCTACTACTAGTCATTTGACTTTCGCGTGACATTGTGGAATCAAGAACAAAAGACCATATGTTTGTGTCAGCACATCATAGTACATACATTCCATGGCCAGTCACATCTGGTTAGGCCTGTAATATTTAGAATGAACGGGGATTAACACTCCCTATTTCAAAAGAGTAGAGCACTTATACTTAGTTAGTGGTAGAAGCATGGAGAATTCTGTTCACCCATTAAACGTTTCAACTGCAAAGCTGAAGATCTCGGACAAAGTCACTTCACATACATATATGAGCGGTATGAAGAGAGGTAAGTACAGATTTCTGCTGGAGTTTTGCTCAGAATCTCTCAGAATCCGTTGATCGGACGAGCTCGCTTAGGATGTCAGAAGAATGTATCCAATGATCCTTACAGGCAGTCATCCAGTGATAACTCTTGATACGCCTCAATCTCAAGATAACCCGTGGTAATGGGAGTTGAATTTGATCAACAAATCTCACTCAATACACGAAACAATCCAGAGTACAATCTTTCGTCTTCCATGATCAAATCCTTCAAACAACTTCTGTAACCACCCCATCCTGTAACCTAATTTTTTTCAAGTTAAAATTGGTTCTGATCAGCTGAAGAACAAACCCACCTCGTTCAAACTGCACGAAAGTCTCTGGCATGAACACGTCCACGCTTTTCTACTGAGACTGCGCCTTCGACAGAACTCGGAGAACGAGCGTGAGCATGGAAATCCCTGGCGTGCATCCGCGCAGCAACAATTGGTCCCGATTCTGGAACAGCTCGGGTGACGACCTCGACAGGTTGTTCAGGAGCACGAGCTTGGGGACGAGGGACTGCGGCAGCCTCTGCCGTGAAAATGGTGAAGAGGGCTGCGACAACGACGAACATGACAGATGCAAATGTGAAACGCATTGTGACAGAGTAGTTGAGTGAGAGTAGGAGTTAGGTTGAGTAAAGAGTGCGATGAGAACAAGCCCTGCTTGTTGACAAAGGAAAGAAAATGGGATTGAGGGAGTGAAGACTAGCTTGATTTCGCCGGACGAGAATCGACTGCTTTTTATACGAAAATTTTCGGCCCTATCATGAAACATTTGATACGTGACTGCGCACGGACCATCTTCTACCATCATGATGCTTCATCATTGATACGCGTCTGGCGACACAACTGGCGAGTCTGACGCCGGGGACGGTGTGGTCGCTTTGGATCCGTGGTTGAACAGGAAGGAAAGGGAAGGAAGTTCAAGGAAGTTCATCTCATTACAAGATCTGAACACCACACAGTACGCAAGTATAGATATTGTCTGGGAGATGCTTGCATCCAAAACGCTTTGATCTAACAAACCGCAGTTTAGACGCAAATTAGATAAACTTTGCAGAGCGCACAATGTACAAGCAAGATATCGATAAGTTTCTCAAGAAATGTCATCTTCACTTTCAAAAATCGGTACAATTTCAACTTTCAAGCATTACTCTACACATAGAAGTTCGTAAGGAGATTTACTGACCCCAGGATTCATTGCGCACCTAGGATGAATACATATATCTGCCGCTTACTCAAAATATGATTCCCTCCTTCACGGGTTCCCGCAAGAGTCCACAACATGCTGCTTGGCACGCCGTTGCTCAACACCTGGTGAATAGAATTCTCTCATTTGCATTTGGACTGAAGATTCATGAAGTTGAATGGCCCACCTCCAACGCCATCCATATCTTCTGCAGCTTCCCCGTCTTGATTTAACTGTGTTCTCGAGTTACGCGTGAATCGTATGCTAGAAAATCAGAACATACCCTGCTCCGGTCGGCTCCAGCCTCAATGAGAACGACTGCTGCTTCAGCATGGGCGGAATCCATCGCGAGATGCAATGGTGTATTACCTGTTAAGGTCGGACGAATATACATTAATTCTGTTCGGTGGTGGCGCCCTCCCAGCCTAATCATGGATGAATAATGCTCACCGATTCGATCTTGTGTGTTAAGTCGTGTCTTCGTAGTAGATGTAGAGGAATCTAGCAGTAGTCGGATGAATCCCACAGACCCTGTAGTGGCAGCGCGATGTCTGAAGGTAATGTGAGGGTGGCAAATTTGAATAGAATTGCATGCGTAGTCACGTACAAAGGGGTTTGATTTGCCTTGTCTTTCGCATTTATCTAACCATATTCATTAAAATTGCAGTATCAATCCTGTACTACACATCCACGCACGTCGGCACCTCTTGATATCAGGAGTTTTCCTATCTGAAGCAGCTGTAAGGGATGCGACGGGCTCCGAACAAGAACTTCTTACGTTTAAACGCGATTTTGACGCTGCATAATGTCTTCGGACTTGTTTGCTTTTCGGATTGTGATCATTAAATGGTGGATACTTACAGGGGGGTGATTCCTTTACTATTCTTCCTATAGAATACGAAGACGTCGTTAACAACTTATACTGTCGTCGAGCGAAGAAACATGCACTGCTACCTGTTCACATCGGCTCCTGCACCAATGAGTTCTTCGACAACGCTGTCATTCCCGGCGCTTACTGGTAGACAATAAGTAATCATCAGATATCAAGGAGATCAATTATACCTGCGATATGTAAGGCAGACCAACCGCTTCCATCCACCTTGTCCACTTCCGCTTTCTGATCAATCAAGTATCGGGCAATATCCAAGTCTCCAGATGATGCAGCCCAATGTAGTGGAGTTCGTTCATCCTGTACTCTCAGTGAGTGAGAAATTTGAGTACTAAGATTGGAAATGTATTTACTACGTCTACAGCGTTCACTAAACTTGGATTCTCGGAAACAAGGGTGCGCAATAATCCGCTTTGATCTACGTCCGCTGTCAGTACAAGTCAAAATATTATTGTGCAAATTGAACGTGCGTGTTTGAGCAGCGGAATGAACTGATAGAGTGGTCATGTTAAGTAAAAGCCAAGAAGCGGCGGGCGAGACCGTGACGCGTAAGCTGGATACGCGTGACCTGTGTCACTTTTCGTTCTTTAATCGTATCAATTCGAATGTTCTAAACGCTGCTTGTACCTTACGCGTAAAGCGGTCTGAACGCCTAGAAACATATGCCTTCCAATAACTCCGATGGCGTCGACGATATCAGGGACTTGACACCAGTGTTGAACAAACCTCACGCCTTGTTGCCATTTCTTCAATTACAATCTGCGACGTCTCTGAGTCGCTTGTATCAGAGTCCTTCTTCATGCTTGTCGATCTTTCGGTCAATATACTTTCATAACACCAGTCTCTACATTCTGACCTCGGTGCTAGGCTGTTGGATTCAATAGAGCGCCAACTTGTTATGAATCTGCTGTGGCTCGAATCAGCGATTTCGCTTACCACTATGGGTGCATGGGTTGTCCAGGACAAGAAAAAGTACTCTCTTTACGGCCCAACGTTGAAGAATTGCTTACATCCACGGAACCAGAGTGTATGATGACGCCCTGGACATGTTATCCAAACTCCATATATTACATATTTCTGGTAAACTATCTCTTAATACCACCTTCAAAACGAGTCTGCGCCACGCTATTACCGGAGGGTACGTCTTCTGTCTCTGTTGGACTGCATTTCTCCTCATTACCTTCAGGGGAACTACCGGAAGTTTCGGTGTACCTGCTGAAAAAGATGAAAAACGCCCACCTATGGATATAGAAGGCCTCGATGGATATGCATTGGAACGTTGGGAGGTACGAGACTTCTGTCTTCCCAGAGAAACTCCTGATGATGGGGAGCTCTAGACTATTCTTCACTTCATGGTGTCATCGGGAACAGGGCAGACTCCGACACGGCCTTCTCAGGGAGTCCTCTACCTTTTGCAACGCAGTGGTCTTATGAGTAACCAACAGTGCGAACTTCGGCTATTCTTCCCTTCTTGTCCTTGCCCTGATCATAAATTGCTTAGTGGATCGTTACCCCAGATTACGTCCGCTGGATTTCAATTTTTGCTTCATCCCCCGCACGCTCAACTTTGGGATTTATTACTACAATACTTGCACATGGCCGAGGCAAAATGGTTTATGCTCGCGGACAATGAAGAGAAAACTAATCTGCGGTTCAACAGGAAAGACAGATGGATTTGGTCGAGGTCCTTACTTTTTTTTTCATGTTATCCACGATGGAACTCGGTCGTGTCAGTCCTTCCTTTGGTCAATTTTTAGCTCCTTAGAATTTTGGTTTAGGAATATCTTACAGAAAATTTAAGTCAAACTCAAAAAGCAATGCTTGATGACCTCCGAGATTACGGTCTGATTTGGCAGCGTAGGGTCTGTGCTGTCATTGTATTCTTTTGCACCCTAATGTCACTTACGAACACAGGCTACATCGCGACGTTTCAGCCCCACTCGACTGGCCACTACCCTTACCTCGTCATCTCCCTCGCTTCCCACCAGCACTGGTGCGGCAAGTAGTTCGCAGCAAGGCTTCATTGTTCTCGAAACCAACTATAGGGTGTATGCATACACAGGTATGCTTTCTTTACGTTGAGCCCAAACACCTTGCAACCCTGATCCTACTTTAGATAACCCTTTACAAACCGCTGTTCTTAATCTTTTTGTGTCCTTAAAGTATCGTTTCCCCAACTTAGTAGTTGGATCCATAACCCGTGACAGTGTTAGACGAGCATTGAACAATGGGATTTCCGCTGCACAGGTATGTGATGGTTATCCTGAGAGCAGCGAGTTAATCGACAACCAGATCATCAGCTACCTGACCGCTCATGCGCACCCTCAAATGCGAAAATTTGTGGGTCTGCAATTCTTCATGCGAACTTACTTGTTACGACAATCCTTAGAATCCCCTAATACCTGTCACTGTCCAAGATCAAATCCGTTTATGGGAGTTGGAGAAGGAAAGATTAAAATCTCAAGAGGGTAAACCCTCCTTATGGCGATGCTTCATTTCGACCAATTGATGATTTCCTCTCAGGGTATCTTTACACCGCGTTTGCGTCGCAGGCGGACTATGAGTTCGTTCTCGATTATGCCAAACAACTTGATGTTGTCCTGTGGGAGAACAACGCCAAGCGCTGCTTCTTCGGCAGTCTTGAAGGACATTCAAATATTCGCAATTTCATTGAACGGAGGACCAGTGGGGCCACCTAGCAAGTCGGTTGTAAAGCACAATTGGGCAGTGAAGATGCGTTTATAGCCGTAGGATTCTTTAACGGAAAGAGTTTATCATTGGCATTGTCCATTTCGCTTCATATTTCCCTCGGCGCTGAGGATCCATAGAAAACCTTATTCTTATCTGGCTGCGATAACTTTCTGTTCTGGATTTCTCGAGCTTGTATTAAGACTTTTCGCCGACTTTGTCCCATGGTGATCAAGGAGTATTTTTTCGACTCTTACAGCCTCGGCGGATCGGTACGCTACACGAGCATCCCGATTATCTCGGTTTTGTTCTAAGAGAAGAATAATACAGACGACGTTCGGCGGTTGAGATAGCGATACCTCCGGATGTAGATGGACGCTACGTTCGTTAAACCCTTTTCAAGATATAATCATGATATAACATATATGTACTGCGTGTAGTAACGATCTACGTCTCGGTCGTAAATAGGCTCCAAAGGGAAACGGAAAGCAATGTTCAAGAAAAACTATCATGAAATTTTTTCAATCTGCAGGACTTGTGGGTGAAAACTCTTTTTTGAACCTGATATTATATAACTCACCAGATCCTGTAGCGTAAGAAGACGAATATCCCTGATGATTAGGAGAAAAGGGTGTCTGCGAAGTTGGTATATCTATGCCGTGGTCGTTGCCAGACCAACTCGAACTGTATGACTGATACCCCTCTGCAAACGGAAGCGACGAGGAAGAGGAGGAGGATGAAAAAGAGGACCGTGAATGAGAGCTGCGACTATCTCTGTCAGATGTGTCAGGACTCATCATCCAAGGCAAACGCTGAGAACCCAAGTCGCGCCCAGTACGACTTCCATTGTATCGTGTCGTGAGGCCGGGCAGGCTATCGTGATCTCTCATGGCCATGGCATTCTGATATGGGTTGCTGGATCGTGCTCGAGAGCGTTCTGTAAACGAATAAGGTCTTGCAACTTTTCATATTTTGAAACTCAGATTTACCAGATTGTAAACCGGTACTTATCCATGATTCATTTTGCGGTAACCCCCCACTTTCACGTCGGGATCCTCCTATGTGTGTATGCGAGCTAGAGGGCGATAGCGGCCATATTTCCTGACCCTGCAAGGCGGGTGTTCCTGTTCGGGTAGTACCCACCGTTTCTTGCCATCTATCGCTCGCGCGAGAGTAACCGAAGCTGGAGCCTACGTTCGCAGACGTTAAGGGGTATAGTGGATTCAAAGGATGATCGACGGGAGAATGCCCGGGCGATGCTGAAGAGGTGGGGCTTCCGTACGTTTGCTCTTCTATTTTGCAGTCAACATTATCTTGCTCCTCGGGTTCTGGGCTGAGTTGGTCTGAGATATAGCATAGGTCCTGTATGCGGGCGACTTACACGAGGCGATGTTTTCCATCTGGACCCATCTCAACCTTTGGTGGTACTCTGAAATTTGTCAGTCGAAAGATGTGGGGGGACATGTATAACCCCATGATATCTGCCCGGGATGACGGCCTCTGAGCTCGATGTCAGTCACAACTCCCCACGAGCCAAACGAGACACGAACCTTGAGCCTCCCGTTGCGGATATCCTCTGAGGTATAATAGGAAATGAGGTGAAGGTCGGATCCCTCGATGGTAACGGTTATAGTCTTGAAAGAATATGAATTGAAACATAGGTAATGACGGTTTGTCAAGTATACCTTTTTAATGAGGCCATTAGGCTTGAACGTCCCTTGGTCGCTTCCATTTTGGGGGCTTGTGCTTCCTTTGTATCCTGAAGGCATGCCAGGGGAATTTCGCTGAATAGTAGGGTTCCTGGATTCCTCTCCAGTGTATGTCTTTTTGTGACTTCCTCGACTACTGGCACGTTCATTGATCTCGCGGTAAACCTATTAAAGTCATCCTAACTGAGGCTTGTTATGATTTGGAGAGTTCAGCGTGCTTACTAGGAAATTTCCAACAATCCGAGATGGTGACCATAGAAGCCCGTCTGCGAGAGAATTAGTATGGGACCTCTATACCGTTTATGACCACAGTACCTGTCCACCGCTTTATTCCACTTTCCTCGACGCTGAAAATAAATACGGCGCCGCTTTTGATCATTGACCGCCGTTCTGTATCGTTGAGACGACGGGTAATGCGGGGGATGACGCCTTGTCGTGCAGCATGTATGAGTCGTAGAGCATTCACGGTTGTTTCTACATAGCCGTGAAAGGGAGGAACGTCTGGGGAACAGGAGTTGCTCGTCATCGTTTAGTGCGTCTAACTTTGAGGTTGTTGGACAATCGAGAGGTTATGGGGAGAGTTTATAGTGTACGGTTGAGGTTTGCTTTATTATTACTGGGAGGTGCAGTGCTTTGCATAATCAGGCATCCAATCTGAACAACGCTATCGATCCGGAAATGGCCTCTCCAAGTTGGATTCCACCGGCGTCGGATAAAGTTTACTACAAGGAATAGTAACGTTACCGAAGTAAGGCTTACTTGACAATTTGGGCGCCACTTCAGGCCACTTTTCACTTGAGTGCTTCTCAAGCTTCCTTCCTCGAGGTCTGTGATTCAACACGGATGCCTGTGTTCACGAGTCAGCATAAGCATACATAGATGCCGAGTAGTTTCCTCTCAGCTGAATCGGTGATCATGGTAAAGGAGGTTTCGTTTAAATTCCTTATAATCCCCCCATGCTGATTTCCTATGTATACCAATTTCAATACTCATAACGAAATGCTTGGGCCGTAATTCCTTCCGAGGGAAGTTCAACTCAAGTTTTTCGGTCCGTTGAACGATTTTGAGAGAAATCTAGGGACAGTTTCATTTTTTACGCATCATCAATACCCACTCTTATTACACAAAACAGCTTCTGCTCGCAATCTTCTTTTTTTCCAAGGAATTGCCTAGTCTAAAAGCGTGTCAGCAGTATATGTTTTCATCAAACGAAGGTTTCCACCTACATACATTCCGAAGGAACGGTATGGTATGTACGTGACAGTAGACCAAACCTTAAAATCTCCTGATGATCGTCGTCGCTGTTCAAGGAAAACGGGATCCCTCAAGCGTTCCATGAACAACCTGAGATACATTATATGAGGCATACGCAGGGATGTCTGGCTAACCTAGTACGATGGGACATGATTGGCATCTCAAAAGCCGCTGGGCTTCCGTTCGGAAAGCCACATACATAGGTGTTTCTATATTGACTCCTTCAGGCGTGTAGAGGTCTGCGCGCCAAATAATATCCATCATAGTGAGTGACTTTTCAGTTTTCGAAAATATCCTGCCCAAGATAGTGTAACGCCGTTGGAACTTTCTCTCACCGTATCGATCTTCAAACTCTTAACGATGAGACAATGTATTTGGATTGAAGCACGGTACCGCTGTTCTACATGCAGTTTCGACCATCTCGATTATGCGCAACGAATTCACCTCGATATCCAGTAAGGTTAGGGGAGGTGCTTGTTTCTCGCCAATGCCCTACGAAGTTACCGTCATGTAGATAACCCCTGAACAACCAGCGGCCAAGATTTGAACGTGTTGGATCCCTCTGGCAGAAGAAGCCTAAGAATCATCAATGATAACATGAAAATTTGAGCCCACTGGAGTACGCAGCAACACTATGAAACCGTCCCAGAGTCTAACTCTCCCAACAAAGAGGTAGTGACCCCAAGCTGCACCATTTTCTTCTGAAGTCTGCAAAATGGACCCAACATAAGTAGTACCTTGAATTTTTTAGAGATTACCACCAATATTGTACCGACCTTTCCAGTAACCAGGATATCATTTAATGATTCATTTTTGGAAAGCGAAAAGCTGTTCGTGTAATTATATCCATTTCCCAATTTTCGGCTTGTACCAGGCACTAATTGAAGGTCAGAACCGGCAATCTCCGTCAAAAGACGGAGATCCAACCTTTCTCACTCTGCAGCCGTTCTTTCGTTCCCTCCAAGCCCCCGGGGAGAAATGTCTGATAACGCACGTTTCTTTGTGCTACAGGATCGAATACCTCGACTTCGTTCTAATGTTGGTATTGAATAGGTATGTAGGGCCTTAGGGCAAAGACTGACCTCGTACTGTTGAATTTTCAGCCCTTGCGGTAGCCACGCGTTTAGAACATCTTCCCCTCCTATACAGTCAGTTCCAGGTCCTATTGGGACCTCTGGGTGAAAGCAGTGATGCTCCTTCAGAGTGAAATATAAGGGATGTCGATATAGAGAGATCGGGTCTAAAGGCATATGATTTGGATCATCTACAAGGGCGATGTGATCCTCTAGACTTGTTTGCTACGAGAAGCAGCAAAGTCGGCACATAAGGAAGATTATATTTCAATCAAACTCACCACAAAAAAGCCTTCCCAGTCGCCAAGAAGAGCCCCCGGTACATAAGCGTTATGATTCGAGGGGGTGATTGAAAGAGAATCAAAGCATGTCCAAGACCGATACCAGTCTTGATCATAACGCCGAGAGTCAGATGAGAGGAGAAGCCTTTCGGCGGATTGTTCACACTCCTGAGTTAGTATCTCCTCCTCAAAAAATGTGCATAACACTAGAGAACAGTGAGTAGGGGCTCGAATTTGGTTTTGATGAAATCTCAGAACATCCGTCTGCGTAGGGCCTTGAATTCTGCGAGCCATGGCATCGTCCCTATCCAGTGGGAGTGAGGAAATTGCGCCAAGGTCGAAATCAATGTTTTCACGGATGGTCTCTAGCCGTAGGGTCCAGATAAGAAAAGATGCAACGCTCAACAATGGTGTAGCGAGGTCAAATTCCTTTGAGAAATGGTTTACACGAGCAACGGGCGTCGGAGGTGTCGAAGACCAGGTACATCCAGCAGGGGGGATCTTAAAATGCGACTCCGGTCCATAGACATTGGGATACTATACACAAGAAGCTTTAGCCCGTGTGATCACAAACCAGACTAAAACATACACGAAAGCTTGCAACAATCAAGTTGTGCAGTAGATGATAAATAAGTGAATCTCGAACGTGAGAATTTTCAATGCGAACATCATCTACCCGTCTCTTGAGAGACAGAATAAAGGCAAGTGGAGAATGATCACCAACCTCTACTGAATGACATCCACCACAACCACAGTAAAAGGGATGTCGCCTCAGTATCTTTAAACCAATTTATGGTCGAGTCAAGAGTTGCTTCATACCGCACACAGGTTTCGTGTTTGAGGTAGCCATATAAATGGGCCCATTCGATGAGCTGCCGCTCGTTTCTGCCATCGTTCTCCAATATCCTACTGATATCAAGTTTTCAAACCATGATAGAAGCACTGTTACACATACATCAGGTAGCATGTCCAAAGATCTTGCGTACTGCATTCTTTTCGTCGGACCTGCTTCAGAAGGATGATTCTTTTTTTGAATTCCAGAGCCATTGACCGTGCGGTGAGCCAGTCTCTTCCAAAACGACGAAGAGGGGCACGATAATCAAATTTGAAACGGAAAAGTCGAGCGTATAGACTCGGATTATCGCCAAAGTTGATAGCACTATTGAGGAAGCGGCAGACAAGGCAAATGTTCACTATATCCCTGGGAGGTCCTAAGAAGGCTTCTTCCCTGGCGTTTGCATAGTATATGATTCTTTCCCAAAGTTCCATGGGGACAGTTTCAGCGATGGACACAGACTCCATAAACGAAGGTTGGGTTGGGAGCACCATGACGGGGTGTAATCACGACCTTGTGTGTTGAGGGGGGTGATGACAAGAGTGGTACATATTTATGTATGGCCTAAGTCAACGAAGTCAACACGGGCAGCCATATTGTATCAGTATAATGATCGCCGTGTACTTCGAATGTTTTGAAGTGTGAGAAACGAATATGATTGCATCTGTCAGCGTCGATATTGTTACGGAATGCGGAGAATTTCAAGAGGAGAGAGTGACCTCCACAAATCATGTTTCAAGAAACTTTACGCAGGTCCTGAAAGTATTCAACGTGACTTTCACGTGACTACGCTTGATCGTGTCTAATAGAGCTTATTAGCAACACGTCGAAAACTTTTTGAAAACGAAAAATGAACGGTCATGCTTTGAAAAAGCACGGTTTGATCACGCTACTGACATTGTGACCACAACTCAAGAATGTTCCGCCCTCTACCCTTTGTAACAAAGTTGCCCAGCCTCCGGTTGCGCTATAACGATCCATCCGTGTAGGCCATCAAAGCCTGTCATATTCGTGTACCCTCTCCTCAAAAAATTATGTCGTACGAGCAATTACTAGAAGTTGTACAGTACATAGAATATAGACAAACCAACGCTAATGCTGATCACGTTCTCGTCACACTTTTCGACTTTATCGCAGGATCTTTTCGACGTGGAGCAACTTTTCGACGTGCTGCTAATAAGCTCTAATACTAATAGTAATGGTAAGTAATACTTACTATTAAAGTATGTCGTTGTGTACATGTACAGTCGGCAGAAGCACTCAGTTTGTCAAAGTCCGAAGGTCTACAGGTATGAAATCGAACATGAACAAAAAGTGAGGTGCAATACACGTTTGATCGGCGATTTGAACGCACCATAAGAGACATACGAATGCGTTTTCAGGCCGAAATATTTCGGAAACTTGTACTTAGACACAGACGACAACGACAGTCTGTATCCGCCAATATAGTACACTCAACTTATGATTCATATATTGGGTACTGCGGTCAGAAAAGAAAACAGATCTCCTTTCAGAAGCATTATGTAGCACTCCTAAAATCATTCGAGTCGTCACCATGCAATTCTCTCGAACACATAAATCATGGCCATGGGAAAAGCAACCAGCAGTACGGCGGGCCTTGGAATCGAAAGTGGAAAGTTAGCGCCAGTGGAAGTCTGAGCCAGAGTCCAGTTTCTCCAACATACTTCATCATCTCGATTGGTTGTATGTCTTCAATGATGGTAGATCCAAAGTATAATATATTGAGTCAAACGCAATCGTTGGCCGTGGTCATCAAATAAGCCTGTACCTGAGATGGAATAAACTTCCTGTGTTTTTGAGAAGCGTAAACAAACGGGCTCGGAAAAGTAACTTTCTGTTTTGATCGGAGGAGTAAATTGCAAGAAGACCCTCAACTGAGCGGGGACACTCTATAAAACGCATCAAAGCGCTTTACAACTTCGATAAAAGGAAGAGGCAAGAAGAAGAACCCGCCAACGGCTGACATTTGTACATTTAGCTGAACCGTTCGAAGGTATCACACACAGACAGGATCGACCGGGCTCTCATCCGAGATACATGTGGATTCCAGAGCTTGATAGGCGACGAGTATGCACGCGGACCGAGTTTATTTTAATCGCAGTCGGTAGGATCCCAGTCAGTAACAAGTGCTGGATATTTATGAGATCAGCCTGGCAAATAAGTTCCATTGACCTGATTTCGTACCTTCATCAAGACCATCAAGATCCTGCATTTCCGTGTCTGAAAGCTCGAAGTCAAAGACTTGAATATTGGAAATGATACGCTGTTTCGAAGATGATTTGGGAATTGCGACATATCCCTACAAATCAGAGTAAGAGTTCAGGATCGTCAGTGACAAGTTTCAGAAACGGGTTTCCTTTTGTAAAGAGTAACGCAGCAGGATCTGAGCAGAATCTTTGCTATATTTTCGAGCAAGAATGACGATACTCGGATGCTTGAACCGAAGTCCACGAACTAGGGGTGCCCATGCCTGATACAGTCTAGTGAGTAATTGTCGAACGCGTCCGAAAACAGCAACCATGTTATACCTCAAGTACAATCCCATGTCTTTTATTGAACTCCACGATGCCACTGCGGACTTGGAACGGATGTAGATCGATCTTGTGTTCATTCCACGATGAGCGAAATTTCACATCTGACAGTGCAGTAAATCAATACGATAAGTACCTGATGGACAGAGGGCAGCGGGAGGCTCTCCTTCGAACAGAGATCCAGGATTTCTTGCAGATGTTTGATGCCAAATGTACTGATCCCAATATTCCTTAATCTTCCCGATTTATGTGCCTCGCAGATAGCACACCAGCTCTCGAGTCGGGCAGTTCGACCTCCAATTGGACCATGAATGAGATACAGATCAATATATCCCAAACCGCATTCATCAAGAGATTTTTGGATAGAACGAGTGACTCCTTCGTATCCGTTATTTTCCTTTAATTTCGTTGTAAAGAACACGCTGGAACGGGGCACATCATGGCTACGACAAAAGTCCATGATGGCCTTACCGCATTCTCTTTCATTCTCATACCATTCTGTCGAGAGGCTGATATGAGCCGATATGACACCGGCGTTGTCCAGAGGAGAAACTTACCGGCAGAGTCCTACATACGGAATGCAGAACCGAAGGAGAGTCACTATATGATGCGATTTAATGCTTGCTGAAGCTCACGATATGGCGATAGCCGGCCTTTGCAGAATTCAATACTGAAATATCTAGCTTTGCATTCTATGATATCAGCGTCACCTCTAAGGCCCAAGTTACCGCGTTGTACGCGTCTTCTGAGTCCAATTCATATGTTCCTGATCCAATATTTCTATGGTGAACAAAACGGTTAGAGAGAATGCAGGATCTACCGAATCCTATGATGGGTATCTGAGCACCATCGCGAAGCTGAAAGAGAGTAGCATTAGAATACATGATCTCAAGATAGAAAGCACTTACAGCTGCACAAGATTGTGAAGTCAAAGAGTTGGGCATTGAAATGGACGATCTATATGTTAAGATATAACGAAGAGATGGAAAATTTTGGAAGATAGCCTTATCATTTCCGAGAACGTTCAAAATCACGTGGTCTCGGCCTCTACCGCTGCGTGCCGGATTTGCCGATTCATTCTCTTCATTCCTGAATCAGAATAGCTCTTTGCCTCCTAAATGGTTTTTTGCTCTCATTCGTATCCTCCGGATGATCAAGCCTCCCACAACTTCTCACCAATGTATCGACATCGGTTTAACGGCATTGGTGACTACTTACAGTTCATCTCACATCAACACGCCCTTTGTTAAGGCTCGGACCGAGACGAAATTGCCTGTGACTAGTCTATATTTGCGTTGAACACAGCTATGTATGCGTAAAAAGTGCACATCGCAGGTCCCCGAGTGCGCACACGGCTCTACGGTTGCAGAACACGGGCCTCCATGCGCTGCTTTGTCGCTGCTACCCGAAGACGGCCTTGTCAGTCATACCCTCGGATTTCGAATTCTCTTATCCTGCAGACCTTTTCCGGCTTTTCCGGGCCATTTTCTATAGGTTGACAATACATGTCTGGAAAAGGAAACAGGTACTCCCGTTGAAGTCACTAGCCCTCGCCAGCAAGACCTTCAAGGCTTAAGCACTTACCTGAATGATTTTTTCATTTGAACGACATCGCTAGGTAATCGCTGGTATACGGCCATCATACCATTCATGTCTTCTACGGAGTTAAGAAAATTTGAAATTTACCTTCACAATAGTACATAACGCAAAAACCTCTTTCGAAGTCAACATAAAAGAAGGTGGCGCCTCTTGAGCATTTCTCCGTTGCTGTCTCGCCTTCTCATTCAGACAAACGATCCTTCCAGGCGTTGACACCTATCCCTCAAAGGTTAAAGATGCTCATGTGCTACACGACAGAGCATGCGTCCAAGGCATATGCTTACCTGGACGCGAACTTGAAACCGCGGAGTGCGTCGTGCTTCGTTCATCATACTAGCGACAAAAGGGCATAACCCATGCCACTCCACACAGAAATCCATTGTACCATGATAATTTATCTTTCGCCTTTTTTCGCCCTCTCAACGAATGACTCTCCAAACATAGAACTTCTGGATCCTTGACGCTTATCCTATTAGGATAATATATATACGTATGTAGCAGATGTACACCATTAAATTTGGGTCGGGCATTGCTTGGTATATTGATTTCCTTAAACGCATTATGCTGTTTTCGTGACCGTCGTGAACTAACCGCGGAGCTGAGTACAAGTTGATGCTTGGTCTTCCAGGGATATTCGCGGGACGGAGAGAGCGGAGGTTTGGTGTTGTTTGTGTCAAAGTATCTTTCTTCACAACCTCTTTGATCACATTCACCGATTACCTGTATGGCTTCTTCGACAGCACTACCTCTCAAGGTTACACCAGCCACACCAGCTAAAAACTCTACAGAGAGCGAAACCGCAGACAAGACGCCTCTGGCGAGAAAGGGAACAACAACGCCGAAACCTACAATGGGAGTGACCAACATTTCTAGTCCTCACGAATTAACGGCATTTGTCTGCGTAATTTTCCCGTGATTCTCGAATGCAAATCTGATGAGCATCAGGTTGAGACGCTACTGGAACAACTTGATACCAAGTTTGATGAAATGTCGTCCCAAATTTTGGACAGAAGTACGTTTCGGTATCTCTACTGAATTGATCGTTTTTCTCACTCACTGAATTGATCGTTCTCTCACCATGTCCTGGTTTAACCTTTTTAGTGGATCAAATGTCGACGCGAGTCGATGCTCTTGAATCGTCTATTCAGGATATCATCAATGGTGACCTCAGTGTTTCACAGTCACCCTCCCCAATCCCAGGGACCCCAGGCGGTTTACGGTGAAGTGGGAATGGGAAGTGTGAGGCTGTAGGATACCTGTGAAGTTTCGGATATATTATATTGCATTTTGGTATGTATTTCCATTGGTTGCGTGCAGTCTATTTCTCTAACTTGTCAGGCCAGGAATGTATTTCTATAGCACAATTGCATGTGCTCCATCTTCTATCTTAGAACTCGTGGAAACGTTCGACGGACCTTGCGCGAATCTTAGAATACATGCATCGCATTGCTATGATGGGAACCCATTCCGACCCTGTCTTTCACCGATTCTTTCGTGTCCCATGCACGGTCGTGGCAGACGAGCTAGTCCTTTCTCACTATCGCACCCGCATGCAGAATTGTGATACACAGCGTTGAACGCTGTTTGTTCTCCATTTGTTCGACTATCGTTGCCAATAGCTGAAACAAGGACATAGTAGGACATTCGCCGTGAGATGATACTCCAACACTTTTCGAACTGGCGTCAAAAAGATTCCCCAACCCAAAGCTCCCAAATTTCGCGAAGCTCATGGTCTAGCAGCGCAGATGAGTATGTACGCGTCCATTTCCAATTTCTCCCTGCAGTGAGCGCTGATGGTAGGACTGAGCTCAATAAATTCACAAAGGCATCCAATGGAGACTCGGGAGGATGACGAGTCGCCATCTTTCTCAGGAAGTGCTTTGAAAATGGAAAATTCATCGTCGATGTATGACTTTTTTCTACTATCGAGCTGACTATCTTTGTATTTGGATAGAACTTCGCTGCGGACTTTTGGAACTGTGATCGTGGCTGAAAGGCTCCATTTTCCTTCGAACACAAAATAGCGGCCCTCGTATGGTTTTAACAGGCTCATATATTCTTTGTTTGAATTGGCACATTGTAATGTGTACGTCTTTCTGAATGTCGATTTGGCACTTCGATATGTTTGGTTTGGAGAAACATAGAAGTCTTGCCCGCAATAGACCTTATCAGCCATCCAGTGCAAGGACACTATCTCGTGCAAAGATTTCAAGTCGTTGTGTGAAGTTGCTCCGCATCGAAATCTCAGGCAAAGCTTGGCATTCTTCATGCAGTACTGGATGGCCAATAAGGTCAAATGCAGATAGCGACACAACAAGTAAGGCATTCTCCCTGGAAAGCTTTCGACCAAGTATGTTGCCAGTGGTGCTTACAGACTATGTACTTATGTACCATGAGTTGCCTGACTCGGGTTCCCGAACAGGACTTCAGTGATGTTGGAAACTTGAAACTTTGAGAAGATATTGTCCTGCCCACTTATGCTTAGGTAGTGTAGTGCAGACAGCATCCGCACACATCCGCGCATAAAGGTTTTTTTCCCCCGCTGTGTTGCATGACGTAAGCACGTTTGTTCCTCCTTCGCATACTAATGGCCTCCATTGCTTCAACTTCAACGTACCCTGTGGCAAACTTCGAGGACTCTCAGCGACCGTTCCTCCCTGATTCCTCATCTTTGTACGCTTTGTCTAAATGAATTGATCCTTACACATTTACCCAGGGTCTTAAAGCACAGGTTCTTCTGAACTTCAGAAGCGGCATGGCAAACGGAAATCACTAGCTGCGGAGAGTGGTGATGATGAAGAGGATGAGGAGGATGACATTATTCGGAAACGTGGATGCTCGAGAAAATCGCCCAAGGTCACCCATGTACATGTGAGTTGTCACTATTCAAATATGGCCATGTGGGTGCAAGCCGAATAAAATTAAATTTTATGCCCATAGCACTATGAGAACGGCGTCGAAATGATGAAAGCTCTCGCAAAATCCTTTAAATGTCCCGAAGACAGTGCATTCTTTGGAAGTTTTGACATTTTGAACGTGCCAGAGATTCCAGACAGAGATAGAGTACAGCTAGTCACGTACGAAATATGGAGAGCCACGGGATACCGATTTACGTGCGTGGTATGTTTCTATTCCATTGCTAGCATACCTGACGTCGAAATAATATTATAGGATCAAAGATCACCCTCAAACGAAGACTGGACATACGACGCGTTTTTGGTGCTCCCAAGACGTCCATCGTAAATATCGTCAGACCTTGAACGTCGTTTCGCGCATGATCAAAAACAGGTTTCCTTGTCGCAGCAGGCTGCTAGTTTCCTCTCGGGATACTGAAACGCCTGGATATCGACGAGTAACAATGCGAATGTATCATCGTTTCCCGCATGAACCATATACTGAAACGCAACGCATATGGCCTGTTGGATCGAGTCTAGGTCCGAGTCCGAGCTGGATGGGCTCAGTCGAGGAAGAAGACAGAGTAAGAGTAGCCACAAATGCTGTTCATCCTCATTCCTATACTCCTCGTCCGATCTTGTCTCCAATAGAATTCGGACAGGAAAGCAGGATTGATCCAGACGGAGTCTCCAGAGCTGGCCAACAGATGTATGCGGAACAGGTTTTCAAGAATCCCGGAATAGCTCCATCTCATTCGACAACGTCATCTACATCTATGCTCAAACTTGCGTCTACATCTCCATCTGTCTTATCTGCATCTTTGTTTGGATCTTCTTCAATGAATCATATCCCTGTTCCTTCGCTTGTTTCTCTGTATTCTATTTACCCAGTCTATCCAAATCATCCGATTCACGCCAATCCCCTGGTCACCATCGGTCAATTGCAATCCAATCTTATGACTCCCACCTCAGATCCCGGGCTTGCCTATTTCAATCAAATTTCCCATTCGAATCCCGGCAACTTAACGTCTTTTCCTTCTCCTTCTCCTGGACCTCCTACTGTTGCTTCCGCTTCCGGTCTCACATCTGTTTCCGCATCCGCATCCGCATCTCCCGTGTTGCCCATCTCCACTGAAACCTTCCAACGAAAAATGCACACTTACATCCGGAACATTCGCGATTTTTGTGACGGGTTGGAATATCAGCTCCAATTCAATGATCTGAGGATGCTGCAGGAGCTCGAGGAGAAGGGGAACGGTTTTCTGGAGTATGTGAAGACATGTTTGGAGAGGGAAGGGAGACTGAAGTCGGACCAGAGCCAGGATGAAACCGGAGCTTAAGTATTGTCATACAAACAATGCAGATGAAGGAGATTGACTGAGACCAGGCGCACATTCATCTTAGGAATTTCTTGATCTTCAATCAGCGCCAGGAGCCCGGATCCTCGATGGGACCGAAATTGCGGGTACGGATTGTTCCACTGCCAACCAATAGATATTACCATTTCACGGCGCTCTGCTGAAGATACGGTACCGTAAGTAAATAGTAAAATTCTGATACAAATTTCTACGTAGCACCTTCAAGTGCTCACTACTCTGTCACTACTTATTGCTACTGGCATTGAAGCTCTCTCGATGACTTCGGCAACCCAAGTCTTTGACAGCCGGACCGCAAAGAATTAAATCGGTTATATACGCTGATATAAAAAGTCGGCTGAGAGTGTAACGATGTATCTGCTTGTTCCCGATGACCAACAGCGGTGTGTCCTTTTCTTACTTTTCCTTCGTTCAGAAATTTCAAATTTTCCTTCCTTTTTCCTCCAGCCTCCGCTTTCGGGCAAACCTTCCAGTATATAACCGCTATCAAGCTTCACGAGCTTGAGAAACAGCGGGAAACTTGCGTGAAATATGTCAATAATACTCTTGCCGACGTCAAAGTCGCAAAGAATCCAGTTGCTCAGTTGGATATCCTGTTGAATCGTATACATGGGTGGACAGGTACAGGGTTGACTCCGTTGACTTCGCCACATATTCATTTGGACAATTATAAGGCGTAGATGATAATTATCCTTCTTTCCAGATCCATACTAACATCTTGGTCTCCAGATGGCTTCACTTGGCACGAAACGACCCTTCTATATCTTCTTCTCAAGTAACGATATGGATCTCGACCTTGGAGGAACAATTGAAGCAAGCCGTGACGCGATATGATTATGCGAAGTTATTCGGCGATCTTCTCAAGGAATGGCTGCAGAGTGGTGACTCTTTGGCGATTGGTGAACCTTCCGCTGACGATGAGGCTACCGTGTCAGATTCTGCAGACACCAAGACTGAGCGTACAGGTAGGCTCAATGTTTCATATTTTCATTACGTTTGTTGTTGACTCCTATATAGAACGTATCGAACAACGCGACCGCATCCAAAATCTTATTTTTGAACCCAAGCCCATTCACACAGCCGCATTGCACGCTTATCTCAACGATCTCTTCACTTCTACTCCTGAGGCCACTGATGCCCTAGAGACTCTTCGTTCAGAGTTGCGCTCCTTCGGTGACGAGATTCTCAGCGAGTCAATCTCAGATGAGAGCATGGTGCCTTTGATAAGGTCATTATTATCGAGGGACCTCCTTTCTGCGGAAAAGACTGCCATACTGAAAAGCTTCTTGGATAACAAAGTCATCTTGAGCGAAGTGGCGAGTGTATTAAGTATGCAGCTGGCGAGGCTTGATACGTGGGAGTGGCCGGAGGAAGGAGTACCTGTGGAGATGCGGAGACATCTTTCAGGGAAATACAGGTCAGTCTAAGGTTGCTTCTTGTCAATTACTCCCCTTCATTTCATCTTCTAGGGCTTACATGGATACCGAGATCATTCAAGCACTTCTTTTCCAATACATCGGCATGAAATGGAGTATAACGATGAAAAATGCTTTCCGAGAGTTCGCTGAGTCTCGGGCTTGGAAGAATGAAATCGATCCACTCAGCAGAAAACAGCTTATCCGCCGTCAGCAGTTCGGAGTTGATGTTCCAGGCTCAGAGGATGCAGGGGATGGCAACTTTTCTGGTGATCTGTGGGGTCAAGAACCTACTCCTGCTAAACCCTCTACTGGCAGCAACACAGCGGCGCCTCTCGTTGGTTCCATCCAGGCTCAGCGGAAGACACTACAGCTCAAACAGTTCTTTATGACTCAGCTACCAGATTTGATGGAAGGCACCGCAGAGTACGACCAGGAGCCGGCGGTGGATTCAGGGGGAGCGCAGAAACCAAATCCAGGAATCAATGCTCAGCAGGTTTTGTTGAGGTTGGTCAGTACAGAGACGTATCTGAAAAAGATTTTACATGGCAGCTGTACCATCATGAGAGCAGATCTGGAGTGGTAATCATTTACTTTCCTCGAGTCGAAAAGACGCTAATAATTCATTGGTTCCTACAGGTTCGGACCCTCATTACCGCATGATGCAATTCTGACGGTGTTTCGCTTCTTTGGGATGCAAGAAAAGTGGCTCAAATGGTTTGAGAGATGGCTAGCTGCAAAATTGCGTTTTGATAATTCTTCTGAGGTGCGCATTCGGGCAAGAGGTGTTCCTATCGCCCATGTACTTTCGGTATGTTTGCCTCAATTTGGTTTGCTGAGACATGACCAACTCACTTGTCCTTGGTCCGGCTTTAGGTCGTATGCGGTGAAGCTGTCCTTTTCGGGATGGACTTTGCCGTCAACCAGCGTGCTGAGGGTCTCTATGTCTACCGAATCTACGACGATTTCTGGTATCTAAACCAATCTGGAACACTCTGCGCTACTGCATGGCATGAAATGAAGAAATATGCGGAATTAGTTGGAATCACCTTCAATGAAAAGAAAACCGGGGGGGTATGTGTTGGCGGGGAGCTGGAACCGAGCCTGCCTCGAGGTGTTGTATCTTGGGGTTTCTTGGTGTTCGATGCGGAACAAGGTCGGTTTACAGTCGATCAAAATACGGTTGATGGACATATACAAGAGTTGAAGAGGCAGTTGGAGAAGCCGAAATCGGTATTTGGGTATGTTAACGCGTTGAACAAGGTAACTTTTTCTTTCTTCGGAGTAAACATAAAAGTGGAACTGACAATTCTTTTTCAGTACCTTGAATTCTTCCGTCGAAATTTCGGTCAACCAGCCCACTGCTTCGGACAAGTCCTTGTAGATGAGGTCATCCAGACGTTTGAGCGAATTCAACGGGTGCTCTTCGAGGATTTCTCCGGATCTGTCGTTGAAACAATCCGATCCATGGTTTCCAAACGATTTGCTGTCAAAGATATTCCAGCCGGATGGTGCTATTTTCCTGTATCTGAAGGTGGTCTGGAAATCGTCAATCCAATCATGCACCTGCTCACCATCCGCGATTCGCTCGCTTCGTACCCTGATAAGCAATTCCTTGACTGTATGGATGAGGATAAATCAAAATACGGGCAAGCCAAGGCGGACTGGGTAAATGGAGCCGGGACACGGAATGAGCACAACCCAGAATCAAATTTCATGCCATTTGAGGAATATGTTCTAGGCAGGGAGGACCGATTGGCGTACTGGGGAGATAAATGGAAGTACATGCAGGAGATGGCTTTGCCCGTATCGCCAACTTCTCCCGAGGGATACAGTAGCTACGGAAAGCCCGTGATAGAGGAGTGGATTATGGCCCTTTATGCACATGAGATCAAGACATTCTTCGGTGGACTAAAGATTGTTGAACCAACTCTTATCCCTGTCGGTATGCTGTCGGTGTTTAGGACCGCAAAAGTTGCTTGGGACTCGTGAATCTGCGAATATGTACATAAGGCGTTAAGATAGTGCTGCGTTTACAAGGATGTGGAATGCGCAACTGTATTTCGGGCGATATCTACAAAGTCGTCAATAAGTACGTGGTGTATCTGTTGACAAACTTTGAAGGAAGTCAGAGGTTGGAACCAAGATCGAAGTCTGATCGAAGTGGTCATGGAGAATAAAGTTCAACGAATGACCGGACCGACTGCGATCTCACAAGCTGCCGCCACGAAACAACTTGAACTCTTTTCCTCCTCTGTCAAATTAACGCTTGGAAGATTGAGCTTTTGCTCAAAGTCTCTACTATGACCGGTGGCGGCTTCGCTATACTTGATACCGGCTCTACGAGCAACGATGCAAACAATTTCTCCGGCGTCTCTTATATTCGCGGTCCATCATGGCTACACATGCCAGTTCTAACCATCGGTTTACTCGGAATATCTATCGTCTGGTCAGTTGAAATGGCTTATGCCTCGCCATATCTTCTTTCTCTCGGTCTATCCAAATCAGCAATGGCCGTAGTATTCGTTGCTGGCCCTCTTTCTGGCCTGGTCATGCAACCGGTTATTGGGATTTTGACTGATTCCAGCACGTCGAAATGGGGAAGGAGAAGACCGTATATGATTATTGGAACGATTTTGTGTGTTTTTGCTATGTCGTTGTTGGGTTGGACGAAGGAAGTTGCTGGGATTTTTACTTCCGAGGTATGTGGTGAACGAAAGGCGCGTTGAGGTTGGAACTGATATACCGGGCTTAGATTGGCCTGACATTATGGCTTGCTGTTCTATCAGTCTATCTGATAGACTTCAGTGTCAATGCAGGTTCTTGCGGTCATTCTTGCATCCATTAACGACATCTTAATTCTTTTCCGCAGTTATGGCAGTTGACCGCGCGCTCCTAGTCGATGTTCTACCTTCCACACTTCAACCTTCTGGGAATGCCTGGGCTGCGCGAATGGGAGGCTTTGGGAGCGTCGTAGGATATTTCGCGTACGTAAACTCAAGAGAGCTCGATTTCAACATCTTAACCTTTTACTCCGTTTACCTAGCGGAAACCTCGACCTACCTTCTCTGTTACCTATATTCGGACATACTGAACTTCAAATTCTATCTGTGGTCGTCAGTATAATTCTCTTGGGTAGCCATATCATCATGGCCTCATCCGTGAGCGAACGTGTTCTTTTAAAAAACAATGCCTCTGGAGCTGGTGGGTAAGTCCTCGTTAGGAATGGACGTTTAGTATGTCTAATCTTCGTTCTGATAGTCCACTGGCAAAGTCTTTTACAACTGAAGTCAAAGCTATGTTTGAGAATCTATGGTCGCTTCCCAGAGTGATTCGACAAATAGTACGTTATCCAAATTTCCTTATATCCTCCCATGCTAAAGTAACGATGATCTTCAGTTCCTCATACAGTTCTTGTAAGCAAAACGTCGCCTGTCGTTTTCCTCCTCGATTAATACTCGAAATAAATCCCGGATTCCTCAGCGCCTGGATCTCCTGGTTCCCAGTTATGTTCTACTCAACACTGTACATCGGAGACCTCTACAAGCGAGCCTTCTTCGCAACAGCTATCTTAGTTCCTCCACCAGAAATATCCGAAGATTCTTTAGCTGCTCTCGATACGGAAGCTACGCGTATAGGATCTCGGGCTCTTTTTTATTCCTCCTTACTTGCGCTATTCATGAACGTTGTTTTACCGTTCTTTACTACAGAAGCGTCTTCGAGTTCGAGGAGGAGGAAAGAGGAACGCCTCAATAGCGCTGGATTTTCGAGTGCTGGAGATGTACGAAGTCCGATTACCAGTGCCAGACATAATAATATGGACCGTTCCTGGTGGAATAACCTCGCAATTCCAGAGGTGCTCAAAGTACATCTTGTCAGCCTTTGGGCTGTCAGTCTAGGAGTCCTGGCATCTTGTATGATAGCTACTTTGTAAGTCAGCTCATGCTGTGTGCTGGCCCGGAACTGAAGCGATTCTGTCTATTTTAGTTTTACTTCGTCAGTGGCAGGCGGTACAGCCTTAATTACAATCACAGGGTTTTCATGGGCCATCACTCAATGGGCTCCGTTCGCATTGGTGTGTGATCTTTTCCGTTTTCAATATTCCTTTTTCAGAGCTCACATTCTTTTCCTCCTATACAGCTCGGCGAAGCTATCCTAACCGAACCAGCGTCAAGTAGTGTACATGAAGCAGTGGGTATTAGACTAGTCGATACGCGTTCACGGTTATCAATGCAGGGAAGACGGCGAAGCTCTGAGAGTCGACGGGAGCTCGCTCTATTAGACAGACAACAGCAAGGTCGCACCAGTGATGAGGGTAATGACGGTGACGACGAATCAGAGACGATATTTGTCGCTGGCGAGGCATCCGATTCGGACTCTGATAGTGGCCAGGCGCAGAAAGGCCAATTTGAGAGAGAAGAGCGGAGGATAACGTTGCTTAGGCTTGGCGAGGCAGGTTCAAGCTCTGTGAATGTTACTCCTGCGGTAACAAATTATCGGGAAGATGATGAAGATGTATTGGATGAAGGCGCGCTACTTGTTGGTCGCCCTAGAGATGAGGAGGAAGGTGAGGAGGATGAGGACATGGATGAACATAGTGGTGGTGGGTTGAGTGCGAAAGCTGGGATAATCCTCGTACGTTCTTCTCCCCAATATCTCGCTCTTTCTACCTACTTACAAAATGTCGTCATGTTGATTCTCTCATGGCAACACACCTCACAGGGCATCCACAACATATTCGTCGTCATACCACAATTTCTCGTCACAGGTCTTTCTTCTATCATATTCGCATTGGTAGATCCTACGAAGAGCGTCCTGCATGGGTCACATCCGGGTGGAACGTTAGGTCCTGCTTTAAACCATACGACATTAGGAGGTGCTATTCCTAGATATATAGTACGGGACGACACAGAGGACGAGCTGGAGATGATCCAGGAGCTACAAGCTTCGGCAACCTCGAACTCTATTGTGTATATTTTTCGGTATGTGTGTCCTACCCTTATCTCCCTGTCTCGACTTGAATTTCTCTTATGTTGTTGCTTCTTGCTATCTCTTGTGCTGATATCTCGTCATTTATGGCAGGGTCGGTGGAGTCTCAGCTCTCATAGCTTTTATTCTTTGTTGGCGGTTGGCGAGAGAGTTGAGGCATCGTTGATGCGATCATTAATCAGGGGTCTGA
Organism: Lentinula edodes; assembly: GCF_021015755.1. NCBI lineage: Eukaryota > Fungi > Basidiomycota > Agaricomycetes > Agaricales > Omphalotaceae > Lentinula > Lentinula edodes. The sequence continues at coordinate 339,253 of NW_025764346.1, forward strand.
TGAGCATTGACAGAGGGTTAAGACTACCAGGATGATATTAGGGCTGTATTTTTTTCTCAACTCCCCGCAGACGACAAATACGTAGGTACTATATGAATCTTTGACTTCTTCTAGCTAATGAATTTTCGATCATCGATGTTGGGTGACAACTAAAAGGGCAGGACAACAAAAATGAACCCAATCTAAATGAACTACTTAGTAGTGGCGGATATGTACATTTGGTGAAATTCATTTTGGAGTTGATGACGGAGGTTTAACAAGAAGACAGAGAAAGGGATTGAGGTATGTTCTTGGATAGCGTGCTTCGATTAAAAAGTTGACGAGCGAGAATAAGAACGGGAGGTGCTGAAAGTTTTACTAAACTAATAGTATGAATCACCATTTTTTACTTTTACCCGCTGTATATTTACACCCTCCCCTTGCATGATCCTTACTCCCTAATACCCACAGTCTGCCACTCTTGGGTTTCCTTAAACGACATTCGGGTTGTTCCATCCCTTTCTGTAGCCCATCTTTCGTCAACTATGTCTTTGAGAGCGAATTGCAGTGGCCTCTTTATCTATCCAATTGTCATCTGAGCGCGCAGGAGCATCGGCGCTGACACCGATAACATCGACGTCGACAATCCCGTCACCTTCGCTCGTACACCCCAGTCCCCAGTCCATGCAACCAGAGGCAGATTTTCTCTACTGCAGGCATTGAATATCAAGAATCGAGTTATTGGGAACGGAGAGCCCGTAAGTCAGCATTCCTGATTGCGGGAAAGGCTAAGCCTATATTTTCCTATAACTTGAGCGACATTTTGAAAACTCAAACTTTCAAAACACTTGCTCTCGCACACACACAATTTACTGCATCAAAGTTTTTTTCTGCTGTCATCTACCGTGTTTTCCAATACTCGTATCCTCTCTCCGTCGACATCGATGAAGACGGCCCTATCTGCTCGCGATGCTCTCTCCCTTTCATACTTCGATACCCTCTCTTTCGCTCTCTTATTCTTAATTTCGGATCTTATTGACCCGGAGTCGGGGGGGATAGTATCGAACTTGAACTATCGTCCGATGGGTGGAGATCCAGGTCGTGTTTGTGTTTGGTTGACACAAGAGTAAGAAAAGGAAATGCCTGGAATGTAATACAGATTGCAATGGACTACATCAGAATACAACTGGATGTATCTCTTCGTATCCACCAATATACGGATAGAATATAACATACATGTACAGTCGACGGTCATTTGCATACGCCGTTATAGTTTCCTTTAGTGACCACTTCCATATTCCCCTCAAACTTGATATAACCCGACCTATCAGGTATTGAAAGTTCATTGATATCCAGCATCCCTATTCATTCGTTAGTTGGATTTCGTACTGAGTAAGGTGCACCTACATGCGTAGTGTTTGCCAGCATCCTTGTTGTCCTTGTCCCCGGTCCGGGATTCATACTCCCACCAAGCTGTACCTCGTGCAACAAGTTGTATGATTCCAGTACTTGGTATCGTACATTGTTGGACGACTTCCTGATTGGGGACACAGTCCATTAAATCTACCCTTAACACCCTAGAGAGATGAATGGCTTACCTTGGCTTCGCACTTGTCACCTTCGACGGAAGCCATTGTGAGAGTGAGCGTTGTTTGGGCTGTATGTTGGGTCATGAAGCTTTGACAAATTGATTTGGTAATTACGCTCGTAAGATGGTTGGCTCATACCTCTGGGTCTGTGTGTTAGTTATAGTTACAGACGTGGTGAAGAAGTCGAAGAGGTCGGTGATTGCGGGAAAGCCGACTTGGGTTTGGAACATGTCGCTCAACCCAATGCTCGCAGCACCTATCGCACGTAAGATAGATCGCCAAGTATTAGAAGAGCAGTTTGGAAATTGGAGATTTAAAGTGACATACTGCTGATAGTATACTGAGCAGTAGTCTGGACACCCTGCAATACCGTGACTGCGACTGTAATGACAAAAATAAAGGTCAGGTGAAGAAAGGGTCGGTTCATAGATATCTTACATACCTGTTCCATTAGTTCCTGTGAGTGTACCTTGCGTATCCGCCGTAGTTGGCTGACAGTAATGAGATTTAGTTGTTCCAGCTGTACGATATCAGCGATGTGGGAGAAAAGACCATGTTCCCGGGTGCATACCGTTGTATGTGACTTTAGCTGGTTCGTTGACACAGATCAGCGCAGAATGCCCAGAGAACTAAGTTGATGTTAATGCTGTCAAGTAATAGCAGGGACATATATATGATTCGTACATGGTCGTCATTTGTCCTGATTGTGTATTTGCCATCGCCATGTTTGTGCTTAGCTTTCTGAACGAGCTTATTAAAACCCGGAACTAAACAATTGTGAGTTTATATTCTGTGCCACTATTTTCATGAGACGCACGCTGCTTTAGATCGTTCACCGACAAGTTTTGGCAATTCGAACCAGCATCTCGACGCTCAATCAAAGTTTTGCCAGAAAAAAATTTGGGATGAGGAGAAGGATGAGGGTGAAGTACATCCGGTGAATTTTGTTGTTGGATGAGGGGCATAGCTGAAACCCTCATGGGCTGAACAGACATAATAGCGAGGGTCCCGAGCTGAGGCGAAGGTGTGATTAGCGTTGTCAACAAACACCTAACCACTCGATACGCACGATAACGAGAGCGAGAGCCTTGAAAGAAAACCCATACATGAATAACGAACGATAAAGTGGATGCTCTGCCAGAGAGATCGAAGAAAAGAGACACTGCCTGAGAGACTCGGATCACGCTTGCATACGATAATGTGGGGTTTATATCCATCTGCGGGGACGAATGATGATCGCCAAAAAGTCGCATATACCTGTGCAAGCAATGTGCGATTTTTGGTCACTTGATAAGTCCAAATGGCAATTTGGTTTTATCGCACTCGCTAGGTCCAGGCTAGGTCCGGTAATAATATGCTTTGAAGGCTGTCCCGGAGTGTCCTGGGCGCAATGCGTTTCACTGCAGCGACTTTCTCTCGACAATAACAACTCTGAACAAAGAAGTTCTAAGCACACCTTAGAGCTGTTGTTGTATGTAGACCTACGTGGGGCCATGTAGATGGGCACTGTATTCGTTATCCAAAGTGATTGCTGGACGTATGAGAATGTGGGGAACAATACAATTGAGTAACAGCCAATGGCATGGTCAGCATTGGGTAAGCGAAGCCAAATCTAGCCAAACTCGCGCATTTGCGTCGGTAATTTCCTAGCTTTCCTCATGATGAGGTTGCCGGAGGGCCGGCTTTCGCTACAACTTTCACGTGCACGGTCCGAAGGACCGCTGACGGACCTAACTTAGTAATTTCCTTAGCCGCCCTGGCAAAGCCCCGCAACCTCCTGTTTTGCTTCGCCAGTGTGCTTCGCTTTCTTTTTGTCTCTATGTACTGTGATATCGGGCAGTTGGCGTTGGATAAAAGGTACATGTTTCTCGCACACCCGTCGTCGTTAATATAATCATAACACAACAGTCAGATTCACTAAATTTTTAGACTAAATAACCACGCGTTGTAGCGAGTATAGGCTGTTCCAACTCATAGTGTAGGCTTCAACTGAAATCAAAACACCTTCTCATACTCGAATGCAAATGTGTCTTCGTACGCAATATGCAGTCTCGTGGGCTGCCATTAAACATGTGTGCGCCTTGTGTTTGCTTAATGCCGACCTTTCAACTCTTTGTCCTCCTTCCCATTCTTTGTCCTTCAACGGTGATGCCCTGCACATTGAACTCTTTATCTCCTGAATTATAAAGAGCCCCACTCAGAGGCTTTGATTTCACTTCCTCTCGCTCTACACGACTTTTATGACTCATTTATGATAGTGAACTTACGATTGTTGCACGACCTGTCCATTAACATGAACCAACGAAGCGAAGCTTCAGAGTATGATCCATTCCCAAGAAAACGATACCTGCGTAGACAATGGAAGTTATTCAAGCCGGTGAGCTTCCTCGAGCATTAATTAGAGTGCCCCATCTTTACAAATTTGCCTGTAGCATCTCCAGCGATCGGATTCTTTGCCTGATTTTTCTCTGATTCCGAACGCCCACCCGCTATTTACTTGCAAGCACTGCAATTTCTCAAATGTAATTGTCGACTTGTGTCTCTGGTGTCCTCTCGCGAGCGCAGAGGTGGAGAAGGATGATTTAGATATCCAATTTAGGAGGCGTCGGGTCAGCGCTCCCGCTTTTATGTTGTACTGGCAGCCTATTCGCCCCAGGATCAGCAATCGAACACTCCGCCTGACGCCTTCGATAGCTACGGCACGAACTCTGCACAAAAGCTCCGATTCATCTTATCCTACCAATTCCGAAATAAAGATTTCGGTGGCAAATGATACAAGTCTTTCTTATTCATTTGGACCACCACCACCTGTTGAAGAATATGTGAATATAGATGGCTTAGTGTTGCAACGACGAGATAGCATAGTTGCCAGTCTAGGTTGCGGCGTCGTCACAGCAACTGTCCGACCTGAAGCGCAGGTCCGTCTGTTTTCTCTTATTATGCTCATTTGCGACAGTCTAATCGTTACCTCATCTTTTTGCTAGCCCACTTTCGTCGCCAGTTCGTTGATCACTTCACGCGAAGTTGACCCGAACGTCTCGTGCTTCCAGCCTCAATCGGGCGCAACTTCCGGTAAAGCGGGTGTACATGTCGACCAATCTAGTTCTTCGAAACATTCAGCGGCGAAATTCATTCGTGCAAATCCTCACGTCGATATGTCTCCTAAACCCCCTCTTCGGCGAAAAAAGAGCCATCTCATATTGCACATGTCTACACCTCCATCACAGAGCAAGAACACATTGACAGTTCCGCCTGGACGACAACGCCCACATTCTCAACCCGCAGTCTCTTTCTCCACTGCCTCTGCTTCTCAATCAGTACTGTTACCCATCACAGATCTTAACCACCACATGTGGGCTCAGCCTCGAACCCAAGCAGACTTGCATCAGCTTCAGCTCGGACATCCGAATCGGCCATATTACACTGCCCTTCGGAAAAACATGTCTCCACCGAGCATGCCACTTCATTTCGCTTCTCCATCTCCTCAATCAGCTGAAAGACCGTTATCACCCTCACCCTCATTGAGGCTCTCTCAGACATCTTCACCAGCGTTTCAACCTCCTTACCCGGCGTCATTCTGTGATGACAGCCATGAATTTTCCATAGCCGAATTCTCGCAGTTTTCACCACTTGGCGCGACGACGAGTACTCCCTTTAGGCCTTTTGGAGTTGTACCATCTTCGCCGTCTGCGCATGACTTTTCACCTCCCAGTAGGAGATCATCATTGGCGTTATCGGGGTTCCGATTACCGTCGATAAAGGGCAAGTTTCGTCGTAATAGTGAGACCGCGTTTTCGAAATCCGATGAAATGAAGATTCGGCTTGCCTTGGCTAGGAAGGTGGGCGGTGAGACGGGTGTGGGAGGTGGTGATGAGGGATATGTGTATCGTGGAGGCATGACAAATGTCAAGATGCATATGCGAAGGTTGAGTAGAGGGTTGAAAGATTTTGTCATGATCAACCAAAGGTCGTAGATTTGAAAGCTAGCTATAATACTCAAGCAGACTGGAGCATTGGACGATTCTTCGAATGACGGACTCTCATTACTCTGTCTGTACTTCCATTATGTAGTGTGCTGCAATCAGTCTAATTTCACGAAAAAAATTCAAGATACATCAATTGAGATTTGCTATTTTATACAGAGACGTTTCGGACACAGTAATGTTACTACAGTTAGTACAAATATCGACGTTTTGTATATGTCGATTTACGAGATGGTAATTTTCTTTGGTTTCTCCTCCGCTGTGGCCTTAGGAAAAGTGACAGTGAGGACACCGTTCTCCATCGACGCTTTGATTTCTTCCTCCTGAAACATTGTCGTAAATATTTTCCAATGAACTACCAAGTGACTACCTAAACTTACCTTGACGCCTTGAGGAAGCTGTAACGTGCGGGAGAATTTGCCAACGCTCCTCTCCCTCACCGCGTACCCGTCCTGCTCGTGTTCTTCAGAGACCTTGGTCTCCGCGGAAACAGTCAGACGACCGTTATGCATATCGAGCTGGATTTCCTCCTTCTTCACACCGGGGAATTCAAAAGTCGCGGTAACGAGGTTCTTTTCTTTGTCTTCATGGAGGTCCATCCTATCAAAACGATGTTAGCTTAACAGTCCTATCAGAAGCGAGGAAGATGTGAGGCAACTTACTTGGGCCTTATGAACCTCGGCAAGTCAGATCTCTCGGTAAGAGCTTGGCTTTGACCTTGGTTTCCGCGGGATGCGAGAGCGCCAAAGGCGTTGTCAAAGAAACGATCCCATTGGTAGCTTGGTTCGTAGAAGTAGAGAGACATTTTATTGAGCGTAGAAGTTATTTGTTAAGTTGTGAGTTGTTGATAGTGAATGGCCTTGCGAAGTGGTCTTATATACCTTCGAACCAAAGATGAAGACCTTTCTCGAACCGTCTGTAATTGAGTTCATGATGTCAGTAATGTCGTCTGCTTGACCGTCATGCTCATCTGGAAGAAATGAATTGACAGAACGTTCTGGACGACGACAAGAAAAAAGTAGGGTTCAGCTTAGTAAGCGCTCGTCCGCTAATTGAAGTGTGGCATTCTCGAACCTTCGAGCACTCTCGAGAAAAGAATATGTCTTTTCGACTTCGAGTTGACTGTAGAACAATCTGGAAAATGAGAAGTGCTTTAAAATTGAGCCTTCCTGCCGTTTCAAGAAACTCACAAATCACCACATACAGTACAACTTCAAGTTCATCATGTCCATTTACTTTTACGAGCCCTTCTACAACATTGACCGTGTATTTGACCGGCTCTTCGAGACTGCTTTCCCGCAGAATGGAGAAAGCTCTAATGCGGCGGGGAGGCCAATACATCCAAAGTGAGTATCAAGAATTCGTAACGATCCTGGTACATAACTGACATCTGGTGCAGAATGGACCTCCATGAAGATGCCTTGAAGAACACGGTCACTGCGAATTTCGAGCTCCCGGGCCTCAGAAAAGAGGATGTCAACGTTGATGTCCACGATGGTCGCTTGACGATATCGGGTGAGATAAAAGCTTCCTCTGAGCACCAAGAGGAAGGATACGCTGTCCGCGAAAGAAAATCTGGCAAGTTCTCGCGTATGTTGCGGGTACCTCGAGGTGTAAGGGTAAGTAATAATTGTCAAATTAACAAAGGAAGGGATACTTACACACATTCGATTTCAGGAGGAAGACATCAAAGCCTCGATGAACGATGGCGTTCTGACGGTGACGTTCCCAAAAACGACCCCAGAGGCCCAACCAAAGAAGATTACCATCTCCTATAATCATGAATGTCAGGCAAAAATTTGTATGTCACCTAGGATAATGATGGGAGGACAAGGACTTCCAACTGATAATAATAGTATACTGAAGCATTTCCATGTAACATCTGCCTATCTAGTTAGTACAATTTGCTCATCTTCATTGATGAGTGATACAACGACAAGGGGTTTAGAAAGTAGATTTCCTACAGAAGATCAGAGTACAAAGTTGTCAGGAGTCTGATGACCAATATGGATCATTGAACATGTTTTCTTCGTCGTCATCATCGTCTTCGTCTTCATCTTCTTCTTCATCCCCCTCTTCTTCATCCCCCTCTTCTTTATCTTCATCCTCTTCTTCTTTCTTTTCCCCCGGTAAATCTGCGAACCCAAGTAGGGACTTCGATTCAGAATCCTGCTCTTTCTTCTTATATATAAACCCTAAGCCAAGCAATGATGAAATTCGAGCAATGTCTTTATCTGGACCATTGAGCCCATGTAAAGTCACTTTTTGTAATCGAGATATTTCGGTGCTGCCCCAATCCGGAGTTTCTGCCACCTCACCTTTCTCAGCAGCATCTGCCCGCGAAAAAATCATCTCCGTTAACTTCCAGGGCCAGTTTTCAATATCTTTTTCATAGCTGATTTCGAAGTGTGTGAGTTTTGGAAGTAGGAGCGCGGATCCTTGGTAGCTGGAATAGACCATTTTCTCTAGCAGTTCATCCAAATTGAACAGACACGAATCAATTCTGAAGGAGGTGATAGTAGGGAGCACTCGCAGGATCGCGATCAAGTCTGCACTAACCTCAGACCCCCATTCATCGCTAAACTGATGTAGGGTCAACGAAGACAATGTAGTATTAGAACGCTGCAGGAACGCTTTGATGTCCGTACAACAGTGGCCAAGATGGTAGCCAGAGTGACGAATGGTCAACTGGTCGAGACAAGGTGCGGTAAGACATTGTAGGAAGGATAAACGATGAGCGACGATTTCGCGGGACGATATTTCGAGTGAGCGTAATGCAGGAAACACAAAAGATGTGGTCTCGGAGAAGCCGGGATAGAGAGCGTAACGACTTGGGGTGTCACAGAATCTCAGGTCGATGAGATTCTTGGCCTGGTTGAATATGCTTGCGTAAACGCTTGAAGAGACTTCCGGCCTGTCGGCGATTGTTAAAGAGCGTAGTTGTTCCATTGGAAGCACAAATACGTCTAAGAGGGATAGAGAAGGGTTTGCTGAATCATTAAACTCTTGGACGGTTAGACGGCGTAATTTGGATGCTCCTATAAATGTTTGAACCTGGCGAGGAAATAGATATGCAACTTCTTCGGACGGGTTTCGCTCTCTATATGACGTGGAAGCGATGGTCAGGTTTTCAAGGCCTGTGAAAGAGTCGCGTGGTAGGTTGAGAAGGGGGAGATACGGTTTCAAGTCGCCGTGCAAACCTAGAGTCCAAATTCGACTTCGACACTGGGGTTCCAAAACGTACTCCAGAATTTGACCTGCTCTCGCAGTCCATTCTGAGGGCACAGGGTCCAAGAGTTCCGTAGAAAGGTTCAGGTGAACGTTTAACGGAAGACCTCGACTTCGACAGATCCAATCTTTGATCCAACTGACATCCTCCTCAAACACTAGCTCTGGGTACCTATCGATGTCAAAGTATAGTATGGACCAAATTTTGGGTGTCGCTATTGCAGCCTTTCTCCAAGCTGCAGAAACACGACAAAAGCGACATAGGAGGCGAACTTGAATTCGCGCGTCTTCCTCCGAGAAGAGGGCTTGTTCAAAAATTTCAGAGAGTACATCTAGCGAAAGTCGACGGATGGGAGCAAGGAGATTCACGACCGAGTTATGTTCATAGAGTTTCGCTGCTCTTTCTTGTAGTAAAGGGGTTCTACGAGCCTCGTACGCACGTTTGAGCTCGTCTAGCTGATCATCAAGACCATCTATATGATTCTCCAGCCTGGATATCCTTTTTTTAAGGAAGAATTTTTCGGCTTTGTCGAGCCATATTCCGAAACCTTCGATTTGAGGCCGGGAAAGATATTGAGCCATGACTATGTAGTGGGATGAAGAAACGCACAGAATTTGAATTGAAATTAAGCGCCTGATGGCCTAATCTTATACAAAACGATAGCAGATCGAAAATGTGGAAGAAGTCTCTGCATACATCGTGCTACTACATCAACAGGGACAAGAAAGAAGCAAAAATATTTTGACAATGCTCCCGCGCGGTTTAGAGCTACGCGACACGCTGCGTCTTGCCCATTCCTACTGGTACTCATATTGAAGGCACTGGATCACATCCGAGGCTCCTTTTAGTGCGTACGCCATCTATATAAATGATGTCAATAGAGAAACACCACTAACGAAACGAAACACGTACACTTGTCAACGTAGGATTAGACGCAGTTGAATCTGGAATGACATTGTTTCCTCCGACCCAGAGATTCGAGAATCCCCATACTTTCGAGCAAGGATTGGCTACGGAGGTTTTGCTGTCGCTTCCGATACGTGTGGTCCCCTGTATGGTGGTGAGATATTAAGTCGGTATTAAGGTAGAGAGTTTCCAACGGAGTAGTCTCGACTTACAGTGATGTGCATTGCGAGACCAGGTTCCTATGTACGTTCGAGAAAATGTTAAGATTATCAAAGCAAGAGTATTGGAAGTAATCACCATGAACTGCGGCTCGGAGCCGGGAAGGTAGCCACCAAGACTGTTAGCGACGGTGGTCATGTCGTTCATCATCCTGGAAGGAGGAGTTAAGAAATTATTAGCGAGTTAAGCACCGCAACAAGTTAAATACTTACTTCTGATCACGGTCGCGATCTTCATCAGTGCGCACTACATGGAACTGTCCGAAAAAGAATGATCAGTATCAACTAGACAAACTCGAAGAACAAATACGCACTGTAGCCTGCGGCATCCCATAAACGTCCGTATGCTCCGGCCTCTCCTCCGGCTTTGCCTTGTTACTAAACTCAACTCTGTTGTTTTCCAAGATATCCCCTTTGCCAAAGAACCGCAAATCCACCACGACCCGTGGATCGCTCCTGGGTCCCACATCCCCGTACGAGAACGCGTCTCGGTGGATCTGGGCATGCCAGGGAAAGGCAGAGGAGTAGGGGATCATCACCTGTGGGTCGAGGTCGCGGAATGGGATAGGGAGGGGGTCAAGAGGGTGTTTCTTGCGGTGTTGGGCAATAAGTGCTTGCCAGGCAGGGTTTTGTGTGTTTTGGATGTTTTGGATAGTCTTTTTGCTGAGGACAATCTATTTGGGAGAGCAAACGGGAGGGAAGGAGTTTGTGAGAGGGAGAAACAGCGAGAGAAAAGGCAATTGTCCTAACCTGACAGAATGCCATAGATTGTTCAGTAAGGTAGCGCCCTAAAGCAGGGGGGCGAATATCACTGTTGTATAGAATTTGAGGAGTGCACACTGCTCCGCACGCAATGACATATGCCTGAGATATGTAGAATTTTGAGAGAATGATAAAGTGACCCGTGAAATGATCATACCCTTGCATGTACGAGAACATCTCTGTCCGTCTTTAAATCTCTCATTAAAACACCAGCAACTGTCCCAGGGAAACTCGGATGAACGATCAACTGAGTAACCCGATGTTCTGATGCAATCGTGAAACGCGGATCGTTGATGATATCACCCAAAACCGTATCGGATCCAGACCAAGTGACAAACCCGGATTCAGCTTTTGAGTGGGGCTGGACAGCCAGAGGAATGGATCGAATATTTCGGTTGGGGAAAGAGGTAGTTAAGATATCTTTGACAGTTGTGTGACGGATTGATTTGTCGAAGACGGTAGAATCAACTTTGACGAAGTCTCGAGCACGGGCGAGGAGAGAATCGAGCTCGTTTCGGGGGATGGGGCTCGAAGTGGTTTCTTCAGAGTGGGGAGTGGCTAGAAGGATGGTTGGTTATGGGCGAACTCATAAACGATGAGCACATCGGGGGACTTACGACAGGCACAAGTCCAGTGAGTAGCCATACCTCCTACAGCTCTAGTAACGGCAGTGGCTCCAAGGTTGTCTTCGCGGGATTGTTGAGGATTTTGACCGCAGATGACAAGTTGATTTTGTTTCGAGTTGATAGGAGGGGTCCAAGAGTTTCCGCCAAGAGTGCTTTGATGAGTATCGCTAACTGGGATGGAGACTGGTTGGAGTGCGCCTTGGATGACATGCACGAAAGCGTCTATGTCTTTTTGATACCTGCAAGTGTTTGAATCAGTATCAAAGTGTTATATAGTGCCCATACGATGAGCACATACTTTACTGCATTCTTTAAATGTGCGCCAACGACGGGACTCTCTTGGGCACCGATCTCAGCCATATATACAGCGTTCCGAGGTCGGAGAACACTGCTGTCACATTTTTCCAAGATTTCGCGAGCGTAGGTGCACCTGTTGAAACAACGAATGTTACTAATGTCAAATACATATCATATACACGTACCCTATAGGCCCACTTCCAGCAATAAAGACGTCGCATTGAATGATACGACGAGGCGGAGGGGTAGTAGTGCTGCAGGATCGTGTCTCCACAGGTTCGGGAGAGCCAAAGTTCGCGAACCGAACAGCTTGAGTTCCAAAATCTGCGACGGGCTCGAAGCTCGCCGCCCTCACGTTCTGTTCGCTCGAGCTGGATTCGGTGAACGAATGCACATTACTCTCTGCATCGAGGAGTAAATCGAGTGCTTCGGCATGCGAGATACGAGCGGATTCAGTGGCCATTGGGTAGATTGGAGGTGTTTTTTTGCAGCCAAATTGCGGAAGACCCAGGCCTAATTATATGATCCTTCAAATTGTCCCGGTATCTTCACTGTAAAACAGGAAGAGGTTGTTGCCTATCGATTAGAACGCTTTTTTTGGAAGAAATTGCGTGATAATAAATGTTTAGAATCATGATAAACTGGAGATGCAAGAGATATGAAATCTTAGCAAGATCAACAAAGGTTCTAGTGAAATTAACAGCTTGAACGTTGCTGGCGTCGATCGTTCCAATGCTTGTACATGTTTGTGTACTTCTATTTCTGGTCACTCTCCTCCATCATCTTCTTTTTATACATCTCCTTCAACATACCGCCTGCCAACTACACTATCTCTACAAATATATCGATAATCGATAAATTCTACTCGACTGCTCGGTCATTTTATATCAAAACGCGTTTGCGAACTCTTTGGATATGAATATGAACTGAGCCTTAGTTAGAGACAGGTCAAAGAAGGTATGACAATTCTGCTTTGCCAATGACCAATGCTATATCTGATAACAATAGATGCACCCAAGTGAATTATTGAACTGCAAGATCGTAATAGTGCAACCGAAATCAGTGCTCACTTGGTACATGTGTCGACTGAATGAACTAAATAGATGATCGACCAGGAAATAGAGATTCAGATTCAGACAACGAATACATGCTAGTTTGACATATTGCACCGACTAGAGCCACCAGTCCTCTTCACTACTCTTGCTCCGAGTCCCTTCTTATCTCAGGATCCACCTGGTCGAGTCCTGATGACGCCTAGTACCGTTCAATTCAGCCGTTGTTTTTGGTCCGCTGGTTTATCGATTGAAACTAACGCTCTTCGACAGACCCGTACAATACAGATGACAGGATATCGATACAGGACACAAGGACACAGGTATTATGGAGTCTGGTGGACGACGACCATGAGTTTGAGCGTTCATCATTCTCTGACAAGATCATATTCTTGGATGTTGACGTGAACTTGAACGAGAAAACTCGGAGTCTATTGGAGGGCTCGTGTTGTGGTTGAACGATTTTTAAAGAAAGTCGTTACAAATTTGAGGCTTCAGACCTCCAGATTTTGGCAGTCTCTTTTTCTTCTTCTGAAACTTGAAATTCATCCTGCAAAAATGCATGCGTTCCAACCAGTAGCCATCCAGACCTCTCGCGGGGACGGCTACTTCATCGAAGCATTTCCTTTCAAAAACGACGGAGGTCAATCTCCTCCTAATGTCATCGCTTATGGACTCGGTGGCTCGCAAATCAGTGTGGTCTCCATGTTCGTGAACCCGTTTCCCAATAGGTGAGTTTCCTTTGAAAAGTTTATTCTTCTTCGTCGCGACTTTGGTGATACAAAGACGACCGAGTTTTACTTGATATTGAATCAATTTCATGTTTTTTCAGCAGTGAATCGAAAGACTGGGAACAAGTGGATATAGCCAGACTGCGCTATCCTGTTGGAACAACGTAAATTTTCATTTTTCGTGGTCGACCATTTGATCGATTGATTGTACTACTTAGCTATGCGGATGTCACTGGAAACGGTTTCAACGACGGTAAGGATATTATGGTGTCATTTTTCAATATACTCAACATATTGACTATAGTTATTATCACGGACGAATATGGTCCCTCTATGGACGATTTGTGGATGGACGGCGGGCGCATCGTCTGGCTCCAGAACCCAGGCAACTCGAAAACAGGAAATTGGCGTGAACGATTTATTGGTAGGAGCCCGAGTATGCACCGCGTGAAAGGTACGAATAGTGCTCTCCCTGCAGTATCTGTGAGTTAATCGTGGTACGACAAATTAGCCGGGCATTTCACCACCAGAGACAGAATCCAAGTCGCCGGGTTCCCGATTATCGTCAGAGCAGGAGATCGAGTCTCCCCCGCCCCCGTTGTGATATATACCGCGCCAGAGTTCCCTGAAGACAACGAACAAGGATGGGACGAGGAAATCGCTTTTCCAGATTCGTTCAGACTCGTACATGATGTCGATAGTAACTATCATCTTCCTGATTCTTTGAAGCTTTTAAAAATGAACTCTGTTTACCCCTCTAGTTGTAAAATCCACAAACGGCGGTTTGGATCAAATATTACTTGCAGGACGTGAAGGTATCAACCTTATCTGGTACGATGAGACTTGGCAGACGTGGAAGTCGAAGAACCTCGGCTCTGGGCTTGGACCGTCTCCCGAAAATCCATACTGGGGCGCAGGATGCGGTAAGTGCCAGAATCACCGTTTTCAAAGTGGTCAGTATTGACGTTTGTTTGTTGGCAGTATCTCTCGGTAAAGTTGATACTGATTCGTCTGGCTATATCGGATCTGCTGAGGTCAGTAGTACCGATGAAGCCACTATATTTTTGTAACAGTATTAACGGATAACAACTTGAACTTAGGGCTTCCACGGCAATCGCGTCTCGGTCTACGTCAAGGAAAAGAATGCCCCTCCCGGCGAGATCGCTAATGCTAAATGGACTCGGCACGTCTTGCACGATTTTGGTTCTCTCAACCCGAGACACGAGGGCTCTATCCATCATGTCATATGTGCAGACATTGATGGCGATGGAGTCGATGAGCTTCTGGTGGCTTGTATGGGCTCTAACCCACCATCTTGGGAGAGGACAGGTGTCTGGTGCTATAAACGTACGTTCATTCCTAAAAGCTTCCTTTCCTCCTACATAGACATTAGATTAATGGCTAACTTTGCATTACAGCTGTGGATCTCCAATCCGGCAAGTTTTCTAGGTTCAAGTTGTCCGATGATTCAGCTGCACGGATTGCTGTGGGTCATTTCAGATCGAGCAACGTTCTGGTATGTCAATTTATTTGTATTCCTGACTGTATATGTGATTATTGTTTAGGACTTCGCCACAATCTCTTACTCCGTACCAGGATATTTCGAGTCACCTAGTCCTTCGGTGATCTTACATGCAAGCTCCCTCATCACTGCCAAGAGACTGAACGATGAGGTCGTTTTCCGTGTTCCGCGTCCTCAGAATACCAGACTTGCGGACGAGGTGGCGTTCCTTGACGTAGCCAGTCGCAAGCTCTCTCTTGTTATCGTCCCTCCGTTAACGCAGTACAAAATTCAAGGGGGCGCTGGTCTCAAAGTCCTCGCTGGAAGAGGTATGTTAGAACCATCATATGTCATCATCATTCTCATCGCCCCAACTCTAAACGTATGTAGTTATTTGGACGGACTTAAACAACACGCAGCAGGAACGCACCCAAGCCACCAATACATTTGCTGTTGTTTCCACCGTCGTCGATGCGAAAGATGGCTATGTTTATACACGAAATGAAGGAGCCGTCTTTCTGTTGATGACCAGATCAGATACATCTGGTCAGCCACCATACTCTCACATGGACCAACTGAAGGCTCGAAATATCCTTCCGACGCACTTCTCTTCTACACTCCGGTATCTCGAGTTCCCCTGGGTCAAAGTCGAAGATCGGCCTTGGGCGAATGGGAGATTCAAGGCAAGTCGTTTTTTTCGTACAAGCTTTGATGCTGCTAGAATTTACGCATTTATGTAGGATCTTGAATTCTACAACCTCACCGGATTTCATGTCCGATACGACGATGATTCAGACGAGCAGCTCTGTCATATGCAGCTCTGGACAGCAGGCGTAGGCGTAAGCGCTGGATTCCATAATCACTTGGGAGAGCCGTTTTGTGAAATTCACGCGTGTATCGTGAATGGGACCGGAAAAGGAGGAATGCATTGGGCGACGGTTCCTGACGGGGACTTTGATCCTTCGAAGCCCGAGGCTGGGAAGACGGATAGTGTGGTTGTCCCGGATATGTACGAGCACGGTCCGTTATGGCGGACGAGGAGGGATGGACTACCTAGCCTTAGGGATAATGGGACGGTTGATTATCCTTGGCACGGTAAGATACATATATATCCTATCTCGAGGATCTCTAAACTAACGTTGGATAGCCTGGATCGCGGGTGGAAGATCCGGCTCTTCTCCACAATCATTCGATGTATGGGTCGCCTTTGAATTTCCTCCACTTATCGCTCGTCGTGAGATACACAGTGAAGGCGTCAGCCCGAGGGATGGGGTTTATCGACTAGTGAATACATCTTCCAATATGGTCGCTGCTGTTCGAGATGGAGACTCGACTGACGGTACTCCAATTGTTACTCAACGCAGTAATGGACGATTGGAAGAGATGGTAAGTATACAGTCTTGTTATCGTTTGACTGATAGAATGTCTCAACGGACTATTTGTTTGTCGATAGTGGCGAGTCAATTCCGTACCAGGGACCAACGTCTTCACTATGACGAATATGGCTAGTGCTTCACAGGCCAGTGTAGCATGGCCGCCTGTCGCGAAGCAAGTTCTTGTTGGTACACGGTCCCATGCCGTTCTTAACACTACCTCGACGTGGTCGATTGTGGCAGAAGGGTCGAATGCAATCCAGAGCTACCTACCTGCTTATCTACCTTCCTATCGGTGAGTGCGAAGATGATCTTAAACATTGACGCTTTCTTCGTATTGATTTTATCGTCAATTCCTTTGCTAGGATTCAACTGGCGGGCACCGAGCTGACATGGACAACAACTGATGATCGGGTACGTTTTATTTCTTTCTCCCAGGTCTCTTGCCCTACTTACATTGACTTTGCACGTTATTCTGTTGTAAAGGTCGTACTAGCAGAAGGTTTTAGTCACTGTACACCCGTTTGGAGACTTGTCCAAGCACCTCCTTCGAGTGTTTAGAAGGAGGCTTGAAGCAAACTACATACAAATTTTATTTTACTGGGTGACTGCAAGCATCATGGTCCCTGCGGACTTGTATGTACAAATGGGTTGGTTTTAGTTTCCATTGAATATACAGACGATCTTGGCCTTGATACCGTGACATGATCTAAGTTTCGGTCGACCTCTTAAAAGTTTACATACATCACCCAGCCGTGTACATAAGGCGCTATAGCCAAGTGGTTACGGCGACAGATTAGAATAATTATTATGAAGATCTGTTCCTCTTTGAGGGCGCAGGTTCAAATCCTGCTGGCGTCGTTCAAATCTCGGTTTCAAACGTTCTTTTTGTGGTTGTATTCGATTTTGGATTATCCAGTTTTCTAAGGAGTACATGTTGTGATTTGAAGAGAGAACAAGCAAAACAGTTGAGGGAAAGATAATTAGATAGATAATAGTCCCTGAGGGGACCTAATTTGCGCGCAGAGACCGTCGAGATTCACTATAATTATCCGCCCAAGGCCTGTCCAGCTTTAACGAGAGTAGATGTGCTCAATTAAAAATTTTGATTTTTTCAAAAACTTATATTACATCAAAAGTTACTAAATATAGTAATTTTTCTAGCATTTACCAACTGGTGTCGATGAGAAGATAATGGAGAACACTGCAGGATATGCACAAGTATCTCCCAAAGCCTGCCTGAGCCTTTGACAGCATATATACCTATATATACTCTGTTCGAAAGCTTTCCCATCCTGTCCCATCCATATCCATCACCATCGCTACTACTGTACTGGAAGTTACAAATTTTTGCTAATTTTTCCACATCTTTCTCGAGATCATCCTATGGCGATGTGGTCTATTTTCGGCAGGAAAAGTCAGAGTAATCATCCGTATTGTCGAGAATGACCTCTATATCTGTTGCAGGGGCATACAAAGTTGGCGACGTCGAAGGAGGGAGAAAAGGGAGAAAGACAAGATACAGCTGATTCCGAAAGTCTAGGACAAAATCAGCCTCCTCACATCGTTGGAGCACTGCTTAGGCTTGTTTGTAGATATAGACAAAATAACAAAGATTAACCCAGAGATGGATGTATAAAATTGTTGTAATTACATTGTTGGAGTAAATTAGGGCTGTCTCGATGCAAGAAACTTGAAGAAAGACGGAGCTGCTTGCTCAGATTTGTATATCAAAAAGGCTAGTAATTATGCGCTTAAGCTCCTCCACAAACAAAGCTAAACAGTACTCCAACGATGTGAGGAGGCTGTTAAGATCATGTACACCGTGTAACCGTGCCAGAGCCACAGGGTGTCTAAGTGCGGAAGACGAGTGGGACAGTAGTGAAGTTATTAACAACACCGCCGTTACGCCGTTAGTCCCCGGAGATCGAGAGTAGAGAAGGGAGGAACTGAGAAGCAGCCAAGTCGGAGCGGCAGTATTGCCGGTGACGAGGAGCGGGCCAAAGAACTTATAAGTCCAAAGGCTGTAGAGAGAGTACTTCAAGGCGTTGAGCCTAAAGACTTAGAGAGGAGCTAAGTTGAGAAGGGAGATCTAAGTTGATCTAAGTTGATAATTAAACTGAGGAACTACAGTAGCGTACAAGCAGTATTTATATCTACGGAGCGGCGCAACGGTGCGGAGCGCCAGACTAACTACTAGGAGTTATACATGTAGTCCTGCAGGGTAAAGTAAAAGACAATAAGAAGGAACTAGAGTGAATGGGTATGTGTAGCGAGAAAGAACAATAAGGAAGAGATTACAATAAAAGGTAGATCTTCGGGATACCGAACGGCGACATGGAGGCCCGAGGCATGGGCTTGACAGTATCCCCCTCTTAGGCTTGAGCCCTTGAAAGCCTTTAATACCGGGAGTTGATTTGTCACCAAGGAAAAATTTTAAAGGCCGTCAGCATCGGAAATTTGGCCCATCAGTCAGCAGGAAAATTTTCGTAAGCCGTTGGGGCCGGGGATTGTTTTAGTCATCCAAGAAAATTTCCGGTGCACCGTAGACCAAGTACAATTCGAGGAAAAATTTTCGCTGGTCCGTGCGCCGTTTTGTCCCTATAAAAAGGGCCAGGTTTTGCCGCTGTGGCCCTAACTTTCCCCACTTCTCTCTAAGTCAACATGTCTACCAGTCGCACCCAGACCACCACCTCGTCTTCCACCGCCGGCCCTTCGGGGGTCCGTCGAATTCCTTTAACACCCGCCCAACCCAACCCCCTCGAGGACGAAGACTTGGATGAAGACGAAGAGGAGATTATTAGGAGGGCAGAGGAAAAGGTTCGAAGGGTGAAGGAACGAAAGGCAGCGGCAGCTGCTAAGCAACATGCCGAAGAAGAGGCGGCCCGGAAGGCGAAGGAAGAGGAGCGGGCTCAGGCCGCTGCAAGGGAAGAGAGGAGGAAGCGGATGGCGGAGGCGGCCATAGCTCGAAGTCGGTGTGGCTCTTCCGTCGGGGAGGGTTCGAGGTCTCCTCGGAGGCCAGTAGTGGAAATCAGAAAGGAGAAGGGGAAAGGAAAGGCAAGGGCCCCGGTGAGTACTCAGTAACCTTGGACCCCCTTCTTGTACTAACCACCCGATTTCCAGCCCATGGACGAGGATCCGGATGACGGCGGTGACGGTGACGACGACAACGACGAGGACGACCGGGCGCCCTGCGAGCGGTGCCGAACCAAGAAACTCTCTTGCCAGATGCAGGCTGGCAAGAGGAGCTCCATTATTTGTAAACCCTGCCACGACGCGAAGGTCAAATGTTCGTATTCCGGGAGGCCTTCAACGGTCAAGCGAGAGGGCAGAGGGCAACCGACCGGGGAGCGCCTGGCGGTACTGGAAAGCCAGGTAGCGCAGCTCCTCGCGGATAATCGACAACTCCGGGATGGTCAGGTAAAAGCGAATACCTACCATCGCCACTTCAATCGCAAATTGGACTGGCTCATCACGGACGCCGCTAGAAGGAGGAGGACGCCACCGGAACTACCAGAGGTCGGGCCATCGGGAGTATCGAAGAAAAGGCGAAGGGTGGTAGACAGTGATGAAGAAGAAGAGCAGGAGATTGAAGGGGAGATGGAGAAGGAGGGAGGAGAAGTGGAAGTGGAAGTGGAAGAAGGAGAGGAGGGAGACGAACCGGCGCCGAAGAAGGCCCGGTCGGAGAAAGGAAAGGAGAGGGAGGAGTAGAGCAACGGACATCGGACATCGGCCTCTCGGCCCTTCTTGTATTTCTTGCAGTTTTCTTGTGGCCTCCTGTCTTCCTTACATTTATTTTCTTTTGCTTTTGTATATATAAAATTATTAACGCGATTTGAATCGGAAAGCGAATGGGCCGCCGAGCGGCGTAAGAAATAATTAGTTTTGGAAGTATAAGTAGCTTAAGTGTAAATGAAAATATAAGTGAACAGTGAATCGAAGAATAGAATACACGATTAAAAGAAAGAGATAAACACTCAATTTGCTATCATCATGTTTATCCTCTAAACGCACAAAGTAAAACTTCGGCGGAGCGCGGCGGAGACGGGGAAAGGAACAGGATGTTTTTGTGATCAAGGTCCAGGCTTGTGAGGGTATTGGGCGTGGAATGCCGGTACAAGTTCATCAGCATGTAATTCATCAGCAGCAACCCAGGAGAACTCATCGTCGGTACCTTCATAACCGGCCCACCAAATATAGTAACGTAGAGGACAACGTTTATACCTTCTGTCCAACTTGGAGTCAAGGATTTCGGCAACGTTGTACTCCTCTTCACCATCAACTTCAATTGGAGGTGGAGGAGATTGAGTTCGATTCGGGAAAGGATTCGGCGTAACCGGCTCCAGCTGTGAGACGTGGAAAACCGGGTGAATTCGGCGAAGGTAGTCCGGGAGCTTGAGCTCGTAAGATAAAGTACCAGGTCGACTGATGACCTTGAAGGGACCAAGATATTTTTCAGAGAATTTTTCAGTAGGATGAGTAGAGCGAATATGCTTAGCAAGAACAAATACTTCGGAGCCGATCGGGAGCTCCGGGTGCGAGATTCTTTTTCTGTCAGCTTGTTCCTTGTAATGAGACTGAGCTAAAAGGATTTCCTCTCGAAGGAAGACGTGGAGTTCATCGAGATTGACGACGAAGTCTCTGGCTAGATCAGACTTCATGTCGACCTCGGGCCGAACGGTGATATTTGGGTGGTATCCTTTGTTAGCGAAGAATGGAGTAATACCAGTGGAAGCATTGGGAGCGTTGTTATAGGCGAACTCGGCGATCGGGAGTAAAGGCGACCAGTCATCTTGTTGGTAGGAACAGTAGATCCTGATGTACTGCTCGAGAGTCTGATTGACACGCTCAGTTTGCCCATCGGCTTCCGGATGGTATCCAGAGGTATAGTGAAGTTCCATAGAGAGTGCTTTACCGAGAGCCCGGAAAAACGCCGAAACAAATTCGGAACCACGATCGGAAGTAACATGATTAGGGACACCATGCTTAGAGAAGACGTGAATAACAAAAAGCTCAGCTAGTTGTTCGGAAGTAATGGTGTCGTGAGTTGGAATAAATATAGCTTGCTTGGAAGATCGATCCACAACGACTAGGATAGCAGTGTAACCATTCGACATTGGCAGTTGCTCAATGAAGTCCATGGAGATGGAATCCCATGGTCGGACCGGAACCGGCAGAGGTTTCAACAAGCCGTAAGGCCGATGACGGCGGGGCTTATTGCGACCACAGATAGTGCAGGAGGTAACGTAGTCACGAACAAAGTCTCTGACCTTAGGCCAGGTGTATTGACGACGTACAGCTTCTAAAGTGCGGTTCTGGCCAAAATGGCCAGAAAGTGGATGATCATGGAAGTAGCGGAGGACTTGAAGGCGAAGATCGCCGTGATTAGGGACATAAATACGGTCGTCAAGGCGTAGTAGCTTGTCACTACCTAAGCTCCAACGTTCATTGGAAGGATCTTTTGCAAGTTCCAAACCAGCAACGGAGCTCGGATCGGCGGGAAGGGCGAGAATGATAGCTTGGTGTAGGGCTTCGATATCCATGATAATCGAGGCTCATAAGGCTGGGCCTTCCAGGAAGGTAGCTCGAAGAGACGCAGTGAGTTGTTCGTTAGTAAAGATAGGACGAAAGTTATGAGGGTTCACTTGGGCGTAGCCGATATCCCCCTCTTTAGGGTAGACGTCCCAGCGTCTAGTTATCGAATCAGGTTTCTCGCCGAGTTTCCCCGGTCGGAAGCGAATGACCATATTAAATTGATGTAAAAATTCTGACCATCGGACCTGTCGGCGTGTAAGAACCTTGGTAGTAGAGAAATACTCAAGATTCTTGTGATTGGTGACGACGTCCACCGGATCACCCGAACCTTCCAGATAATGACGCCAAGCTTTAAAGGCCTCGAAGATGGCCAGTAGCTCTTTGTCGTGTGTATCGTAGTTGAGTTCCGCCGCATGAAGCGTTCTGGAAAGGAAGGCTAGAGGATGAATTTCACCGTCAGCATATTGGATGGAAAGAATAGCCGCAATGGCGTAATCGGAAGCGTCGGTCTCCACGATAAGTGGGCGATTCGGCTCCCAATGGGCCAGTATCGGCGCAGAAGTAAAAGCGATTTTGAGGTTTTCGAAGGCCTCTTGACAGCTGCTGTCCCAGATCCAGGGAGCGCCTTTTCGGGTAAGCCAAGTCATCGGCACAACGATATCGCTATAATTATAAATAAAACGACGATAGAAATTTGCGAAACCCAAGAAGGACTGAATGTCCTTAACCTTCCTCGGGACCGGCCACTCTAGAACTGTCTGAACTTTCTCCTTGGACATAGTCAATCTGTCGGGAGAAAGAATATAACCCAAATACTCAACAGTATCCATATTGAATTCGCACTTGTCGGGGTTGGCGTAAAGCCGATGTTTCCGTAACCGCCGAAGAACCTCCTTAACGTGTTCTCGGTGTTCTTCTGGCGTATCAGAGTAGATTAGAATATCGTCAAGATAGACAATAACACAGACATCGAGCATGTCAGAGAAGATGTCATTCACAAACCGCTGGAAAGCCGCAGGGGCGTTCGTAAGGCCGAACGGCATAACCTTCCATTCGTAAGAGCCGTAGCGGGTCCGAAAGGTGGTCTTCCATTCGTCACCTTCAGCGATTCTGACTAGATGATAAGCGTGAGCGAGATCCAGTTTGGTGTATATTTTAGCTCTTTTCGGAGCGTCGAGAAGATCTGAAATGAGTGGGAGTGGGTAACGATCCTTTTTGGTGATACGATTGAGTCCACGGAAATCGACGCAAAGGCGAAGTTTGCCGTCTTTTTTCGGGACAAAAAGGACCGGAGCACCGTGAGGAGAGGATGATGGGGTGATGGCACCAGTAGCCAGCTGTTTGTCAATAAAGTCTTTAAGGGCGACTAGCTCCTTTTCAGACAAAGGATAAATACGGCCGAGAGGCGGCGAAGCGCCTTCTTCCAAGTCAATCTTCAGGTCGTAAGGTCTATGTTCAGGAAGTGAATCTGCAGCAATCTCGTCGAAGACGTCTGCAAACTCCGCGTACTCTTCTGGGATAGAAGGATGGAGTGGAGGGACAGTAGGAGTGGTGGAAGAGCGGTCGGCGGCGCGGGCCGCGACCTCTGAGTGGATAGCACGAAGTAGGATAGGTTCCATACCAGCGTCCTTGCAAGCCCTGTTAAAGACTGCAGCACTGACGAGTGCAATGTCGACCTCGGGAGTTTCCAGTTGAGCAGCGAATTGAGAGACCGTAGGATAAGAATAGATGGGTTCAAAGGGAAATTTGGACGAGAGGGGCTTGGCCCGTAAAGTCCGAGAGCGGGAGCGAGAGCGAGAGCGAGGTGAGTCCCCAGGAGGGGTCTCCAGAATTGTCGGTGAAACCGACGGCGAAGGTTCCGGTAGCGGAACAGCGACCTTTGCAACAACGGGGTTGATAGCAGAAGGTACAGACGTCTGTGGAGAAGCAAAATGTGAAGTGTTACGGAACGTAATGTTTCGAGATGCCCAGTCAATCAACGGATTGTAGCGGGATAAGAAACTGTAACCTAATACTGCTTTACAGGATGAATCTAAATGTGTAACATAAAAGGGTAATAGAAGCAGCTCGCCGGAAGGGAACCAAACGGCGATACTCGCCATATCGGTAATGGGTTTAGAAGATAATGAACCATCAAAAAGACGAAGATTAACAGGAGAGATTTTGGTCGTAGGAATAGAGTTCTGAGAAACATAACGAGTATCGATGAAAGAGTCAGTAGAACCAGAATCAACAAGAGTAGGAAATTTGAGAAGAGCAGAAATAGGTTCGGCCGGCGCAGCCGAATCGGATAAAGGAAATTCAGTAGTCAATGATATTACAAGAGATCGTTCAATAGAAGAAAGAGCGGACGCGTTGAGATATAACTCCCCAGGTGAGGTACGAACCTGATCAACGCAGCTCCCGTTTCGTACCGGGGAACAAGAGCTGCGGACTAGTTTTCCGATTCCTCTTCGACAACCTCAACGGTTGCTTCGGGGGTTTCTTCAACCTCAGCAGCACGGCCCTTCGATTCTCGGGCCTTTCGCTTATTGCAGTCAGCAATCTGATGCTTACCACCGCAGAAGAGACAAAGGTTGTTCTTCATCCTTCTTTCCTTCTCGGAGGGAAGGACTTTCCCATCTGCACCAAGATGGTTGAACGCGGGGCGCTGACCGCCGGATTGGCCGGAATTTGAAGAATTCTGGGGCTTACCATTGTTGTTAGGCTTACCACCAGAGAAGGGTTTAGGCTTCGGCGTGAACGGTGCCGTAGAGCCAGAAGGCTGAGAATTGTTATGCTGGTCAGCAGAACCAGTCTTGAAGTCCGAGGAACCCTTCTTCGGGTTCCGAGCAACAAAAGGCTTACCAGCCTCATGCTTTCTAGTTTCCTCGCGTTTCCAATAACGATTGTCAATACGAAGAACCTCTTGACGGTAATCGGCGAGCGTCGCCGGTTCGGGCAAACGCGCCATTTTGTCCTTAATGCGTTCAGCTAAGCCTCGTCCATAAGCCCATTTCAGGGCAGCAGAATCCCAGTTGGTAC
Source organism: Lentinula edodes (assembly GCF_021015755.1). Taxonomy (NCBI): domain Eukaryota; kingdom Fungi; phylum Basidiomycota; class Agaricomycetes; order Agaricales; family Omphalotaceae; genus Lentinula; species Lentinula edodes. Next base: position 364,058 of record NW_025764346.1, read on the forward strand.
TAGCAGCCAGGGTGTTGAACCGGATATTGTATTTCCGGATGTTCTCAGTTTCCTTCATCTTCAGGTTACCGAGAGAATCTTCGGCCTCGCCTTGGGCGTCGTAAACGCCGAAATTATCCTGAAGCTCCTTTACAAGGGCCTTGAAGGAGGATGTCCAGGCCGGCAGCGAGTCGAGATCCGGATCGAGGATATCAGGGACAAACCATTCTTTGGCTGACCCACTGAGATAGGAAAGGGTGTAGTTCACCTTCCGTTGGTCGGTGAAATACTTGGGACGGTCATTGAAGACCAGGGCGAGATTGACGAAGAACGTCTTGAGTTTTCGGGGATCCGACCCGTCGAATACCTCTGGCTCCTTGACCTTGCTCTTGGATTCAGAGCTGTCAGAAGGACGGCCGAGAGCGGCGAGGACGGTACCAAGGGTCTCAATGGAACCCTTGAACCCCGAGAGGAGTTCCAACATAGCACGTTGCTCGTTGGGGATGTCAGGAGATATGGGAGTACGAGGTCCACCAGGTCCACCAGGACCGCCGGGACCGCCGGGACCACCAGGTCCACCAGGTCCACTGGGGTCACCAGGTTCACCACGCGGTAAACCGCCGGAGTCGTCATCCAGATCGTCATGATTGTTGTCGGCGCCCGGATCGTCGGGGTCGACAGGAGGGTCTTGATCATCGTGATCACCAGTGTCCAAATCGAAGTGAGGAGGTGGGTTACGAGGAGATTCAGAAGCAGCGCGACGTTGGGGTTGTTTCCCCGTTCGGCGGGCTATGGCTTGGAGGATTGGAGAATCAATTCGAGTAGTAGACCGGCCCCGAGCCGGAGCGACCACGGGGGGTTGTCCACGGCGAGGGGTCAGGACTTGGACAGGTTGTCCGTCACCAGTGTACAAGGTACTGTATTCGAATTGTTGTTCCTCTTCCATGGCTTCAGGAAGAGTCGACGTAGTAGGGACTGTAGCTGGACCGAAACCGCGATTACGGCGACGTGGTTGACCAATTGCAGAGATAGAGTCAGAGAATGGGGCAAATGATTGGGCTGTAGTGAAGAAAGTGTTTTCTTCGGAGTTAGCTCTAGATTGAGCTCAAGTTTTCGGAGGCATAAAAAATGATATGTCAGTACGACGTTAACGGATTGAGTTTAATTATACTGTTAAGATCATGTACACCGTGTAACCGTGCCAGAGCCACAGGGTGTCTAAGTGCGGAAGACGAGTGGGACAGTAGTGAAGTTATTAACAACACCGCCGTTACGCCGTTAGTCCCCGGAGATCGAGAGTAGAGAAGGGAGGAACTGAGAAGCAGCCAAGTCGGAGCGGCGGTATCGCCGGTGACGAGGAGCGGGCCAAAGAACTTATAAGTCCAAAGGCTGTAGAGAGAGTACTTCAAGGCGTTGAGCCTGAAGACTTAGAGAGGAGCTAAGTTGAGAAGGGAGATCTAAGTTGATCTAAGTTAATAATTAAACTGAGGAACTACAGTAGCGTACAAGCAGTATTTATATCTACGGAGCGGCGCAACGGTGCGGAGCGCCAGACTAACTACTAGGAGTTATACGTGTAGTCCTGCAGGGTAAAGTAAAAGACAATAAGAAGGAACTAGAGTGAATGGGTATGTGTAGCGAGAAAGAACAATAAGGAAGAGATTACAATAAAAGGTAGATCTTCGGGATACCGAACGGCGACATGGAGGCCCGAGGCATGGGCTTGACAGAGGCTGGTTTCATCCTAGACTTTCGGAATCAGCTGTAAACAATGTCAAAAGTTACTATATATAGTAACTTTAATTGAGCACGTCTAGTGGAAAGAAAAAAGCTCGACGGATGACGGATGTGTTCCGCGGAAGGCGGCCGTGATCGTCGCTGTCGGCCCGTTATCCGAAATCCGAACCCGCCGTTAACGATTCTTCCTATAAACGCAGCTTGTCTACTTTCTTCCGTTTCCTTCTTTCCTTCTTTCTCTTTTTTTTGCTCTACATCTCACCTTGAACTACTAAAATTGACTCGAAATGTCACTTCTCGTACCAAATGAATTATCTCTCCAATCAAAAGCCGCATACCTTCGCACTCTTCCGTCAATTCGTGAACGCTGCACTCGTGTCTTTGAGCTTGCTCAACAGGGCAAGTTAGAGTATTTTGATTATCATGAGGGAAAAGAAAAGGACGTGGTCGAGTATTGTGGAAGCATAATTGCTGTGAGTCTTGGTCTCAGAAAGGAAGGCGAGCTGATAGAAGGTGTTTGTAGCGCGATTTCGGGACGGATTACAGTAGAGTGAGTCTTCGTTAACGTTCCATATCATCTCTATATAGCCCTTTGGTCAAATCTATCTCATCGTTTTCTTTGCCTATTCACTTAGATCCCACCCCACGGCCGCTGGCGCCACTTTGACCTCGGACTCAACCGTGTCGAACGTCTCCTAAACAAATGGACAACTGAACTCGGTACGGGTGAAAATGCGAAGAAAGAAAGCAGTAAACGGCTCGTGGACTTGTTCGTCGTTTCTGTGCTGTTGGATGCTGGCGCTGGGAAAGATTGGGTTTATCACGAGAAGAATACTGAAGGGAAATACAGCAGATCGGAAGGATTGGCGATATGCAGTTTGCATATGTTTGAGGATGGACTGTTTTCTGGAGAGGATGGACAAAAATGTAGAGTCGATGGTACGTTAGTGATCGATGCTAATGGATTTCTCATATCCTTATTCCATCCACCCAACTATTCCCCCCGATCCAGCAACTGGCCTTTCAAAAATAACTACCACCTCCGTCGCTCAACACATGCAAGTCTCTGAGACAAACCCCATTGTCGGACTCGAAGGACGCACTTCTCTGCTCCGTAATCTCAGTACCGCGCTGAAATCGAGCCCAGAGTTTTTCGGAGAGGAAGGGAGACCGGGAAATATGCTTGGTATGTAATTTTCTAAGATTCCATGACTCACCGCAGTATTACTTGTATATATCTGACATCCGACAGACTTCCTCGAAAGGGAATCCAGAATTACCGAGTCCGGCACCCGTCTCGTCCCACTCGCTGCACTTTGGAACGTTCTCATCGACGGATTGAACCCGATTTGGCCCGCGTCTAGAACGAAACTCGGTGGAGTATCATTAGGTGATGTCTGGCCTTGCGAAGCCCTAAAATCAACATCGTTCAGCGAAGGCGATGATCTCGTCCCGTTCCATAAACTAACTCAGTGGTTGACATACAGTCTCGTCGAAGCGATCACGCATACGATGAAGTGGGAGTTTGTTGGACTGGAAGATATGACAGGGCTTCCGGAATATCGAAATGGTACGGTCTTGCTCTGGTCTTTTCTCCCTCTACAATATCATTCTGAGTATTCTGGGATGTAGGTGGTCTCCTCATTGACCTCGGCGTCCTCACACTCAAACCAAATGCTCTCCCCATTGACGAAACATCTGGTCTACCTAAAGCAGCTCCAGACGACCCAGCGGTGGTGGAATGGCGGGCGATGACGGTTGTGATGCTGTGAGCAATCTATGCTTGTCTGATTCCAACATCATTCCTTATATACGTTCTCTCTACACACACTCTCTCTACTAGTGACCGCATAGCCACCGCTCTCCGCACCTCTCTCAACCTCTCTGCCTCCGATCTATCTCTTGCCCAGGTTCTAGAATCTGCGACGTGGAAAGGCGGGAGGGAGATTGCTCAGACAAAGAGAGGCGAGAAGGGAGGAGGCCCACCGTTGGAATTGGTCAGTGATGGGACTGTTTTTTGAGAGAATCATGAGCAGCTTTCGAATTTATTCAATCTACCAACTGAACGAACTTGATTCAAATATGATGAACCTTTTGAATTCTGCTCACTTGTGTCTTGTGGATGTATCATTGTGTTATACAAAGTGATTTTAGGAGAGACAAGTCCAAATCAAAATGGATCCTTCAATTGAACTGGTTAGGCGCTTCAGACTGACGGCGTTAAATCATCTCTTTCTAGCTTCCTCATCGTTCGACGAATTCACTGTCGATGAAGAGAGGAACACAGCTATAGCGAGTACCGAGAATGAAGGTGGTCAATGAGGAACTTGCAAAAGGGTAGAATATAAGCCAGTTATCAGGATGCATCTTCAAGGATAGTGGGCATAGTTATAGGTCTGTTGGCAATGTTGCTGTTTTTCAGTAACCTATATTCAGGATTGAATGTGGACAACGTAGCCTACTTGAATCCCGATCGAACAGTCCGCCCAAAAATTTGCATCCACCAATGCTTAGCCCACTCCGACTCGGTCTTCCTTCCACCTGAGTGCGACCCCTTGCCATCTACGATTGGCCGTATCTTCACCATGTATTACAGGTGGTCCTCGGACTTTGATGCTCAGCGGCGACCGATTTAAACTCGCATTCTCCTCTGAAGGCTTAGGAGAATTCCTCCGCGCATGAAATGTCCACCACAAGGATGTGCCTGGTCTGGCACGTATTGACTGCCTGGCTGTTTGGGTTTGACCTCTAAAACGACCGCGACGCACTCACTTTCGGATTCTCTGCTATTCGTCACTGGCAGGCAAGGGGGGCTTGTCCTATCCTATAGGCTATTCCATGGAGGCCAATTATTAACGCAGTCTGGTCAAAACAATCATGACTGGGCATTCGGAAAACCGACATTGTTTTCTCTAACAAAACCTTCATTCTACCTGAAAGCAGCTCTGGACAGTCCGTGGTGAAGAGCAATGCTAGCTGTCATGATGTGAGTAATTCACTTCGTTCTCTATCCTCCGCTGTCATAGATGGAATACGAGTTCGGAACAGAGCGTAGCCTACCTGAAGAATCATCTGTCGTGAACAGAGCTCGATTCTATCGAAATGTGCAGAAAATAACAGAAAATAACCTGGGTTTTGAGCAAAATCATTTTGTCAAATTAAAATTCTAGCTGTCGAACTAAGTATATATAAACACGAGGCTTTTGAATTTGATGATTAATGACATGATCCATCCTTAATCTGTACAGCTATAAAAACGGACTACATATGCGGGTCTGAGAACTATTCCCCCCACATCACACAATATTCCTTTTTCTCCTATGTCTCTAAGAAAGGAAAACCCTCCTAGTAGTGTCCTAGGTCTTGCATCTCATCAGTCTGCTATGTACTCTGGTAAGGAATGCAAAAAAGAATCAATACAATAATTTTTTTGCCCTCTGGAATTGAACATTGATTTCTCTAGAAACCCACACATATGACTATGAGAAGAAATATCCATCTGACCCCTTGGGTGAGGAGGTGAAGGAAAATGCCCGTTTTTGGAAAGTGTATCTGGATGAAGCTGAGCACTATGATGATGAAATGCTTGGAGGATTTAAAGACACTATTGATTCTTTGCTGGTATTTGTAAGTGTATTCAAAAATCCTGATTCCCCAGTTCTTCATTTCTATGTTTGACCTATTAGGCAGCACTCTTCTCTGGCGTTGTGACAACCTTTGTCACTGTCACTATAACTGCATTCCAGCCAAACTATTCCCAAACCACTGCAACATTGCTAGTGGAACAGGTCCAGCTCCTTAGAGCTGCTGGAAACCTCACTGCAATCAATGCTATCCCTTCAACTACACTGAATCCTGATGATGCATCACCTGGAACTAATGATATTTGGATCAATGGCTTGTTCTTTGCAAGTCTGTCACTTGCTCTTGCCACTGCTCTTTTATCAGTTTTGGTTAAACAGTGGTTACAAGCTTATAGCTCAATGTCATTTGGAAATGCCAAAGAAAAAGCATTGATCCGCCAGTATAGAATTGCAGGGTTTGAGAAATGGCAGGTTCCTGAGATAATTGGAACTTTACCACTCATCTTGCATGCATCTCTTGCCTTGTTCCTTATAGGCCTGTCATTGTTTGCTGCAGAGTTGCACACCTCCTTGAGTTGGATTGTGGTGACCATTACAGTTATGGCATTCACAATGTATTTTGGGAGCATTTTACTTCCCTCAATTTGGCTTGACTGTCCATACAGAATTCCCCTATTTTTCATAGCCATAGGAAATGTAATTTCCACTGTAAAAATGGGGCATTGGTTGTTTTTATGGACAGGAGTCAAATTGCTAGATTTTGGAAAGGAACACGAGCAAGATGAAATAAACAGTGGTTCCAGTGTCAAACAAGATTCCGTTGGGCGAAAATTTCCAACATTTTTCAAAGGCCCTCTGAAAGAAGTTGAAAATCAGCATCTACAGGATATAAAAAAGCAACACCGTATTGCTGCAGATATTTTCTTCTGGTTGCAGTCATTCCAGTCAAACCTTTCCATTCAAAGAGTTGTTGTGCAGGCTATTCATGGCATGTTTGCAGAAAATCAAGAAGTGGAGTTATATATCCATCAACTCAAGCAATATTCAGTTCCCATTACACAACTCATGTGGAATACTGTGTGGAAACTTAACAAAAAGGACATTGATGATTACAAGCTATGGCCACAAGTAACATTATTATGGGTTGATTACATGGCAAAGGAAATGAGTTGGAGGAAATTACCCATTACCTTGCCAGACAATGCATGGACTCATGCCATATCTTCCAATAAATCCATGGTAGTAAGAATAATGATTGACATTCAACAAAGGTGCAATCTCAAAGTAATTCAAGACAATGATTGGAAGGACACAGCACTATATCAAGCTGCACAAAAAGGTCACATTGATGTAGTTGAGGTGTTGGTGGATAAGGGGGCTCATGTTAATGCTCAGGGAGGGAAATACGGAAATGCACTGCAAGTTGCAGCATCTTACAAACACATGCACATTGTGAAATTTCTAGTTCAAAAGGGGGCAAAGATTAATGCTGAGGGAGGAATGTATGGCAATGCATTGCAAGCAGTGTCACTATGGGATGAGTTAGAAACTGTTATTCTTTTGGTAAAAAGAGGTGCAGATGTGAATGCACAAGGAGGGAGATATGGAAATGCACTACAAGCAGCATCAGCAAAAGGCAACTTGAAGATTATCAAATTTTTGGCAGAACAGGGGGCAGATGCCAATATCCAGGGGGGGATTTATGGCAATCCATTGCAAGCTGCATCATTGTCAGGAGACTTTGAGGTTGTAAAATACTTTGTGGAAGGGGGGATCAATGTCAATATTCATGGGGGCCAATATGGGAATGCACTGCAAGCAGCATCATTGTCAGGAGACTTAGAAATTGTCAAATATTTGGTGAAACATGGTGCAAATGTTAATGCTCAAGGAGGTCAATATGGAAATGCACTTCAAGCAGCATCATTTGAAGGTAACTCACAAGTTGTCAAATTCCTTGTAGAAAATTGTGCAGATGTCAATGCTCAGGGAGGGGAATGTGGAAATGCACTTCAAGCAGGAGCACATAATTTAGAAATTGTCAGATTCTTAGTTGCAAATGGGGCAGATGTCAATGCAGAGGGAGGTACATATGGGTTTGCACTGCAAGCAGCTTCATATTTGAGCCATCTGGATGTTATAGAATTCTTATTAGGAAATGGGGCAGATATTGATGCTCAGGGTGGAAGATTTGGAAATGCACTACAAGCAGCATCTCATTCCGATGACTTGAATATTGTGAAATTCCTGGTAGAACAAGGTTCAAATATCAATGCTCAGGGAGGTCAATTTGGGAATGCACTTCAAGCTGCATCATATAAAGGCAACTTGGACAATATAAAGTTTTTGGTGGAAATGGGTGCAGATGTCAATGCTCAAGGAGGGCAATTTGGGAATGCACTCAAAGCAGCATTGCATTCGGAAGAACCAGAAATTGTTGAATTCTTAATTGAGCAGGGTGCAGATGTTGAGCTACAGGATAGAGAATATGGAAACACCCTCGCCAGCACAGCTGCACAAGTGTAGATACTAGTAATTAATCAATTATTAGCACATAAGGCAATGAAATTCTGACCCTTGGGAATGAATGTCAAATCCTAGTAAGTACATAACAGATAAGAAGAAGTTCTATGTATGTGAAGACTTTTCGTCGTTCCTTTTGTATCAATATGAAAAATATGTTGTTAGTTGTGAATTCATATGATCCCACTAATGTTCCGTTAGGTGATGTTTATAATCAGCTTCACAGGTGAAGAGTTGAATCTAGTTGTTGAATGTGGAATTGAAATATTGAAATCTTTACCCGTGAATCCACTGAGCAAATCCAGGTTCAAACAGATATATAAAGCGTCATAATGGGTAACTTGTTCTACAACCACCCCACCCCACAAACTTCGATTCAGGTAGAAGACAAACCACATTTGAGATTTACATTCAACACAACTGACAAAAACAACTTTACAGGCAAGACAGGCGGAGAGACGTGGGGACAACGACAGGGAGAAGGAAATCATAACGATGAACATAAAGAGGCGCGGAAGGGAAAAAATTCAAAAAGAAATTAACCCCATATACAATCACCACTTCAATTCACAACCTCAACCAACCCTACGCCCTCTCCTCCCAATGCGAAACCCCCTTCTTCTTCTAAATCCAAACTCAAATCAAAATCAAAATCATCCTCATCCGAGTCAACATATTCATCAAATTCTCCATGTCCATAAGTCTCGCCTCCATGACCCAGACTAGCCACTTTGTCCAAGAACTGTCGTTTGAGCTCGTCGACGTCCACATCACTTCCCGCTGCGCCTGATCCCTTCAAGTTTTCTTTCAACCACACATCCGCCTTATCCTTGACATCGTAAAATGCTTCTCCAGCCTTTGCATTGCTCTTGCTTTGAACAGCCATAAATGCCCAAGCGAGGAGGGTAATATACACCACCTGGCCTTTTTCACTCTCGGTACCTGACACAAATTTGTCGACGATAGATTTTATTTCTGTCTCTGTTTCTGTCCCGGTCCCGAGGTCAACTCCCAACTCGGCATACAACCCCTCAATGTCGAATTTGGACGACGACTCATCAAAGCTTCCATCGAAATTCTGTAACCTTGCGAGGATGATCAGAGCTTCAGTAGCAGTGTCCGCGCCAGCCCTGCCAATTCCTCCCGGAGTGGACGAGAAAGTGGCATGCGCCAAAGACCTTGCTTGGAAACTGGGGATAAAGCTTCCCTCCCGCTCTGCAACGATATTCTTCTTCGGCTTCTTCGCGCCAGGGGCAGAATAATACCCCATCCCAAGAACGTCTTGATTCCTCCGATCAACGGCAATCAAACTCGTATAGCGACTGGTGAGTTTATAATCGATCCCAAGTCTAGTGATATCTTCTTTCAACGACGCTACGGAGGGTTTTCCTGCTGGTCCGCTTCCACTGTCTTCCCAATCCTCCCGATCTTGAATAAGCGCCTTTGCGGCAAGGGTATGCAGGAACGCGGTTCCCGTACCAATACCCCCCGGAGAAGCAGGGAACGGCGCGAATGGCGAAAAGCGCTGTACAGGAATTGTTAACGCAACAGAAGCACCAGTAACCGGGATCCGCCCAGAAATCTTGATCTCTTTCGTGACAGCAATGCTATCAGGTACAATCGCGTACACCTGTGTCCTTGTCGAGCGGTAGAAACTCGGTACAGGATCCGGAGCTTGCAAGATCGGTGCAAGTGGACCGACTCCGCCACACTCTTCATCATCGTAAGAGACCTCTGCGTCAAACAGATCTATAACCTGTCCAGTTGCATCATGCGAAGCATTCTCTTTCGGCGTGACCCACGTAACCTCAATATCCACAATCGGGGGAGTCCTCGCAGCGCGTACCAATCTCGTACATTTCCCGATGTACTGCTCGTTGTCCGAAACGATGTACGTCGACGTTCCAGCTCCTGCTCGTGCAATTCGATCACACGTTTCGGTGGAAACACCGTCTCCGATACCGATGGTGTAAACACGGAGGAAGGACTTGTCGGAGGATCTGGAGGCGATGGTGGATTCAATCTTGGTAACACATTGGATAAGGAGGGAGCCCCAGACTCCGCCATCTGTGAGGAGGAAGATAGAAACTGGACGAGTAAGGCGAGAGGGAAGAGAGGCAAAGACCGCATCGAGGGCATTGGGGATCTCGGTTCCGCCATAGTTTGCTTGCATGGAGCTACAGAGGAATCGTATATCAGTTATAGTGCAAGAAACATAAGGAATCAGCTTACTCTAAGTGTCGTCTGGCTTCATTGACTGTTGCCTGGTCATAGGCTCTACTCGTCGGCCACAGCGACGTGGCTCTCGTACCATAAGAGAAGATATTGAAGAACGACCCACGCGAAGGTAATCCCTGGAGGAGAACAATCAAAGCCTGACGCGTCATCTCCATCTTCACGCCCTGCATACTCCCACTGCGATCAACGAGCACAATATACTCCATCTCTGGGCAATAATTGGAATTACCAAAATGAGGTACTAGCGTAAGCCCAATCGCAGCCGTCGTATGATTCGGAGACGGGTGCGTCTCGATGAATGCACGTGGATTATCGAGACGGTCGGCAGTGATGATAAGCATGACATCTCGAGCACGGGCAGACGAAGTGGCACCACGACGGATCGTGGCGGTGGCGATATTGGAGTCGGGAATTCCGGGAGAGGGACTGATGTTGGGAGGTCGACCTAGGCCAAAGGTGAAGTTGTATCCAGAGGGAGAACTGACAGAGCGGATGGTGCCTCTTTGTTGGATGAGGACGTCCATGGTAAATGGCACGTTCTCATGATCGAGACGAGAATTTGTGACTCCGGCAGGACGTCGGCCATAGCGCTCCATGTACGAACGCGGGAGCGTGAAACGAAGCTGATTACGATCCTCGTCGTCGATAAGAGGACTCATGTAAGACAGATTAATAGTGATGGTTTCGTTCCCAGCGACATTTCCGATTCCGATTGAGAACACTAAGAATTCCTTTGAGATTATGAAGAAGAGATAGAGAAAAAACACTAACCATCTTTCGTGACTTCTTGTCCCAACGCAGCAGTAAGTCCTTCGCTGACTGCAATGTCCATTTCTTTCTGAGCCTCGTCCTTTTGTTTGACTACGCCATCGACCTTTGTACCATCTTGTCGGACAATCTGGAATCCATATATAGCAGCTCCCGCGAGCATACTGAAAGTATACGTAACATGAGTCGCTACGGAAGAGCTTGGATTTTGGAATTGTTGAGATAAAGTTACCCAGGAATGGACATCGACAATCCATACTTTGATGTTACATTCCCGGAGAACGAGAGGTAGATTAGAGCTCGGGGGACTTGTAGTTGGAGGGCGAGATCCAGGCGGATTAGTCACCGGAGGTCTTGCCCCAGGCGGGTTGGCAGCGGGCGGACCTGTGACAGGTGGACGAGCGACAGGTGGGCTAGTTACAGGCGGCAAAGCAACCGGCGGGCATGCGGGTGGTGGTTTGGGAATAGCGCAAGGCGGAGGAGGTCGAGTTTCGCAACGTGTCATTTCGAATTGTAGCGATTTCAGTTATCAACTTGCTTGAACTCGGAAATGTCTAGGTATATATACCTCTCTTTTAGAAAATCCACCAAGTACCTGGGTTTGAGGTTTGAACATCGTTATTATTCGAAAAAAGAAGACATACCTTGCCCCCAGAAAACTAGCTGGATTCGATCGAGCCTCCCCCCGTATTCATTTCAGTTATCATCCAATAATCATCCAATAAACGAGCGCCTGGAGTGTATGGCTGAGCACTGGCTGAAATCTCGAGACCAGCTTGTTTTTCATCGATTATCGATTTATTAGTAGAGTTCACTTCATTGGCAGGAACGATGGATGTGCTATACAAACACAAACAGACTATGTTACTCTCATCAACTCACTCAACATCTCCCTCGTGGACCTACTGCAGCGTTCAGCCTGTTCATCTTGAACGCATATGAACGTCTGAATGTGAAGTCTTGAAGATCTTGCAAAGATTCAATATTTTTCCACTTGCACTTCCTTCATACTACCTTGTCAGATGTTCTATCTGCACTATACCCTCTACGCTCAAATCAATGTCATCGATTATCACTAGTCGGTCTTGGCCGCACGCTCTAGTCTCTTCATCGATCACCCAGACGCTCAAGAAGACTAAAAGTCCCCAACCCGCCTCACATGCCACATCCCTAGGTTTATCTCGAGTGCATATACCTAAATTTGGACTTTGTTTTCCGTCATTATTTCTTCATTCTCCATCGTTGCTTCTTCGATAATTTTACACCATATCCACTGACTTCAAACCCGATCCACATCCCCGCAGACAAAATCCCTGTCAACACTCCACCAATAACATCATAATAGCCACCGAAACCCTCAAATGACATTCGTTATCCGGGTCATCTGAAGCACATATTATCAAAGTCAAGGCCTCAAGAAGTTAGAACACTCCGAGTCAATTCGTCTTTTGTTATTCCGACTACCCAGCCGCGTAGAACAATTTTAACGCCCAGCCATGAGGACTTGAACGAAGCTGGCTGTTTGGCATGAGAGATTCAAAGTTCTGCTCGGTCTGCGAATAGCTGTCACGGTGGTCTCTCGTCAACGCAAGAACCGCCTGCACATGTGTGGTATAAGAGAATCCCTCCTGATCATGAATACATGAACACATTAACATTATCGAAAGACTCGGAGCAGATCCAAACAGTATATCGGATCCGAAGGACCTAGTAATAATTAGCTACTAGGACGGCTCGAAACGACCACCGTCCTCGTCCTCATTCTATTTGTTCCCTCTTCGCTTCGGAGAGGGTTTGATCTCATCACGATCTTCTACGGTGGAGGCTCCATTCGAATTCTCGACCATACATTCAATGCTGATAGCATGGAAATATCCTACGAGCGAGTGTATTCAAGACTTGGACTCTGTCATATCAGCATTTGCTTTTTCGGTACGTGGACCTCGTCCAGCGTCCTCTCATAGACATTCGACCTGGTAGCTCAGACCCAGAGAGGTAGCGCCGATTAGACGGGTATGCCATCAGCCCGCAAGTTGATGGAACCGCTCCTTCAATGACTCGGAGGAAGCTTTATCCTCGAGCATTCGGGCTGTCAACCCATACCGTGACGTTGGCTCCGAGTTGGCTCTATCGTTTACAGCGCTGGATGGCTGATTACCTAACAATGCAGGAATTGTCCTTGTGGGCAAGGCGAACGGAGGAGAAGTGATTGAAGGGGAACGGGGTCCAAGCCGGTGAATGATTCTATTGGACTCGCCACAACGGACGAAGATAGCGAGAAGGTGAAGTAGATTATTTATGATATTTTGACAAAAGTCTCGAGAACGACAAAAATAGGGAGCATCGGAGTGCGGGCATCATGAGTGACTGCACGTACCGTAGCAATCCTGATAAACTATCAGTACATAGTCTGCAAGCAAGTTTATAAGCAAAAAAAGCTCCAGGGCACGCTTTTGAAGCGACTGGGGAGGTGAGCAAGGTTGAAGCATGTCAACTACTGAAGGATTCGATGAAACCCTTGTACCATAGTTGCTACGATATTTTCACAGGTTGACCTATTACATTCATGTTGTTTGTCACTAGGAAAAATAGCACTAGGAGCAAGAAGGTCCATCATCACGATTCGTAGGGTGCTAGTAAGGGTGGTGACGATTTGGCTCCCTCAGAGGAGTCTTCTTCTTCTTCGGGGTTCCTAGAAACCCTGTATTTCGCAAGAAACTGGTAAACGTCATTTCCAAATCATCCCCACCATTCTCATCCTTCACTTCGAAAGAGTTAAGCGCTGAGACTTTCACCAATTTTCGAATGATATTCTGGAAGTAATTTCCCCTACAAAGTCGAACGGGATGTGCTTTTGGAGTTATCTTGATCCCGCATTTTCCTAAAATCTGCAAGACCTGTTCTTTGACATTTACGCTCGGGTAGATGACTTGGCCGATCTTCTTGGTGCCAGTCTGGGGTATACCAATCTCTTTGGGCACCAGACGTTCCTTCTCATTATCGAGGCCGAACCGTGTAGAGCCAATATAAAGTTCGGCGTCATCACCATCGATCCAAAAGTAGACCTCATCCGTTATTTTAGCTGGCATGACCGCAGCACGCAACTCCCAGGGGGAGTTGGTGGCCAATGGATGAGCAGAGGTCGATGTGATAGAGGGACTGACGGTTGACCAGAGCCGAAACGGGAGATCCAATTGGGCTACCGACAACATTGACGGCGAGGATAATGAGAACAGCGAGACATATCGACAATGGTCTCAGTACTTACTAGTTCAACTCCGAGCTCAACTTGAGACAATGCCTTCAACATCTTTTTCCAATGCATTTGTAATGTACTGCAAGTGCATACTTGAGAATTTGAAAGATTTCCTTTACGATTTCTTTCCTGTTTCTAGGCATTTTTTCTGGCATAATTGACGCAGTCACGAACTTGTGGTCCGAAAGGATTTTAGCGGCTAACATCTAATCATTGAGTAGAATTCGTGTGGGGTAAGCGGGGTTACCACTAGATCGGCATATGAAAAGGACAGACGCGAACTTTTTCCTTCCTTCCTTCCCTCAGTATTTTCTCTCAGCCACTGCCAATAGTTTCACTAACCTTTGCTCACGATTTATTCACCTCTTGTCTTCTGCTTGACGATACGTTGACCAACCTAATTGCGCATTGGTGGCATATAGTATTTGCTGGTCAAACTTGCCCCGCTGGTTAGTATCGATTGACTGTGGTCGTTTGGATATTGACCTTGAAATCTAATCTAAGCCGCCATCCGGTATCTTAATTCTTTCCGTCCTAACACCAGTCAAGTCATCTACGCGCATACCATCTGCCAGTATGTTACCTATATACTCTATTACTCGAAAGGCCAAATTCAATGCGCTGATGGGCTTCAACAGAAAACACGCCATCATACATCCCTCCTTACATCATGCCTTCCAAATTTTCCTTTTCGCATGCATTCTTGGTACTCATCCTACTTTCTACCCTTCTTGGTGGGATATGCTACCCGTTCAGTCTTCCCGGCACTTTCGATACAAAAACTCATTTTGAACGTCGTATGTATCCTTGTCCACCATATGTATATCCAGACTGAACAACTTTTAGGCGGCTCGGATGTACGTGTTGGGCTAAGGTATCAAGAGCCATCAGCGTTCTATCCTCTCCCTGCACGATATTGGTCCTTCTGGTTGAATGCTTATGGCTTTGATGTGAAACAAGAAATAGAACACGATGTTTTCAAAATAGATATCCTCTCCGAAAAGAGGTACTATGTCGGAACGTCTCTGGGGACATTTCACATTGACAGTTCAAGACGAGATCTGCCTGCCCTTACCAAAGAGTTACAAAAGTTACCCGGCCAATTGTGGCCTGTTGATTGCTTCAATCTCATCTTCGAGAAATTGAAGGAGAAAGAGTTGATGACGAGGGTACCCGAAGATTGGACGAAGTTGTATAATGAAAACCTGGAAATGGGGGGTGAGTAAATGTATATTCTGCAGGTTTATGATTGACATTGAGCGGACATGAAAATGTAGCGATCCAGCTCAAGCGTGAGATTGGAAGTCAAATCGTTCCTCTTTTCGATAACCATGTCGACCCTACAGAGAAGTGGACCATCTATATTGGTACGAAACATGGCTTTGCAGCTCATTCGAGTCCTGGTAAACCATCAAAATTCATTGAGACCAACGAAGAGTTCAAAGGCGGGATTCTGGTGGATACCATTTTTACCTCGAAAATGCACTTGGACAGTATACTCCAGGAGGTGCGCGAGCTTGAGGTGGGATATTATCTGAATATGGACTGGATTCGTCGCGTACTTGCACGCCTGAAGGAAAGAGGGGTGATAAAAGATGTACCTCCGCATTTTTTCAACCTCTATACCAAATTGATTGATATGAAAGGTGATGGTGCGGGGAGTACAATGATTGCAGGTTATGAAATCTTCGAAGGAATTTACCCAATAGGACACACTGCCCAATGATAATGTGTATTGCCAACTATCATATGTTTAGCACAGACAGTAACAAAGAATGGAGAATACTAAAAGTATAATCTATATAGTCCCCTTGGAAGTCCCAACTTCGTCGTTTCTGAGGAAACTAACTTCGGTGTTGTATTGGAGAGCGAGGATGAGGTCCGCGCAGAGGGCGAAGATATGCCGATGATGGACATCCTGTATCCAGGCCATATATGATTCAACGACAACATACTATAAATCAAGCTGTGGGTGCGACAAGACCAGTGCATTATTTGGTCTATCCTTTGTGAGTTTTGTGTTCCTGTTGCTCGAGGAAGAGGTTGATATGGCCATTGTTCTAGCCATTGGATCCTGTGGAGATAGAATCACCTTTTGGTGGAGCTGAATGGGAAATGTCTGCCAGATGAAGTGATTGAGTTTGGATTCCTAGTGGAGAACACCTACGAGGATGAGGCAGTAGGCAAAATTCAGTTTTAGCAATGAATTTCCATCAGTGGTAGCACGTAGCCTCGAATTACCCATTCCTGTTTATTGAGACGTCAGCATAAAGAGATATGTTGGGTAAAATACCAGGAAATACCCAGATGAATGAGAAACACCCTCTGATGCTGTACTACCCAGAATCGAATACTGCATTTTTTACGTTGAAGTCCTCTCTATTGCGAGATAAATTCTTCTTCAAGTTCTAAGATCGTGGAACGCCAAATTATATATCCAGAGGAGCTGAGGATTATTATGTGCTATACGTGCCCCGGTCAAGTGGAATGACAGTAGACGCTTGCCTGGTATGTGACCATCGCAGACTGAGGATCCATTCAGAGCTATCATCAAGGATTAAATCACTGATTATATTTCAAACATGTGGTACGATGTCGATTACCAAATTTCGCTGCACGATGTTCGACCTTCTTCAACTATATCCAGACATCCATGCTGTACTCAATCTGCTATTACATAGCCTTGCACAACTCCCAACTCCCAGGCTATGTATATGGGATCATATCCTTGTAAGTACAGTCGACTCCCTCTTAACCCATACCCCTATAAACCCATACTCCCTTATACCCCATAGATTTTTCGGATCACCGACCTTGTTTGCAGGGAAGTGCCATGCAAAACCCATAACTCTCCCATACCCCATAACCCATACATATTTTTAGGAGATCCCTACCATATTTTTACCCATAACCCATACCCTTGATGATTATCATCGGGCGCCACTCCATAGTCTTCCCTAGTCTTTCCTGCTTAGTTTTCAGTCGCTCAAGGGTCCCTTGTTTCAGGAAGATTTTTATCGAGATTAATTGAATTTTTTAAACATTTTCTATGAGAGGAAAATAGGGCAAAAACAAACAGCCCCTGAACCATTTTCACTTCGAAATCTACACGTTCTTGTATTCGACATGGCGCATCATCCTCTGGCAGCTTTGAAAGAGGGCCTGGCCAAGCTCAGAAAGCAGTACGAAGAGAGACACAACATCCTGAAATCTAAACTTGCGAAGAAGGAGAAAATATCCAATGAAGATGAGCAGTGGTTGGACAAAGAAGGTAACCTCGTTGAGGAGGAACAGCTGATAAATGATTTGGAAAATGCATCAGACTATGAACGCGGCTTGGAACGGCTAGACGAGAAAAAGCAAAGTATTTTAATGCGTCTCACGAAACTAGTCATAAGTGCACCTAAAGTTGCAGGAAACAAACGAAAGCGTAAGTTCATTTTCCGGTAAGGTTTCAAATATTCACACCTGATATATGCAGGTCCAAAGGCCAGAGAGCCTGATCCTACGGCGACTGTAAAAAGTCAGGCTCAAGTACTGGAGAAACCAGTCTTCACAAAAAAGGAAAACGCTACTGTTGCACAGCGAATCGAAATCATCAATTGGTACCATGCCAATGGTAAGAACCAGTCAAAAACAGCACGTCACTTTGAGCCCATCTATCCAAACCTCAAATTGAACCAACCCCTCGTTTCGAGTTGGGTAAAAAATGAGGCGAAATGGTGGGAAGAGTATGTGAAATCAGGAGGTGTATTGAGAGGTGCCAAACGCATGCGCCAAACCCAGCATCCAGAAGTCACGGAGATGCTTAGCCTGTGGGTTTTGAAGGCTATGGGTGATGGCCTTCTTCTTACAGGAGAGGTTCTGCGTCAGAAATGGACACAGTTTGCTGACTTGGTTGGTATACCTGAAGACGAACGACTCAATCTCAGTGAGGGTTGGCTGAGTCGGTTCAAGGCGCGAAATGGATTGAAGGAATTCAAGCAGCATGGTGAAGCAGCATCTGCTGACCCTACAGTCGTTGATGCAGAACGTGCGAGGTTGAGAGAGCTTCTCAAGAAGTACGGATACCCATTGCGTGACATCTTCAACATGGACGAAACTGGCCTTTTCTATGGGTAAGCTTTGTACTTGCATAAATCAGTAAGACTCACCATTTGGATAGACTGCCTCCTGATCGTGGGCTTGCTGATAAACAGCATTCCGGCGTAAAAGGCAGCAAAGTACGCTTGACTTACGCATTCACTGCCAATGCCGATGGCTCAGAGAAGAAACCTGCATTCATCATTGGAAAAGCCAAGAAGCCTCGAGCATTTGGCAATAAAACAGGAGAACAGCTGGGATTTCGATATCGAAACAATGCAAAGGCTTGGATGACAATGGAGCTGTACCAGGATTGGCTTTTGGAATGGGACTGTGAGTTAGCGAGGCAGCATAGGAACATCTTACTGCTTCAGGATAATTTCTCAGGTCATGTTCCTCCTGAAGGTCCAAAATATCGCAGTCGAAAACTTCAGAGCGAACCTCACCGCTCATGTGCAGCCCATGGACTCAGGAATAATTCGCTGCTTCAAGGCTCACTATCGTCAAAAATACATTGAACGTTCAATCGATCGCTATGATTCCGGCATTTCTCCTATGAACATTTACGATATCAACCAGCTTGAGGCCATGCGTCTTGCAGAAGCAGCATGGCGCGAGGTCAATACCACAACCATTATTCATTGCTGGCAGAAAGCCGGAATTCTTCCTGATTCGGATTCCCTTCCATCTTCGGTTCCCACAAATGTCTCTGTTCCCATCTCATCTCTGATCACCGAAGACTCTTCTGCTGATGATCCTATTGCATGCGCAGAGAAGAATGTCGAAGATACTCTTGATCTCCTTGAGGAGACCGGCGTCCTACAGCGCAGTAACCGCATGACTATCGACTCGTTATTAAACCCCGAAAGGGAGAAGATCATGGTCACTGCTGATGAGAGCACTGACAAGGAGATCTGCAAAGCGGTTCTGCATGCGCGTGCGGCCGAAGAAGATACTGTCATTAATGGTGGAGATGATGATGTAGATGATGACGGTCCAGTATATAAACGTCCTAGCCGCCGCGAGGCTCTTCAGGCAGTCACGACGTTACAACAATTCATCGATGGCACGGACGAGCAATATGCACGAAAGCTGGAGAGGATTTTGGGATCCTTTGGACATCAAACACGTTTCGAGGCAGACCGCACTCTGGCAAATACTGAAATTACTGATTATTTCCACCGAAAGTAGTTTACATGCTTCGTTATGGGTTGTAATTAATCCCCAGATACCAAATAACATATTTCAAAGCATTTCCGAGCATTTTTGGGCTGAGAAAATAGCACTCTCCCTATACCCATACTCCCTTATAACCCATACCTCTGGACCTCGACGGAGGGGTATGGGTTAAGAGGGAGTTGACTGTACTCAAGTTCAACCTTGGGCCTCAATATCCTCATGAACGGTAACAATTGCACATTTTCCCCCGACGCATCATTGCACATGGCCCTTTTTAGTCCCTGCCTATCGCGGAGTTGAAACTGGCACTGCATCTCACGCAATGTTTATCTTGAGCCAACGATCCTAAATCTTGCCTTTCTTTTTCCTCCATCACATCGCTGGTGTGTTCACTCCCCGTTTTCTTCTGTTCCATAATGTGTCTGAATGTTCATGCTACTCAGGTTTCGACTTGTATCTCAAGATAGATTTGCTGGTCATATCTATTGCGAATCATCAATTCTGGTAGGATCTCTATGGTCATTATAATTGGGTTTTCACATATATTTCATTGCAGTGCACATCCTTGCACCTTTTCTCGCTCAACTACTCACTAATACTACGGTAATCCGGGGACTCATCTCTGTATGTTGCAGTCGTAACTCAACAGACTTGTGCTTATTCATATTATAGTACATGCTAATATGTCACCACTAGCTTCCTCAAGACTCTCGTCCATATGTCTTGTCCTTATTCATCTCCTCAGTTTTTGTGTCATCGCTAGTCCTTTGGCATCCTCCTCATTGGCCGCCGCGAATCCCTCCGCCACTTCGACCCCTGCTCATCCATTGACCGTAGATCCTGCATTTCTAAGCACACCAGGCCCTGTGCTTCCAGCTGGAGCTTCCTCAAATGATATCAATCTCTGGTATGATGGTGAAGATGCCCGACTCTACATTGGTTCTATGTTTTTCAGTGTCAATGATCAAATGGAACGTCAGGTAAAAGTGTCCATGGTTCCCGGGACCAACGAGGGTATCATGAGGAAAGTTGGCACAGTTGTCTTTCCAAGTGCTGATGTGAAGAGCCAAGTCTTTGCAATTTTACAGACTTGTGGATTCAAAAGTATGAATCCGAAAAAGCCTCAGACCGCGAGGGGACATTACTTCATGTCTGTCATCAAAAAATTGGTCGATACTTCGAAGCGGAACTCCATTCCAGTGACGGGTGAGAATGGCAATGATGTGAAGATGGTGCTGGAAAGTTTGTTGCGAGATAACGATAACGAGTTCCTAGGAAAGACAAGGAAGAAGCAGGGAAACCGTTACACACCATATTAATCAGCTTGATGACTGTTCGAAACACATGTCACTTATCTAATCCCTCCCTTTGCAGTTCCTGTCTTCTGACTACCATCTGACTCTGTGTGGTATGCCAAACCCATGATAGATCGATACCGTTAGTATAACACTGAGATGAAGTGAGTGATTGGGACATGGAGAGATGAGTGAAGATGTTGGCAAGTTTTGGGTTTTGGTGTTTTCTGGGTGCGTAAATGCCATTCGGGTGGCGCCTTTCGGTGGCCGAACAGTTCAGAGAGTCAACGCCACAGTTCTGAGGGTATGTCGAGTCATACTACATCGAGAATATGAACGCTCGGGGAGTGATTGCAATCTAAAGTTATGCCACCCATTCTTGCAAGCAAGTTCAATATTGACAGAGCCTGATACTGGATATAACGACGAGCTTACAATGATATCAACTTGTGGTATGATGGCGACTATGCCCGGCTCTACATTGGTTCTATGTGTTTCAGTGCTGACGATGAAAAGAAATGTCAGGTAAAAGAAGTGGGCACGGCGCCCGAGACTGACAAAGGTACCATGAAGAAGATCGGTAAAATTGTCTTTTGAAATGCCGAAGCGAAGATCCAAGCATTGGCAATTTGAAAAATTTGTGGGTTCCAACGGATTAAGCCACGACTCAACAGCTAGGAATGCGAGAGGACATTACTTCCAGTCTCTCATCAGGGCTCTGGTTAAAACTTCGAAGCAGAACGACATTCCGGTGATGGTTGAGAATGGCGGTGATAATGATGTAGAAAGTGTGTTGGTCAGTTTGTTACAAGAAAACAAGTTCCTAGGGTCCAGCACCAGGAATCAGGGAAAACATGGGCGTTACGGTCCGTACTAGTCAGTTGGTGACCCAGACGAACTGTTATCGAAGTCCCTCCGTTAACTGTCGGAAGGACGGCGGAGATGCAAAAAGTCTTCACCATTTCATCAAGCTCGTAGCATATTGTACTCAGAACTATTTTATTTCCCTGATATTCATTGCAATATCTTGAATGATTAAAAGGGTACCTTGCACTGCATATCCTGTTAGCTGTACCAGGCTGTACCTGTGACCCTCACGCAAATACTTGGCTCGTCGTTCAAATTGGCGCTATTGACTACTCGTACAGCGATACATGAAATGACAATGCCCTTCTTTGTTGTGGTCCAGTATATCACCCGATGGGAAGATCAAATCGAGGGTACACCGTTTCGCAAAACACCGGGCTCATGTTTATGGGCGAGGGCGTGGTTCAAGATCGGGAGGGAGATCAATGATTCTCTTGGGCCAATCCCGCCAGTCTACGAATTTCTCCGAATTGACTTGATTTTTGGTGAGAAAAGTCAACATTAATTCAAAGCATTGCAGCGCATACTCACCCAACTGAGCATCGATTTGGAGAGGATTTAGATATTTCTTGTGATAAATCTCGGCATAGGGAAGGAGAAGACTAGCCGGAAAAACGATAACAAGGTCGTCCAGGAACTTTGGATCTTTTGTAATGACCGGGTTGGGTGATACGATGATGGTCTTTTCTGGATTCTTTCCCCTTGAGCCAATGAACGACTTCCTCTCTCGTTCCGTCACAAGATACGTTGAGCTATATAACTGATATGGGAACGATGATGAGCTGTCGTGCTACGCGTATCAAAGAGCAACACCAGCAGCGGCGAAATGCTTGGATCGAGATACGTACCTGATCCAGCTCTAAAAATTTGATTTGATCCACTGTGATCTGAAGCTAGTTATACTTATATAGTGAGTATTGAATAAGGAGCTTTGTGAAATGTTTACTCACCAGCGCATATTGGTTTCTTCTGAAACAGAAATCCAGATTTTATTGAATACAAGGAGATACAGCAGGGATTAACAGATAAATACATTTGGCGGGGATGAGTATCCTCGAAGACGCAGGAGGGTTGTATGGATATCGGAAGGCTATGATCGACCAGTACATTGAATCCATCATGTTTTCGGATTTCCGTGGCAAGTGTTTCCTATGTACAACGATTAGAATGATCATCATGGTAAGTTAATAATGAAGCCTTGCCTTCCATGCATAATAGTAACCCAAAAAGATTCGACCGCCATTGAGCTGAGCTCGATCTTTCAAGGTAGTGCCAAGAGGAGAAGCATGAACGGATAAGAGCAGCCGCATGCAACAAAGGCTGGTCGTCATAACAAGCAGAATGAAGGGGAATTTGTTAGGAAAGATCATGGTGGTGGGATGGCGTAGAAGTGTGTCAAGAGTTAAGAGGTGTAAAGGTTATTTTTTGGGAGCTCAACTCCGATTTTGAAAGACGATGGTATGTGGAATGTGGGAAGAAACGCGCCAGGCGACTGGTGAAAAACAACGCAGCCTTGGTTATACATATATGCTAATCGCTTGCAAGACCAATCAATCTTCGATGTACAATCAGGATCTTTGGTTTGAAACTCTAGAAAAAGAGAGAGCGACGGACCACTGGAAACGCGACGGAGTGCAATTGAGACCAAGAGGAAAGACCATGCGGGTCACATCTCATGACGGATGATAACGAGATGTCCCCTTTAGGTACTGCATCGCATCGATTCGACGGAGAACTGGAGAAACTCGCCTACAAGATTTGGTTTTGATTCTCATTCTGGAACAGGATCCCGATTCAGTCTATGTACATAGGGAGCATGAAGCATGTAGAGGTAAGAATAAAACATTGACAAACCACAAAGTTGGCAATGAATTGAAAAACTGCGCGAGCTATGATGCATGAAGATTTTAATGCCAACGATACAAATTGTATAAGACCAAGATTATATGGATACACACTAGGAAACCAGTCCGCTGAACAGAATGACCTGTTTTCCAAATCACATTTTATTCCACCCAAACAAAGCCCAAGCCAAACTCCCACTTCGGTTAATGGACATTCCTCGCTCACGGCGTCGATGCAGGTGAGCCGCGATCCTACTTCGCTTCCAACCTTCCGATTTATACGTTGCAACGCTTCGCTTGGTATTTGATGTATTCGTGTTCAGGTTGATACTACATATATTGAGATTGAACTGTCAGTGACTTGTTCAAAGGTACAAGGAGGAAAGGAGCAGATACACACCAAGCACCAGCCTCCAGGTCTGTACTTCCGCTGTTTGTGTTGCTCTCAGAGCTGGGGTCAATAGTGGAGGAGTTACTGCCGGATGAAGCAAAGGGAACATTGACGCCAACTGATACTGTTTGGTTTAAAACAGGAAAGGCGGCGACAGGAGACGGAATCGGGATCTGGAGATACGAGTCTTCAAAAATATCGTTCTGAGGTCCATCAACGAAATTGTACAGATCGGTATAGAACGGTGGTGCGTGAGCACCTTCAAACATCTATTGAATAAAGGATGAATCAGTCACTATCCTCGTCTGCGTGAAGGAAGGACTGACGGTGTTATTTTCTGCCTGGAACCAGTACAGTGGTTGTTTGGCGCCGTATGTACAGTTTGAAAGAGACGCAAGTTCTTTGCCGAATTCCGGATCCGCGCCACAGCGACGAGGGACTTGAGGTTTCGCAAGTGGAACGGTAGACGTTGCACCGGTGATGTTACATTGGAAGCTTGTCATGTAATCTGCGTACGTAGACAAAGAAACGTTGAGAAAGCAAAATGGTATGAAAGTAACACTATTGACTGACTTTGTTCACCTCCGCTGTCGGCCTAGGAGAAAATAAGTTAGAGCTCATCCCAAGCCGCAACAAGGTCGAATAGACTCACTGAATGTATCCAAAACCACGCACAAGTACACATCCCATTCGGACACTCAGGCATCCTTTCCGGGACTTGAAAGTCCGTGAACCTCGTCCATACACACGTCTGGTTGACACTGAACACCGTGAAATCCTCCGGGACAACCTCGCTCGCGTTACTCTTGTACGCAATAGCAAGCGCGCAACCTTTGAGATCATCGAAACCCGTAGTATGGAATTCGGCTATAGGTTGGTTTGGGCAGACATTGTCACCTTGACGGACATCTCCGCCAGGAGACGAGGCGAAGAATGAGGTAGCGCCTTTGTCGCAAGAAATTTCGGTTGTAGCTGCACCCCCAGCAGGAAGTTGGAAGACGTCGGAAGGATGAGGGGGGAAATCGAGGTGACCGTGGAACCACCACTCGTCAAAAGTGTAGTTCGTGAGAGGGGCTACAGGCCTGACAATGATGTTGTTAGGTCGAGGACAATTCGAAGGGATATAGATTCGCACCGATTATCGTAAGGGAACGTTTGTTCTGTGACATTGAACCCCCACATGCTGGGATGAAATAGGGCTATGAGTCATGAGTTAGTTTATGAACATTGGAAAAATTCCGGATCGATGCTCACAAGCATGAGAAGCAACCTGTTGAAACAGGCAAGTCGTAAAGATGAAAAGTGCCGACGAGATCATGATAATTTGTTCAGATTACTGAGAGTTGTGCGTTCAATAGCTTCAAGCTATTTGATCTGTAATTGGTGTATGTGAAAGGCCGTAAAGAGCGTGTCGTTGCTAAAAGACTTGAAGAAGAGTCGGAAATCCACAGGGAGCCTCTAGAGAAGGAAGTCTAACGCCAGCCGGTGGACTTGAGAGGAATAGAGGAAATGGAGAACTGCAGAAAGAGTCAAGAGTAAATTTTGACAGAAACTGTCGTCGCGCCGTTGCTTTTATACAGCCAGCCATTGTGTCGCGATAGGTCCTTGTCCGGACAACAAAAAGCTCAATCCCGTTATTGTTGTCTCAATAAGCGCCCAGGTACTATTTGGTCCTATTGGTACTACTGCTATTCTCTGCTATTATGTAATTCGCGCACATCCGAGTCGTATTCTCTCCTGGAAGTATGGGCACTATGGAATGTGATGCGCTAAATGTTCAATGTTCAATACACGTCAATCCTCAATCTAACCCAGTCGCTGCAGTTGCAGGTGTCAGAACACGCCTCACTGGCTGAGCTGAGGGAGCTCCACCAAACAACGAGGACATCATATCTCCCAACGGGTTTCCTGCTTGACTTCTAGGAGGCGGAATCGCAAAGTAAAGTGTCGCGATATCTTGTAAAGCCTACGTACGACATAGTAAGAATGGAGTAATAACGCTGAGAAACGATATAACCAACTTACCCTCCTCACCTCCGGCTGTGCAAGAACCCCTCCTCGGCTCTGGTATGTGCCACAAAGGCGAACCCAGCTCTCTCGCATGACCTTGTTTCGCTCTCCGTTGGCACGCTGACACGTCACCACTGCCAGTTGAGCAAAGTTGATGAACGTATCCTGGGCGACGATGATTTCGTCCCCGGAAGTTCCAACAGGAAGAGTGGACCCGACAGTCGAGCGAGGGAGAACAGAAGCGGAGACATAATGTTTGATAAACGTTCGTGCTGCAAGTATATTGCCATTTTGCAGATACCTACACCAGAACATTTATGTACGGAAAGTGGTGAGCGATGTGCATGATACGTACGGTATTGTTCCACGTAATGCAAACAGCCCAAATGTGTTAGTTGGTGTAGCCCACTGGATGAACATCTCTGCTAGTAATCTTGCGCTATCTCGCGACCCAGAGGCAAGGAAATGCCGCTCGGCGGTGTCGAAGGAGCCCTCTATGTCATGATATAGTTAGATATGAGTTTCCAGAGGCCTTATGAGAGCATGTACCTTTGTATAATAGCTCTCCTATGTAGTGATGCAATGCTTGATCACCAGCAGGACAAGGCCCATGTTTTGCCGACCAACTTTACCCTGAGATGATTAGAACAAAGAATGATACAACGGATCTCAGGAGGGGGACATACGCTAGAGATTTGTCTATCAGCGTCTTCCGCCATGCGCCTTCAGAGCCCGTCAGAGCAATAAGCTGTGTCAATCTTCCTACGATCGTGTCAGTTATTATTACGCATATCTCGACACTGTCTTCCAATAACTCACCTCTACTTTCTTCGGTAACATTTTCCCCCTTCGTATCATACACTTCCAGCAAGAATCCAGCAAGATCAATCCCACTTCCTGGCTGGCCCGTTTTCAGCAGTTCTCTCGAGCTTTGGAAGAGAACATCGATGGCGACGTCGTATTGGGACGATTTAACATAACGAGAGGCGAACGTTCGAGCCTTTTGGTGAGCCTCATAGGGTGATTTCTCAATCTGCGGAAGGATCGCGTTGAGTGCTCGAGATGAAGACATGGTGATGGTGATGAGAAGAAAGTCGGGCGCTTAGTTTATCTTATCAGTCATTTTATTAAACGCGTACCCGCGTCATTACTTGTTCTAGAACCAACACTCTTTCTTTCTTCTTGATACACCATGCCTTCACGAGAAATTATCAACTTACAAGTCTGCTCCTCACTTTCCTCTCTCTCCTGCTCCTCATCACTGACTTAAATTCTCTAGGTCGGTCAGGTCAGCTAGCTCAAAATTTTCGACATCGTGTCCACCTATCGATCTTCCATTTCGACGCAATGACAGGCCGGAAACCAAGTGGGGGAAACTTTCTGGAAGATGCTTCTAGCAGAACATGGTCTCGACTATAATGGGGTGCGCCGGATGCGATAGATGTCGAGATCAGCGTTCATTATTGAAGGAAAACAACTTCACAGGCATACAAAGGGTCGGATCCATTACAGCTTCAGCGTGTAGGTTTATCTACTCAAAATCCAGTGGCTTGTACCTCTAACCAGAAGGAAATAGGTTGGCGTGTACTTCACCGAAATTGAATCTGGAGGCGTACAAAGATATGTACCAAGAAGCACGCAAATTGACCTCGAGGCGGGTGTGTGCAATCGCGTGCGTCAGACCCTGAAATATCTTTCATTTTTAGCGTCGACTAATGTTCGCGGTCCCTTAGCTTCGCAGCGGTCCAATTGGTGGTCTTTTTCGGCCAGATACATATGTCACCGGTGATCCTGGAGCAGGGAACAATTGGGCAAAAGGATGTGGGTGATTACTCGAAGTACGTTTACGTTTAGAAAACTGACAGCCTCACTAGTCTATACCGAAGGTAAACATCGCAAGTACAGACCGAGCTGAGCAGACCCTGACGTGTCAAAATAGGTGCTGAGTTAATTGACTCTCTCCTAGTACGCGCCATTCTATCTCAAAATAACCCTCTGCTGACGCAAGGCACTTTGTAGGACACGATTAGAAAACAAGGGGAAGCATGCGACGCGTTGCAAGGCTTTCAACTGATACATTCGCTCGGGGGTGGAACAGGTTCCGGTATGGGAAGTTTGTTGCTTTCCAAATTACGTGAAGTACTCCTAAAGCAGTAAAGACGACGGCGTATTGCTAAACCTAGGGTACTCGCGCAGGAATACCCAGATCGGATGCTCGCCACCTTCTCCATCCTTCCGTCACCGAAGGCAGGTCGCGCTCCCTATATCCACCACTAATGCACATTCAGATTGCCTAATAGGTATCGGAAACTGTCGTCGAACCCTACAACGCGATGTTGTCCGTGCACCAACTTCTCGACACTAGTGACTTGACTATCTGTATCGACAACGAGGCATTGTGGGTTCAGAACTGGCCACTCGGATGAGAGTTGATGACCTACTTTTGCGCAGATATAATATCACCTCAGGCACTCTCAAAATCAAGAGTCCCGCTTTCCCCGACCTTAACGAGGTGTGCCGCAACATCTAATCGTGTTTCAATCTGCAGCTCATGGTCTTATCAGCTGGTAGCGAAGGTTATGTGCGGAGTTAGCACAAGTCTTCGTTTCCCTGGTCAATTGAACGGGTTTGTGCATATTTCCTATATTTCTACGTTGCGAATTTACCATCCTTTTTGTTCCTCAGCGATCTGCGCAAACTTGGAATGAACCTTATCCCCTTCCCACGTGTATGGTCCATTCCTCTCTCCAGTAATCTTTCACCGGGTTTCTGATGGCAGGCTTAGCTTCACTTCTTAATGCCCAGCTATGCGCCGTTCTACAGTAACGCCTCTCAAGCTTACCAGGGTCTTTCGATTCCTGAACTCACCCAAGCGTACGCATAAACATCTCACATTGAGATGTCCCTCTAGTCGAAGCTCATTATCTTCATTAGCTTATTTGATCGTAAAAATCTCCTGGTAGCCTGTGATCCCCGATTCGGGTACGTTCCGTGTTTTCTTGATGACTGGCCACTTGACAGTCTAATTCCACTCAGCCGTTATTTGACCGCTGCTACTATCTTCCGCGGAAAAGTCGCCTCTCGCGAAGCTGAAGTGAGCTTGTCCATTCCGATTGGTTGTATAATATTTGTCTAAGCTGCGACTTTGAGGTTGCGGTACATGACCTCCAAATGCGGAACTCACAACACTTCGTCGAGTGAGTGGCCAATTTGCCTCGGCCTTTCATGATAATCAAGACCTGACGAAATCCTAGATGGATTCCAGATAACGTATCGGTATCTTTAGTTTCCGTACCCCCTGCTGGACAAAAATTGGTAGGTGTTTCTGAGACTGATAATAGCCCCCCTTGGTGGAAACTTTCTCCCTTTCTAGGCCGCTACTGCTTTATCAAACTCAACTGCCGTCCAAGAGCTTTTCACAAGGACACTCGGGGCGGTATGTCATACATTCTTCTGTTTGGTTAAAACTAACTTGGATACAGTTTTCGGCCATGTACAAACGAGGTGCTTTCCTACATTGGTAGATAGTTTCCGAGAACACCACACTCTGCCTTCGCTTATCTCTTCATACAGGTACACTGGAGAAGGAATGGATCCTATGGAGTTTTCCGAAGCTGAAAGCAACACTCAGGACCTCATGTACGTTAAACGTCTTTCTTTCTTCTATCTAATGTTCACACGACGAATACTCATGTTCGATTCTATTTTTTTCCTGTAGTGCTGAATACCAACAGGTGGTTCTTCTCAATCGGGTATAGATCGTACACGCTCAACTTTTTCACCCTGTTTTTAGTATCAAGAAGCATCTGTGGCTGACGAAGAGGAATACTTCGAAGAAGAAGAATAATGACGATCAGTGTTGTCTGTTCGTCTGTGGTCGCTCTCCATCTACGTTGCTATCTTATTTGCACATATAATACTGATCTGTTGAGCAATCTTGAATACAGTTATCTAATCTAATTTGACCAATCCTATGACCTTTTTCATCCTATTTTCGTGGTGGATCTCGAACTACAGTAAGGTCTTATGACAGCTCAATTTCACATCTGTCTCTCCTATAAAAAGAAGACGGTTTCGCCTCGCGGAGACATAAAACCCCACTATGGCCGCCCCGTACACCGAACACTTCCTGGATATCAAGCGTCAAATTGCGGAAAGTTATCCTGACTTCCAGGCACGCGCTACTCAAGCTTGGGCAGAAATTATCAGCGAGTTGGTAAAGGTCGCTGAGACGCTGTCTGCTAAAGGATCAGAGGTACCTTGTTTGTTTTGGTATCGTAAAGGTTGCTCGCTCACAATCTCCGTAGTACATTCCACAGGTCAAATTCGCCGAGCTGTCTTCTCTCCCCTCGGAGAAAGTGGAGGAGATTCGTCGGATTGGAACAGTGGTAATTAAAGATGTCGTAGACGACGCCGAAGCCCGGGCCTGGCAAGATTCACTGAAAGACTTTGTCAAGGCTAATCCAACTGTGAGAGGTGCGCACATGTAGATAGCGATAGCAACGACGTCGAATTTGATGTCTCCCTCCGCAGGCTTCCCGGAAGGCGATAAACAATTCTTCGAGCTCTAGTGCGTTTGACTATACCAGTGGAAGACCTATATCTCCGCTAAACCTTTCGATAGCTGGACAAAACCTCAAGTACAGGCACGCTCGCATCCCAATCTACTAGCTGCTTCTGCTTGGCTCAACAACCTCTATCGGGACTCGGGGAATGAGCCTTTGGATGGAGTAGACCTTTCAACACCTCTCACCTATGCCGATAGATTCCGTATCAGACATCCGGGTGTGCAATGGGATGCCCATCCACCGCATATTGATGGTACGCATCAAGTCTGCAGATGAACGTGTTCGAAGTTTGATTAGAAAACCCGAAATCATGTAGGGGGTGCCATAGAACGTTGGCAGGACTCGGCATTTCGAACGTGCTTTGATGACATTCTGTCCGGAGAGTGGCGGAAACACGATCCCTACGCTCTTTCCGGTCGCCTAAACGCGCGCTCGTCCCTGTACCGTCGTCCAAATCAAGTGAGATCCTCAGGCTCTTCCCTTCATAATGATATTCTTATACTTGTAGGCCACCGTGTTCAGAACGTTTCAAGGCTGGCTCGCAATGAGGTATGTCGAAATGCAGACTTCGAAGTTACAACATTAATGAAAATATGTCAGTGAGACCGAACCGCACCAAGGGACTTTGAAAGTATTCCCCGATGTAGTTTTGTCCAATGCGTATATCATTCTACGCCCTTTCTTCCATCCTCTGGTGTCAGTCGATTCGAAGGATATCCTTGATGTCAAGAACTGGGAATATAGTGAAGCATTCAAACAGTCCCACTGATGCTAGTCCCCTAAAAAATTATTTCAGACATCACATATGCGGATTTTCCTGGAATCATACCTAGAGATGGAGGATTCACAGGCCCTCGCCCCACCCCAGGAACACACCCTCATCTAATGCTTGACAAGACTATGACCTCTGTACCAAAAGTTATGCCTGGAGATGCAGTATTTTGGCACTGCGATGTTGTACATTCAGTCGAGCCAGAACATACAGGCCAGGAGGATTCAGCAGGTGTGCACTTTTCCCTTTCTGAATTCCTCGCGCTCTGAAGCGTTGATCAGTAATGTATATCCCCGCGATGCCAACTACGCCCATGAACAAAGCATATGTCGAGAAACAGAAGGAATCTTTTGTGCAGGGGGTCAGCCCACCAGATTTCCCTAAGAGCACACAAGACTTCATCGGTATTGCGAAGTCGGCCGACTTTCTCTCGCCAATCGGACTACGAGCAATGGGTTTACCTGTCTCTGTTTAATTCTCGTGCTATGAGTTTATGATTGACCCACCAGATGCCTGTAGGCTTTTTGTATCTCCAGCTTGAACCAAGCACAAATAAAATCAACTTGCCAAACTCTGTTTTAGTGCGCTGAAAGTTCACTACGGAATGTCTGATATTCAAACAGTGTTCCTTTTCAATCTTTACTCAGTCCTTGAGCGTCCTTGACCCCCGCGACCCTTGAATTTCGCGGAATGTGATGTAGCAGACTTCAAAGACCGCAGGGACCAAACATGTTCAAGGATTACAGACAGTTGGTGAAAAGGGAGGTATGTTTCAATCGACTGCTGATCATATGAGCAGTTTATTTACCGAACGTTAACGAAATATCCACCTAGGAGTAAGTAGAAGTCCTGCTTTGGAAATCGGTCGCACTATTCCCGAAAAAGCCACTCTTCTGGCACTAGTTCGATATATATCAACCACAGTAGACAGATGTTCAAATCGACTTGAATCACAAATGTGGAAGTATTGGCTGCTGAAGCAGTTGCGTGCCAGGATCTCGTTCTGCCAACGAAGTTGGCGTTAGCGTTCAAACAGATTTTGCAGAGGTTCCAAGTTTCAAGATGTTTCTTTGGAAAAGGAAAGGGATACACAGGTACACCTCCTCAGCCTGCAATGCGAATTCGAATTCGAATGCACCCACGGAACACATAATCCGACCTACCTTATATAACCTTACTACAGAAGACAGAAAAGACGTTGTACCTCCTCGCCTTTCACATTTGAAGGGTATCGTATTCAAGATGCGTTCTTCTTCTTTTAAGCACACCGCCGTCGTCGTGGTCCCCCTCCTCATTTTGTTACAAGCTCCTCGGGTGTATGGAAGTCCTCGATCCAAGGTCAACGACAATGCCGGGGTTTCTATCAATGCGTCTACGGGAATCACAACATCGAACTGCTTTCCAGCTAACGGGTTCACCATGCCATCCACCGTCCCAAGCTCGACTGATGGGTGGTGGTGTGACATGGACACTGAATATGGCTTTGTCGGGTTCAGTTATGAAGTTACGGCGTGTAAGTCATTGTTCCTTCAGGTTATTTCCCTCTTCCACTTCGACTGTTCTTCCTTTGAACGTTTCAAAGTAAACTGACCCGCGTTCGCGAATGAGCAGGTCAGACCCTGGGGGAACTTGAAACTGACTTCAAGAACATTCGCAAGCAGTTCGAGGGCCGTTACATCCGGCTGTATGGTGCTTGTGACAACGATGGGTTCTAGTGCGTTTTTTTCTGGGACGTTGATACCTAATTCATAAACCCATGCTCATCGGAATAAAATTGTAGTGACGATATCATTGAAGCTGCCTGGACTGCGTATGTTCGAATTACTTGGCTAGTACTTGAATGACCCCCTCATTCTTCAATTCAATGCCAGCGGCATAGGTGTTCATGCATTAATATGGGTGAGGGCCTTGAGGCTTTGCTTATTCTCATTACTTTCTACCAACTTCCTATTCTTCGACTCAACTTCGGCTTACACCAATCCTACTAGTTTGGCTTCGACGGAAGCGACGAATGGATGACTCGTCGTGACGCTCTTTTTGCAACATTGCATTCTAATCTGAAAGCGCCCTTTGTTACTCGCGTGGTACAGTTCGGTTCAGAACCACTATACGATGGAGTGCTTTCGCCGCAGGATCTTGCGGATCAGGTGTGGGATGCCAAAGCGCAATTGGACGATCTCGGGATTCCAGTTACAGTTTCTGATATGGCGTAAGTCTGTCTACCGTCCACATGTAATGTTACAGATTCCTGAACAAACTTCTACAAACTTCCGTTGCTACAGCTATAGTTACCAAGTATGTTCCTGTCCTATGCTTTGCCGAAATGTTGACGGGCAAGTATCGGCTCAAGGAAAACAATGGTGCACCAGAGGTCATACAGGCCATTGATTTTGTCGATGCCCATATGTTGCCGTATTTTTCTCAACAAGCTTCGATTGGTGAGTTTTGTCCATCTGCCCCTTGTGTTCTGGCAAGGTCGCTTAAGTTGTTTCTTCCTTCCCGTTTAGCAAACAATTCGTGGCCCCTGGTTTTGGATGATTTAGATTGGTGAGTCCGCTTATTTAAGTCGCTTGTCCGGTGTGCTACATAGGTGAATTTACTACTTGTGTCGTAGGTTTGTTGACAATGTGTATGGGAAAAAGATATATTTGAGTGAGGCATGTAATTCAATGACCTTTATCTCAAATGGATGCTCATTTAAATACAGAATGGCTGGCCATCAAAAAACTATTCCGGTGTAGAGCCAAACAGTCCATATGCTGTAGCCAATGTGCAGAACGAGCATGTGAGTAGCCTAGTGCCGACCTGTATGTGCATGCAGTTTTGACAATTTTTTCGCATTTATTAGGATTACTACACTCTGCTGGACTCAAAATGCACTTACTTCAAAACCGTACCCGGAGGGGGCGTTGGGTGGTTCGCGCATATCTATTCGGACAATATGGAACCAGGATATGGGATCTATGGTACGAATGGAAGATTGAAGTTCCCATTCGCGCCTAGAACGTCTTGTTGATATACTGATGATGATCAGTGATTGAGTCGACGGGATGGTTGTCAAAGGTGAAACCGCTCCAAGAGGGCAAGTGGAAGTCAACTTCATACATATGTACATGGCCATGATTCTCTGGCAGCTTCTATGTCTGGCAAATCAGAACCTGTTTCTTTTTCTTGTGTGTCCTGTGTTTGATAGCCCTGTTATTATACCAAGCTTGTTTTGCGTCGGTAAGTTTCAATCGGAGAGCCATTTTCTTTCGTTTCATAGTGGCTATCATCAAGAACTGTGCTTTGATCTCCTTCACGGGGCATCGTCGGCGAAACAGACAAATACAAACAAACGTCGTTAACGTCGACTCACGACTTACTATTCCCAGGCTATTCCCAATCTTGTCTCCATCTCCTTCAAAAACACATTTCCCAGCTTAGGAAGGCGCTGGAGGTACACTTGCGGGCCAAGTTTACATCGCTGGTATGTCTCGATTGGTTGAATTTAGTGTTGGCCTGAAATAGTATAAATCAAGCTGTCCCAAATCTTTCTCAATCCCGAAAACGTCAACTCATCAACAAAAATTGTCGGTACGGTACTGTTCTTCCATTCGATGAGTCGTCGAATTAAATCAAGATTTGAAGACATACGCTTGCTTTTTTCTTGCACCACGACATTACTGCACATGCTTTCCTTCTCGACTGCACATCTTTTTACGGTTTTTCTCCTGCTTTCGACTTTTCTTCTCGGTGGCGTAGGCTTTCCGCTGCATGATCCCGCCGCCATGGGTCATCTTCAAAGTCGTGACCGTGGCGAATCCCATATAATATTAAAGTATAGAAAACCCACGAGGAATGAGAACCAGAACTCTCATCATTTACCAGGACGCGATTGGACCCTCACGTTTCCCCCTACGCATTCCTTGGTGATAGAGCCTCAGGAGATTACTGGAAAATTCGTACTCAACGTGATCGAGTTTGAAAACCAGAGATATTACCCTCAAGGAACGATTCTTGCAACCGTTCCCCACCGAAGCAGTTTGCCCACACTCCTGGAAGACTTCCGCAAAATCGAAGCCCAGAATTGGCCTGTAGATTGCTTTAATGTTGTGTTCGAGCAACTGAAGATGAAGAAAATGCTGGAAAGAATACCCGAAGAATGGACAACATTGTATAACAGGGTGTTGAAAATGGGGGGTGAGTGGTCACAGTTGTATAGGGCATAATCAAGACTAATTGGTGTGAGGGTACAGCCATCCAACTCAAGCGCGAGCTCGTGTATGAGGCAGACGGTGGATCAAAGACCAAGATCATTCCTCTTTACGAAAACAGTGTAGACCCTAGGGAAAAGTGGACTCTCTACATTGGCACGGAACATGGTTTTACAGCTGTCCCGAGCCCAATTAATAGTGATCCTTCCAGACTTATTGCAAGCAAGGTCACTGCTGAATTCAAAGGAGAAGTCCTGATGGATACTGTTTTCGCGTCGACTGTACAGTTGGATATCGTTCTCAGGAAAGTGCTCCATGTTCCGGTGGACCACTACAACATGGACTGGATTCACAGTGTGCTCAAGGAATTAACGGAGCTACGTGCGATAGAAGACATGCCCAAGCGGTACACGGAGCTCTATGCCCAAATGATACAAACGAACGGTGATGCTGCAGGAAACACAGTCGATTATTCCGAGCAGTATACTACGTATCTACACAGTAGTAAGGTTATTCAATAGTCAAGTCAGGCTTGGAGGGGGTATATATGCAGATTTGAGATAGAGGCAAAAGATCAATTATGGAGGAAATTGGGAGTTGACCTCCTTCGAGCAAATGTTCATGTACGTTCCATGGAATGGGCGAATATATATGCTATTGCATTTGAATAACATGCTCGCAGATGTTATATCCAGCTTGCGATAAGCT
Source organism: Lentinula edodes (assembly GCF_021015755.1). NCBI lineage: Eukaryota > Fungi > Basidiomycota > Agaricomycetes > Agaricales > Omphalotaceae > Lentinula > Lentinula edodes. The sequence continues at coordinate 400,056 of NW_025764346.1, forward strand.
TGAGGAGATTACATGTCAAATTGCAAGCAAAGGAGAAGGATGAATCAAAAAGAAGAAAGAAGATTGCCTTGGCATCTCGATATCCAACCAATCGCTCTCAGGGGGTGAATGGGGGCTCAGCTAGTAGGGGCGTAGGAGAGTAATTAGAAAAAGGAGGGATATATAGATTGGAAAGAGAGTGGAGGGAGAAGGGGGACGAAGTCGGAGTAGGTTTGGGCTGGGTGCATGCACATTCTCAGAAGGTTTCATTGGAAGACGTTACCTTTGAGGAAGCGGAATCGCAGGTAAACATGCCTGTGGTCCTTTTACTACTTGTAATATCCTGAGCCGTTGGCACATTAGTTTGACCAGTAGCTCAAAATCCTGTGGGACAAGCTGAAATCCAATAAAAAAGAGCAAGACAATTCTCAGTGGGAATTCTGGAGGCGTACTCAGCATGTGACCCAAGGATTCGTTTGGCCTTGCTCAAAAATTCATTTGTCCTTGAAGTTATTACTGTCCACTTTTTCTTGGCTCAGTTGGCGACATACCACCTATAATGGGAAGAACCTCACTATTGCCATGACAGTTTGACTAAAGACCTCCCTCCTATGCCAGCGATGGCCCTAAACAGAGACCACAGAGAGTGATAAGCAACCTTAAGCAACAAGTTACAACAATTGAGTAGCAAGCAAGCAAACACCTATTTTACTTACATTGATGATTTTGAGCCTGCACCTTGTTAGACTCTACCTCCACCCGGTGTATGCACAGTCTACAGATTTTGCCTCCGTCCGATTACATACACACTACCATACAGTTTATCAGCCACCTGTGGATGGCGGACAAGGGCTCCCTCAGTTGTTTTTACATCCAACTGAGGTGAGCCCCATATTGCCTACCTACATATAGCATACTCACAACATCCGTAGTATTCACCACCTGTGTTAAGATCATGTACACCGTGTAACCGTGCCAAAGCTACAAGGTGCCTAAGTGCGGAAGACGAGTGGGACAGTAGTGAAGTTATTAACAACACCGCCGTTACGCCGTTAGTCCCCGGAGAGCGAGGGTAGAGAGAGAGGAGCTAAGTAGCAGCCAGGTCGGAGCGGCGGTATCGCCGGTGACGAGGAGCGAACCAGAGGATGTATAAGTCCTAAGGTAGGGTAGAGAGTACTTCAAGGCAGTGAGCCTGAAGACTTAGAGGAGCACAGAGTAAAGGAGGGAATCTAAGTTGATCTAAGTTGATAATTAAACTGAGGAACTACAGTAGCGTACCGGCAGTATTTATATCTACGGAACGGCGCATCGGTGCGGAGCGCTAGACTAACTACTAGGAGCTATACGAGTAGTACCTGCAGGGTAGAGTAAAAGACAATAAGGAGAGACTAGAACGAAAGAGTAAAAGACAATAATGAGAGACTAGAACGAAAGGATATGTGTAGCGAGAAAGAACAATAGGAGAGAGATTACAATAAAGAGCAGATCTTCGGAGTACCGAGCGGCGGAATGGAGGCCCGCGGCATGGACTTGACAGTATCCCCCTCTTAGGCTTGAGCCCTCGAAAGCCATTAATACCGGGAGTTGGTTAGTCACCAAAGAAAAATTTTAATGGCCGTCGGCATCGAGAATTTGGCCTATCAGTCAGCAGGAAAATTTTCAAACGCCGTTAGTACCGGGAATTGGCGTTAGTCATCCGTGAAAATTTTCGGTACACCGTACACCAAGTACAATTTGAAGGAAAATTTTCGCTGGTCCGTGCGCAATTTTGCCATATAAAAGGCCCATAGTTTCGCCGATAAGACCCAAGTTCCCAAAACTTCTAAGTTCGAACAATGACTAGTCGCACTACCACCACTACCGTCTCTACTACCGCCGGCCCTTCGAGGTCACGACCCGCCCCACCGCCACCCATCGACCTTACCGCCCATGACGAGGAAGGTTTGGAGGAAGAGGACGAGGACGACATAATCCGCAAGGCGCAGGAAAGGGTAGAAAGAGTAAGGGCGAGGAAGGCGGCGGCAGCGGCGAAGAAGGCCGCGGAGGAAAAGGCTGCAAGGGCGGCAGCAGTCCGAGAGCGAGCGGCGCAGGAGGCGCGAGAGCGGGCCATTCGGGCTCGTCAGCAAGAAGAAGAGGTTTTGGAACGGAGGAGGCTGTTGGCCGAGGCGGCGACCGCCAGAAGTCAGAGGGAGACTTCTCCAAGTGAAGTGTCTGCTTCCCCAAGGAGGCCTACGGTGGAACTTCGGCGAGCGGCGAAAGGAAAAGGGAAGGCAAATGCCCAGGTGAGTCAAGGTTTTGTGGTTCCACTCCCCTTACTAACGCTTTTGTTTCTAGCCGGTGGGCGGAGATCCCGACGACGGCGATGACGGGGACGACGATGACGACGACGAAGACCGCGCACCTTGCGAACGGTGCAAGACCAAAAAACTCCCTTGCCAAATGCAGGCAGGCAAGAGGAGTTCGATTATTTGTAAGCCCTGTCACGATGCCAAGGTGAGGTGTTCCTACTCGGGGCGCCCCACAACCTCGAAACAACGGGAAGGCGGTTCCGGCGAACGAATTGCCGTCTTGGAGAGCCAAATGGCTCAGAGTCTGGCGGACGGCCGGGCGCTACGAGAGGCGGACTCGAAAACCCACCAATACCTCCGCCAACTGTTGAGGAGGCAAGAAGACGACCATGCCCGCCTAATAGCCATGGAGACGAGAATGGCAATGATGGGAATGGGAGGAGGATCGGCGACGGCTGGACCGTCGAGGGGAACTACCGAGCGGCGGCGTCCGCTGAAGCGGCGGAGGGTTGTGAGGGAGAGTGACGAAGAAGAGGAGGAGGAAAAAGAAGTGCAGCAAGGTATGGAAGAAGATGGAGAAGGAGAAGTAGAGGAGGAAAGAGGAGAGATGGAGGTAGAGGAAGGAGGAGAGGGGGAGGCACCGGCGCCGACGACGGCGAAGACGGTGACCTCTGACAAAGGAAAAGAGAAGGAGTTAGTAGAGTAGTAGAGTCACGGACATCGGACATCGGCCCTGCGGCCCTTCTTGTAACTTCTTGTAGTCCTCTGCCTCCTGTATAATCTTGTTTTGTTTTTTGGACTTTTGTATATAAATAACTGTTCAACGCAATTTTGAAGTCGGAAGGCGAATGGGCCGCGAGGCGGCGTAAGAAATAAATTAGTTTAGTATAAGTAGTGTAAGTGTAAATGGAAACTAAGTGAAAACTGTGATTAAAGAAACCATAATAAGCAAATAAGAGAGAGAGATAAACACTCAATTTACTATCATTGTGTTTACCCTCTAAACACACGAAGTAAACTTCGGCGGAGCGCGGCGGAAACGGGAAAAGGAATAAAATGATTTTTTTTTTTTTTTTTGTGATCAAGGTCCAGGTTTCAAAGGGTATCGAGCGTGGAATGCGGGTACCAGTTCGTCCGCATGTAATTCATCCGCGGCAACCCAGGAGAACTCATCGTCGGTACCTTCATAACCGGCCCACCGAATGTAATAACGTAGAGGACAACGTTTGTACCTTCTGTCCAGCTTGGAGTCGAGGATTTCGGCAACGTTGTACTCCTCTTCACCATCAACTTCGATTGGAGGTGGAGGAGATTGAGTACGATTCGGGAACGGATTCGGCGTAACCGGCTCCAGCTGTGAGACGTGGAAAACCGGGTGAATGCGGCGAAGATAGTCTGGGAGTTTGAGCTCGTAAGACAGAGTACCAGGTCGACTGATGACCTTGAAAGGACCAAGATATTTTTCTGAGAATTTTTCAGTAGGACGAGTAGAACGAATGTGCTTAGCAAGAACGAATACTTCGGAGCCGATCGGAAACTCCGGGTGCGAGATTCTTTTCCTGTCAGCTTGTTCCTTGTAACGAGACTGAGCTAAAAGGATTTCCTCTCGAAGGAAGACGTGGAGTTCATCGAGGTTGACGACGAAGTCTCTGGCTAGGTCAGACTTCATGTCGACCTCGGGCCGAACGGTGATATTTGGGTGGTATCCTTTGTTAGCGAAGAATGGAGTAATACCTGTGGAAGCGTTGGGAGCGTTGTTATAGGCGAACTCGGCGATCGGAAGTAGCGGCGACCAGTCATCTTGTTGGTAGGAACAATAGATCCTGATGTACTGTTCGAGAGTCTGGTTGACACGCTCGGTCTGCCCATCGGCTTCCGGATGGTATCCAGAGGTATAGTGAAGTTCCATGGAGAGCGCTTTACCGAGAGCCCGGAAGAACGCCGAAACAAATTCGGAACCACGATCAGAAGTAACATGATTAGGGACACCATGCTTAGAGAAAACGTGAATAACAAAAAGCTCAGCTAGTTGTTCGGAAGTAATGGTGTCGTGAGTTGGGATAAATATAGCTTGTTTGGAAGATCGATCCACAACGACTAGGATAGCTGTATAGCCATTCGACATTGGCAGTTGCTCAATGAAGTCCATGGAGATGGAATCCCATGGTCGAACCGGAACCGGCAGAGGTTTCAACAAGCCGTAAGGCCGATGACGGCGGGGCTTATTGCGACCACAGATAGTGCAAGAGGTAACGTAGTCACGAACAAAGTCTCTGACCTTGGGCCAGGTGTATTGACGACGTACAGCTTCGAGAGTGCGGTTCTGGCCGAAATGGCCGGAAAGTGGATGATCATGGAAGTAGCGTAGGACTTGAAGACGAAGATCGCCGTGATTAGGAACATAAATACGGTCGTCAAGGCGTAGTAGCTTGTCACTACCTAAGCTCCAACGTTCATTGGAAGGATCTTTAGCAAGTTCCAAACCAGCAACGGAGCTCGGATCGGCGGGAAGGGCGAGAATGATAGCTTGGTGTAGGGCTTCGATATCCATGATAATCGAGGCTCGTAAGGCTGGGCCTTCCAGGAAGGTAGCTCGAAGAGACGCAGTGAGTTGTTCGTTAGTAAAGATAGGACGAAAGTTATGAGGGTTCACTTGGGCGTAGCCGATATCCCCCTCTTTAGGGTAGACGTCCCAGCGTCTAGTTATCGAATCGGGTTTCTCGCCGAGTTTCCCCGGTCGGAAGCGAATGACCATATTAAATTGATGTAAAAATTCTGACCATCGGACCTGTCGGCGTGTGAGAACCTTGGTAGTAGAGAAATACTCAAGATTCTTGTGATCGGTGACGACGTCCACCGGATCACCCGAACCTTCCAGATAATGACGCCAAGCTTTAAAGGCCTCGAAGATGGCCAGTAGCTCTTTGTCGTGTGTATCGTAGTTGAGTTCCGCCGCATGAAGCGTTCTGGAAAGGAAGGCTAGAGGATGAATTTCACCGTCAGCATATTGGATGGAAAGAATAGCCGCAATGGCGTAATCGGAAGCGTCGGTTTCCACGATAAGTGGGCGATTCGGCTCCCAATGGGCCAGTATCGGCGCAGAAGTAAAAGCGATTTTGAGGTTTTCGAAGGCCTCTTGACAGCTGCTGTCCCAGATCCAGGGAGCGCCTTTTCGGGTAAGCCGAGTCATCGGCACAACGATATCGCTATAATTATAAATAAAACGACGATAGAAATTTGCAAAACCCAAGAAGGACTGAATGTCCTTAACCTTCCTCGGGACCGGCCACTCTAGAACTGTTTGAACTTTCTCCTTGGACATAGTCAATCCGTCGGGAGAAAGAATATAACCCAAATACTCAACAGTATCCATATTGAATTCGCACTTCTCGGGATTGGCGTAAAGCCGATGATGGCGTAACCGCCGAAGAACTTCCTTGACGTGTTCTTGGTGTTCTTCTGGCGTATCAGAGTAGATTAGAATATCGTCCAAATAGACGATGACACAAACATCGAGCATGTCAGAGAAGATGTCATTAACAAACCGCTGGAAAGCCGCAGGAGCGTTCGTAAGGCCGAACGGCATAACCTTCCATTCATACGAGCCGTAGCGGGTCCGAAAGGTGGTCTTCCATTCGTCACCTTCAGCGATTCTGACGAGATGATAAGCGTGAGCGAGATCCAATTTGGTGTATATTTTAGCTCTTTTCGGAGCGTCGAGGAGATCTGATATGAGTGGGAGTGGGTAACGATCCTTTTTGGTGATACGATTGAGTCCACGGAAATCGACGCAAAGGCGAAGTTTGCCGTCTTTCTTCGGGACAAAAAGGACCGGAGCACCGTGAGGAGAGGATGATGGGGTGATGGCACCAGTAGCCAGCTGTTTGTCAATAAAGTCTTTAAGGGCGACTAGCTCCTTTTCAGACAAAGGATAAATACGGCCGAGAGGCGGCGAAGCGCCTTCTTCCAAGTCAATCTTCAGGTCGTAAGGTCTATGTTCAGGAAGTGAATCTGCAGCAATCTCGTCGAAGACGTCTGCAAACTCCGCGTACTCTTCTGGGATAGAAGGATGGAGTGGAGGGACAGTAGGAGTGGTGGAAGAGCGGTCGGCGGCGCGGGCCGCGACCTCTGAGTGGATAGCACGAAGTAAGATGGGTTCCATACCAGCGTCCTTGCAAGCCCTGTTAAAGACTGCAGCACTGACGAGTGCAATGTCGACCTCGGGAGTTTCCAGTTGAGCAGCGAATTGAGAGACCGTAGGGTAAGAATAGATGGGTTCAAAGGGGAATTTGGACGAAAGGGGCTTGGCCCGTAAAGTCCGAGAGCGGGAGCGAGAGCGAGGGCGAAGTGAGTCCCCAGGAGGGGTCTCCAGAATTGTCGGTGAAACCGACGGCGAAGGTTCCGGTAGCGGAACAGCGACCTTTGCAACAACGGGGTTGATGGCAGAAGGCACAGACGTCTGTGGAGAATCAGGATGTGAAGTGTTACGGAACGTAATGTTTCGAGATGCCCAGTCAATCAACGGATTGTAGCGGGATAAGAAACTGTAACCTAGTACTGCTTTACAAGATGAATCTAAATGTGTAACATAAAAGGGTAAGAGAAGCAGCTCGCCGGAAGGGAACCGAACGGCGATATTCGCCATATCGGTAATGGGTTTAGAAGATAATGAACCATCAAAGAGACGAAGATTAACAGGAGAGATTTTGGTCGTAGGAATAGAATTTTGTGAAACATAACGAGTATCGATGAAAGAGTCAGTAGAACCAGAATCAACAAGAGTAGGAAATTTAAGAAGAGCAGAGATGGGTTCGGCCGGCGCGGCCGAATCGGACAAAGGAAATTCAGTAGTCAAAGATATTACAAGAGATCGTTCAATGGAAGAAAGAGCGGACGCGTTGAGATATAACTCCCCAGGTGAGGTACGAACCTGATCAACGCAGCTCCCGTTTCGTACCGGGGAACAAGAGCTGCGGACTAGTTTTCCGATTCCTCTTCAACAACCTCAACGGTTGCTTCGGGGGTTTCTTCAACCTCGGCAGCACGGCCCTTCGATTCTCGGGCCTTTCGCTTGTTGCAGTCAGCAATCTGATGCTTACCACCGCAGAAGAGACAAAGGTTGTTCTTCATCCTTCTTTCCTTCTCGGAGGGAAGGACTTTCCCATCTGCACCAAGATGGTTGAACGCGGGGCGCTGACCGCCGGATTGGCCGGAATTCGAAGAATTCTGGGGCTTACCATTGTTGTTAGGCTTACCACCAGAGAAGGGTTTGGGCTTCGGCGTGAACGGCGCCGAAGAGCCAGATGGCTGAGAGTTGTTTTGCTGGTTAGTAGAACCAGTCTTGAAGTCCGAGGAACCCTTCTTCGGGTTCCGTGCAACAAAAGGCTTACCAGCCTCACGCTTTCTAGTTTCCTCGCGTTTCCAATAACGATTGTCAATACGAAGAACTTCTTGACGGTAATCGGCGAGCGTCGCCGGCTCGGGCAAACGCGCCATTTCGTCCTTAATGCGTTCAGCTAAGCCTCGTCCATAAGCCCATTTCAGGGCAGCAGAATCCCAGTTGGTACTAGCAGCCAGGGTGTTGAACCGGATATTGTATTTCCGGATGTTCTCGGTTTCCTTCATCTTCAGATTACCGAGAGAATCTTCGGCCTCGCCTTGGGCGTCGTAAACGCCGAAATTGTCCTGAAGCTCCTTTACAAGGGCTTTGAAGGAGGACGTCCAGGCCGGCAGCGAGTCGAGATCCGGGTCGAGGATATCAGGGACAAACCATTCTTTGGCTGACCCACTGAGATAGGAAAGGGTGTAGTTCACCTTCCTTTGGTCGGTGAAGTACTTTGGACGGTCATTAAAGACCAGGGCGAGATTGACGAAGAACGTCTTGAGTTTACGGGGATCCGAACCGTCGAATACCTCTGGCTCCTTGACCTTGCTCTTGGATTCAGAGCTGTCAGAAGGGCGGCCGAGAGCGGCGAGGACGGTGCCAAGGGTCTCAATGGAACCCTTGAACCCCGAGAGGAGTTCCAACATAGCACGTTGCTCGTTGGGGATGTCAGGAGATATGGGAGAACGAGGTCCACCAGGTCCACCAGGACCGCCGGGACCGCCGGGACCACCAGGACCACCAGGTCCACTGGGGTCACCAGGCTCACCACGCGGTAAACCGCCGGAATCATCATCCAGATCGTCATTGTTATTATCGGCGCCCGGATCGTCGGGGTCGACAGGAGGGTCTTGATCTTCGTGATCACCGGTGTCCAAATTGAAGTGAGGAGGTGGGTCACGAGGAGATTCAGAAGCAGCTCGACGTTGGGGTTGTTTACCCGTACGGCGGGCTATGGCTTGAAGGATTGGAGAGTCAATACGAGTAGTTGAACGGCCCCGAGCCGGAGCGACCACGGGGGGTTGTCCACGGCGAGGGGTCAGGACTTGGACAGGTTGTCCGTCACCAGTGTACAAGGTGCTGTATTCGAATTGTTGTTCCTCTTCCATAGCTTCAGGAAGAGTTGACGTAGTTGGGACTGTAGCTGGACCGAAACCGCGATTACGGCGACGTGGTTGACCGATGGCAGAGATAGAGTCGGAGAATGGGGCAAATGATTGGGCTGTAGTGAAGAAAGTATTTTCTTCGGAGTTAGCTCTAGATTGAGCTCGAGTTTTCGGAGGCATAAAAAATGATATGTCAGTACGACGTTAACGGATTGAGTTTAATTATACTGTTAAGATCATGTACACCGTGTAACCGTGCCAAAGCTACAAGGTGCCTAAGTGCGGAAGACGAGTGGGACAGTAGTGAAGTTATTAACAACACCGCCGTTACGCCGTTAGTCCCCGGAGAGCGAGGGTAGAGAGAGAGGAGCTAAGTAGCAGCCAGGTCGGAGCGGCGGTATCGCCGGTGACGAGGAGCGAACCAGAGGATGTATAAGTCCTAAGGTAGGGTAGAGAGTACTTCAAGGCAGTGAGCCTGAAGACTTAGAGGAGCACAGAGTAAAGGAGGGAATCTAAGTTGATCTAAGTTGATAATTAAACTGAGGAACTACAGTAGCGTACCGGCAGTATTTATATCTACGGAACGGCGCATCGGTGCGGAGCGCTAGACTAACTACTAGGAGCTATACGAGTAGTACCTGCAGGGTAGAGTAAAAGACAATAAGGAGAGACTAGAACGAAAGAGTAAAAGACAATAATGAGAGACTAGAACGAAAGGATATGTGTAGCGAGAAAGAACAATAGGAGAGAGATTACAATAAAGAGCAGATCTTCGGAGTACCGAGCGGCGGAATGGAGGCCCGCGGCATGGACTTGACAACCTGACAGGTACCTAATACAGTTGTTTTTACATCTAACTGATGAGAGTACTTGTTAAGATCATGTACACCGTGTAACTGTAAGACCTGGGTCAGAATAGGTCTTAGGGTAGGTTTTGGTATAAGTTGTAGCATGTTAGGAGCAGGCTGGAGCTCAAAGGGAGCTACGGAAACCGCGACCGAGGACAGGAATGACCTAGTAGTGGCTGGGATAGAGAGATGTGACCCTTGAAGGGGTTCCTGTAAGGTCCCGGGAGGTCCCTAAGGCGTAGGTAGGGGAGGTAGAGGTACGGAACCTAGTAGCATTGTGTAGAAGGAGCTGTACTCGCTAGAACGTCAATGTAAGATCAAATAGGTTGTACAGAGAATGGGTCTTGAGTGTATAAGCTCCTGAAAAGATATACGCCCGGGAACTGGGGCTTAGAGGTGGACGTCCTTGAGTGTTGGAGGTGGTAACGGAGAAGCAGCACGTAGTTTGATGTAGGGGGTAGCTTCGACGTTACCTAGATCGAGGTCCCAGAGCTTGTGGAGCAATTGGGAGCTCGAGGAGGTTTTGGGGAGGTTAGCTCACCAAGGCGTTAGGCGTTGGGGAGCTTTAGTATTGTTCAAGGGAGCTCGGAGACTCACTCGGATTGGTTAGACGTGAAGTAAAAGCGTATATTGGATTGTATAGACAAGAGTAGAGAGAAACAGAGATAGAGAAACAGAGAGTAAAGAGAAATCCATATGGTTAGCAGGTACAAAGGGACAGGGACTGGACCTATGCAAAAGGGTGTGTGTTCAAAATATACCAAGCTGGGCTTCAGGACGTTTGCAAGACTACTTAAATAGGTACAGGAAGTGAACAAGGGGACATTGGGGGATCTGGAGAACATGAGGTGAATGATCGAGATCAGGGAGTAATGGGGGTTGTTGCGGCAGGTGAGTTCTATGGATGGGGTTAAGGGGAGTCCTGGGTGTATTGCCGAGACTGGACTGAGGTGGGGGAGCTTATGGGGGGGTAGCCGGGAGGTCCCGCGATGAATGAGGTGGTCCCGTGAGATTGTAGTAGGGTAGGAGATAGGTTGTAGGGGTAGGCTAGGCATGTCAAGGCATGACAGTAACCGTGCCAGAGGCCACAAGGTGTCTAAGAGCAGAAGGTCGAATGGGACAGTAGTGAAGTTATTAACAACACCACCGTTACGCCGCTAGTCCCCGGAGATCGTGAGTATAGAAGAGAGGAGCCAGGAGCAGCCAAGTCAGAGCGGTGGTAACACCAGTGACAAGGAGCAAACCAAAGAACTTATAAGTCCTAAGGTTAGAGTAGAGAGTACTTCGAGGCGATGAGCCTGAAGACTTAGAGGAGAACTAAGTTGGAAAGGGGATCTAAGTTGAGGAGGGAATCTAAGTTGATAATTAAACTGAGGAACTACAGTAGCGTACAGGCAGTATTTATATCTATGGATCGGCGCATTGGTGCGGAGCAGTAGACTAACTACTAGGAGCTATACGTGTAGTACCTGCAGGGTAGAGTAAAAGACAATAAGGAGAGACTAGAATGAAAGGGTATGTGTAACGAGAAAGAACAATAAGAATGAGATTACAATAAAAGGTAGATCTTCAGAACACCGAGCAGCGGAATGGGGCCCCGAGGCATGGACTTGACAGTACTGGCAATGCCTGCAAATTTTGTGTCTGTTTGGCTTTGTTTGTTATCTATATCAACTAGGAAAGATTCCAAGCCATGAGTAGTTTGGCTAGTACAGGCTTGAAATTACAGCAAATTCTCTAATTGTTTCTGTGGGATCAACTCAGAAAAGCATTTTATTTGAAGTGTTGGAAGCAGAATTTTTATTTTTAGTGTTTGAAAAAATCATTGAACAATGATCAATCCAGCATACTTTTTTGGGCACAATTATCAAAAATCTGTTTCCAACACTTCAAGTAAAAATTCAACCTCTACATATGACACTTTGTTTGAAGGGAATCGGAGGTGCTGCAGCACAACATCCTGAATACTCCATCAATGGAATGAGGCAGGACATTGATATGACCCATTTTTTGTTGAACAGGCTGTATCCTGCACTGGAATCCAACTTGCTTGTCTCTCACTCTTATTGCCTCTCTGAGATTATAAGCTTTGTTACCCAGGTATGGTGCTAGAGAGTGTCCCCACTATTCATTGCCCTTATCACTCTTGTTGTCTCCATCTCTGTCTCCCTTGTTATTTCCCTCTGCTTCTTTGAGTTCTAGGAAAGGAACACGTCAAAACTATATTTGTACTTGGGCATTTAATTTTTTACCTTCAACTTCCTCTTCCTCTTCGTTAGTGCCAGGTTGAGAAGTGTGTCCTTCGGAATCCTCAGAAGAGGGATGACTTGTCTGATCATCTTCATCTTCATTACCATCAGATATTTCAATACACTCATCCGAAGTTAAGAAAATATTAAGTTAACTTGAAAATAATATAGAAAAAAGTAGTCACTTTTCTGATGTTTAGAAGCTCTTTTCTGCTTGGCAATACCTTTTTCATTGCCAGAGCCAGATTCACTATCAGATACTTCATTGCAGGCACACTTTTGAGTATATGGGGGCCTAGGGGCCTCTACACTGTGAGAATCATCCATATCTGCATCAGACAAATCTGAAGGACTGTACTGTTAAGATCATGTACACCATGTAACCGTGCCAGAGGCCACAAGGTGTCTAAGAGCAGGAGGTCGAGTGGGACAGTAGTGAAGTTATTAACAACACCGCCGTTACGCCGTTAGTCCCCGGAGATCAAGAGTATAGAAGGGAGGAGCTAATAGCAGCCAAGTCGGAGCAGCGGTATCGCCGGTGACGAGGAGCGAACTAGCATCGGCAATTATCCCTTTAGTCATCAAGAAATTTTCGTTGGTCCACTGTAAGCCGAGTACAATTTGATGGAAAATTTTAGCTGGTCCGTGCGCAGTTTTTCCCTATAAAAGGCCCAGGGTTCTGCCGTTGAGGGCCTAAAGTCCAAAGAATGTCCGTTAGCTGCACAACTACCACTACCACCAGAACTTCTTCGACCGCTGGACCTTCGAGGTCGCGCCCTGTCGCGCCTCTGCCTGCCGATACCTCTGTCCATGAAGAGGAAGGTCTGGAGGATGAAGATGAGGACGAAATAATCCAGAGGGCGCAGGCACGAGTAGAGAGGGTGAGGGCGAGAAAGGTGGCAGCTGCGGCAAAGAAGGCCGCGGAAGAGAAGGCTGCAAGAGCGGCAGCAGCTAGAGAGCGGGCAGCACAAGAGGTGCAAGAGCAGGCCCTTTGGGCTCGTCAACAAGAGGAAGAGGTTGTAGAGCGGAGGAGGCTTTTGGCCGAGGTGGCTACTGCCAGAAGTCAGAGGGGCACTTTGCCCAGTGAGATGTCAGTCTCCCCTCGCAGGCCAGTGGTGGAAATTCGAAGGGAGAAAGGGAAAGGGAGAGCAAAGGTCCCGGCGCAGGTAAGTACTCCAAGTTTTCTTTCTTGGAATTGTACTTATCTTTTTTCTCTCCAGCCAGTTGGTGGAGATCCGGACGACGGCGACGAGGAGAAGGAGCCTTGTGAGAGGTGCAGGGCCAAGAAGATCCCTTGCCTGCAGCAGGCTGGCAAGCGGAGTTCCGTGATCTGTAAGCCCTGCTATGACTCCAAGGTGCGGTGCTCCTTTTCGGGGTGACCATCAACAGTGAAGCGGGAAGGCGGTTCCAGTGAGCAGATCGCCGTCATGGAGAGTCAGATGGCGCAGAGCCTCGCCAATCTGAGGGCCTTACGGGAGGCCAATTCGAAGTCGCACCAATACCTCCGCCAGCTGTTGAGGAGGCAGGAAGACGACCATGCCCGTCTTATTGCCATGGAGACAAAGATGGTGATGAAGGGTATGGGAGAGGGACCGGCGACAGCGGGGCTGTCAAGCAGGAGGACCGAGCGGCGGCGACTGCTGAAGCGACGGAGAATAGTGGAGGAGAGTGCAGAAGAAGAGGAAGAAGAAGAAGAAAAAGAAGTGGAGAAAAAGGAGGACAAAGTAGAGAAGGATGGAGAGGGAGAGGAGGAGATGGCACCAACTGAGGCGCAATCGGAGAAGGGGAAGGAGAGGGCAGAGTAGAGTAGAAACAGACAATGGACATTGGCCCTTCGGCCTCTTCTTGTAACCTCCTCTTGTAGTCCTGTCGCTGTTTGTATATTTTTTGGTTTTTTGTTTGTATATAAAAAAATGTTATCGCATCTTGAAATCGGAAAGTGAATGGGCCGCGAAGCGGCGGAAGAATTAATTAATTTGAAGTATAAGTAGTTTAAGTGTGAATGAAACAGAAGTGAACAGTAAATTGAAGAAATAGAATGAGCAATTAAGGGAGAGAGATAAACACTCAATTTGCTATCATCGTGTTTACCCTCTTGACGCAACAAAGTAATCTTTGGCGGAGAACAGAATTTCGGGAAAAGGAATAAAATGTTTTTTATGATCAAGGTCCAGGTTTTAAAGGGTATTGAGCATGGAATGCAGTGACACGCCTAAAACTTTGGCTAGACGTCTATGCTGTGAATTGTGACATTTTCACGTATAGATTTGTATCAAGAGGACTGTAATTGAGACCCAGACTGACAGTCAAAGTCAATACTGAATCAGTCTAATAAGTTGAAGGGACCATATACCCATACTACCACAAGTTGGTTAGTTTACCCATCCCCGAGACTACCTACGGATAGCAGTCTACCTGTTTGTCAAGCAGGATTATACCAGACTCGGACTACATCCGAAGGATGACCATTCACGTATGACATACCAAGGGTATTCTTATTGGACCTTACACTGGCAGGAGTTTGGAAGAACTTACTCAAGTGACCATGAACCAAGGATTGACTCGAAATGACTTTCTAGAACTCAGGAATTATCAAATACTCCTTCTAGAACGAGATCATGCATTAATCTAAAAGACTGCGATTTAGTCTAATAGACCAATCAAGTTGCATGGTTGAGTAAAATGACTAGAAGAATGATCGAAAGACTGCGAGGCTCCGAAGACATATCAAATGAATGTCAAAGAGTCCTGACGTAGAAAATATTGAAGAATGCAATTAAATGAATACTATGCGTAACTCCCTTGATAGAGTATAGGCACAATGGGTGTCTGTTGAAAGAGAGAAGCAATTAGTTTAATCCAGATGAATCAGATTGATAGAATTAGAATCGAGGAGAGCTGATTTGCCTCCGGACGAGGTGACAAACGATCAAAGTAAGTGTTGAACAGCAATGACAGTTGAACACCATTCGAGTCATCCTCCAAAAACAATTAAATTAAATGAATATTGAAGTACCTACCTATGTTTGGAGGTATACTAGAATCTTGGAACCAATATGGACCAAATAAGGACATGTAGATTCAAATTAAATGGTATTTGACTGAGTGTAGAAGTTTCCTTGCGGTTCCGAACGTTTATTGTATTAAATTAATTGTACTATGCGACTCTATATTCTGTATGTATAAATAGCGATCCGATGTATCTGGAATACAAGTGATTTTGGGACGACGTTGCAGTGCTAATCCGTAAAAAGGAAAGACACACTCCCGCCAGACTGAAACCTCTTCGCTAGCAGCCATTCGGGCCCGGCACTTGTGAGTATAGGAACGTTGTGTTCTGCTCCTTGTGACTGCGAGAAGTATATCCAGTTGTTGGGTATTCTTCGAACTTAGGATCAGTCGTTGGTCTTAAGGGCAAATCACGCTGTGTGGTTGTGCCAGCACATAGTTCTAGCCCTCCGTAGGGGTCTGTGTGTTTCGGTTTCAATTTACTTTGATTCAAACCCCCAATTCCTGATATACCCAAATCAATACAAACTAAAGCACAAATCGTGCTGAATCTACCTTGATCAAAGGAATATATCGAATCCTTAGAACAATTCAAATTGATTGATCAAAGCTTCTTACTTAGCTCTCAAAGCTTTGCGGAACCTTTGCCAATGCTACCCCTTGCTATTAAATAAATTTGATAGCAGTGAACTCGCATATTGTGTATTAGATTGGTTGGTTGGAGTGCCCATTAGATTCCTTCCTTTCTCTTTCACACAAAAACGAGGCAAGCTCGTTATCTGGAGCCCACCGCGAGGGGTGGTTTTGAAGCTACAATTAGCTTGATAAATTAAATTGAACGTTTGTTTGGATTATATTCGATTATTTGGTAGAAGTGTGTTGATCTTTGTGATACCATTTCTGTGAACTGTCAACATTAGTTCATCAGGAAAACCGCGTACTTCGAAGAATTCGGAGAAAGCAGGAGTATTGACACCGGAAGAATATCGTAAAGCAGGAGTTGTATTTGGGAGATCTACGTTCGGCACATCAGCTCGAACATCCCTATTAAATCCTACAAATGAATCCAGTCGTCCATCCTCTTCTCAAATACCGACAGAAGAATCACGTGGAAGTTCTGTTTCTAGAGGAACAGGATCATCTATATCTCGAGGAAGACTTACATCTTTGCCGAGGAATTTGAAGAAATCTAGTCTCGATCCGAAAAGGAAGAGAAAAGAAATTAATCCAATTGATATTGAAGAAGATATAATTGAATTGATTGCTCCAGAGTCAATTTCAACATCTTCTACGTTGATTGAATCAACTAGATTGATAGATACGTTACATCAGACTATCTCTCAAGCAAGTAATACGATTGAACCAGTCAAAATGACTACCAATAATTATGGAATGCCTGCGTTGTCAGCTGAAGCTAAGGCTGAGATTGATAAAGCCAGTGCGAAACTTCCAAGAAAGTATAAGACAGCACCATTATTTCATATAACTGATCCAAGTCAAATGATACCATGGTTCGAAGCTACTGAAAGCATATTTGAACATGGAGGAATTACATCTGACAAGGCTAAAGTGAGATTAGCTTTAGAATGGACGTCTTATAAAATGAGACAAGCATTAAGAGTCTTTGATTTGGTGAAGAAACCGAATTGGGATCAATTTAAAAAGGATCTAAAGAATATGTTTCCGCAATCTGTAGGAGACGAAAGAGGATCTAGATTATTGCTTGAACAATTGGTCCATCAATTTAATCCAATTGATGCAGGTGAACAGGAGAAGATGAGAATCTTCAGACTTCTCTTCGATGCTGAAATGAAAAAGTTAATGGACAAACCGAAAATGATCACAAATAGTGATGCAGTAAGATTGTTCTTGGCACCTATGACTCCCGAAGTAAGGAGAGGCGTGCTAGAAACAGTTGTGAAAGATGTATCAGTTACTTCTATGTCAGATAGACGAAAGGAAGATCCTTTCAAGATTGACGAAGTAATGAATGCGGCTGAAAAGTATATGATTGGGAGTTCATTTGATAATTACTATCAAACACTTTCCATTGCTTCTTCGAGCCCACCAATTAATAACCCTAATTCATTTAGTAGGGGACACATTAATTTACCGTTTGCTGCAGATGTTCCCAAGACAGATAAGAACTATCTTCAAGCATTAAAACCCAAAGTAGAAGACGAATTTAAGGATCTTCTGGGAATTAAATTAGAAAGTTTGATCCCAAGGGAATTGACGGAGGAACAACAGCAGATGGTTGCATTGAATAAAGACCTCATGGAGGCAAACATGAAAGAAATTAGAGCTGTGAAGTCATTACAGCCACACTTCAAAGAAGGAGCAGACATTATGACACAGTTAACAGCAGTAATGGCACAGATGGCCAAAGAAAATGCTAAAGGAATGATTAATTCGATACCACCGAGTGGTCCCTTGAATCAATCTAATAGATTTGAAAGAAATATGACACCGAGAAGTTCGAATGGAACTCAGTGGGCATGTTTCTTGTGCAAGTCGACAGATCATTTTATGAATGAATGTCCACACTTGCTGGAATTTACAAAAAGAGGTTGGATGATGCCTGAAGGAGGTGACTCGAAGCGTTACAAATTAAGAGACAACGCTAGAATGCCTCGAGACAATCCAAATATACCTTGATACAAGAAAATTGAACAAATGGCGAAAGACTTGGGATGGGATCGTGCTGAATCCTATTTTGCAAACATGGAAGATGACGAAGATGATAAAGTCATGGATCAGCAGATGAATCCTAATGTCAATCTAGCTGTTTGGATGACAAGAATAGAGGAACTATCAGATAGACTTGGGAATTTGGAAGCACACCGAGAAGATGATGTCCGTGTGTTCAACCAAGATAGTTCAAATGGAAAAAAATAAGTACTCCAATGAAGGAGCAGGATCGGTCCATGAGAACTTTAAGATCCAATGCTGTAGCTCCGGAGGAAAGTGAGAAAGCAAAACGAAATCAATTTAATGATAATACGAAAAGATTGGTATTTGATGGGGTGCATATACCCAAGAAACCAGGTTTAATACCAGGTAAATTGGTTGAAACGACCAATGGAAATCAGAAAACAGTGAGATTTGAGGCTCCAAAGTCCATAGATCGGTCTTTGAAGAAGCCCTCAGTCACGATTGAAGATGATAATGAATCTGATGACGAGGATGCTATTAAATTAATTCCTTCGTCAAGACCAACGAATCAAATTAATAGCGAACATAGACCATATGATCATGTTCAACCTAGGACGTATCGTCCTATTCAAATTAATACACCTACGAAGGTACCAAGAGACCAGACGAATCAAATTGATAGTCATGGATATACTCCAGCCTATAAAATTAGAAATGAAGTCTCGAGGCCAGGTGTAGAAGAAGATATAGCAAAGAAGATATTCGATGCTAAAGTTGATTTGAGTACAGAAGAATTAGCAGCTTTATCACCTGCTATCAGAAAGATTATTATGCGCAAGATACGCAATAGGAGAGTCCGTCCAAGGACTAAAACGAATAACTACGTATCAACTTTATCCGAAGATGGAGAAACTGAAATTTTGGACGAACCTTCTAGGGTACAGATGATTGATACATGCATTAGAATTGAAGATCTTTGGCAGGATCAGGCAGATATGTTTGAAGTCCTGACTGAGAGTCGTAATGACATCCCTGTGGGATCTATAGTGCAGAAAGACATTGTGGAAAGTTTTCTATGAGACCTTTCCATTGATGATGAACGAAGGAACATTGCCATAGTCGCTAATCAAAGCGTGGCATATGAAGACCATAGTGATCATCCAGTGGTAGTAGCGAATCAATCAAATGGATTACGTGCTGTTACTCCTGAAATCAATAATAAAGATGAAGAGATTGAAAGTGTATTGGACCAAGGTTCACAAATTGTTGTGATAGACCGATTGATAGCTATAGGTCTAGGAATTACTTGGGATCCAGAATTCACGATCAGAATGCAAGATGAAAGTGGAAAATTAAACCAAACTCTTGGTTTAGCAAGAAATATTCCATTTAAATTTGGTGAAGTTACGGTGTACTTACAACTACACGTACAGAATAAAGCACCATTTCAAGTGTTATTAGGGAGACCTTTTGACGTCTTGGTGGAAAGTGAAATTAAGACCTTTGGAAACAGAGATTCCGAGATAACAATCAGCGATCCGAACTCACACAAGAGGGTTACTGTAGGAACCTATCCTCGTGGCCAGAAAGGTCGAAACATTCAAATTAATACCTCACGATATAATGAACCAAAGAATGTTACACCTGATAATGAAAAATCGACAGGTGAAAATGATTCAAAGGGAAATTTTCATTCCTCGATGAGTTGAGTAGCGACCAAGGAGAGGATGAATACGCTATAAGCTTCCACTTTGATGAAAAGCAAAACATCGTATTAGATGGATACAAACGATGTGAACAAGAAACGTTCTCTAAGAAAGAGCTTTCTGAAGCATATGTTCTTGCATCTAGAGAACATTTGAAGTCTCAAGATGATCAAGCTGAAGAAATAATTAATTGTTACCTTAATCAAAAGACGATTGGGGATAAACAAGTATTCTGTGTATGGAGAGATGGTGTTTTAGGCGAATTTGACGATCAATTGAATAATGACCAATTCAATTTAAATCCTATAAAGTCGTTCTTCCTTCAAAATGGAAGGATCAAGCCTAAACCCGTATGAAAGAAAGTTCAGAAGAGGCGATTTGTTGAACCTATACTACAAAAATTTAGTTTGGGGGAGAGTGGCGATAAATCTGAATCCACAGAGACCACACAGAATCAATGTAATAACAAAAATACCTCTGAAAAGATCAGAGATGATAATTGGAATAAACCTAAAAACTCTCAGAGTTGTTCCTACGGGAAGATATACGGAAGAGAGGAAAGAGATTATAGACAGGAATCATCCTGAAGGATTTTTGTGGGAACAAGAAAGAGATCTTATGCACGAAATGATGTGTAAACAGGAAGCAGGTTTTGCTTGGGAACCAAGTGAAGCTGGAACCTTTAAAAATGAGTTCTTTCCACCTGTGAAAGTACCTGTAATTCCACATGAACCGTGGGTTGAAAGGAATATACCAATTCTGCCAGGTATCTTCGAGGATGTGTGCAAAATAATTAAAAGTAAAATTGACTCAGGAATATACGAACCATCGAATGCTAGTTATCGTTCGAAATGGTTCTGTGTCATTAAGAAAGATGGCAAGAGTCTACGATTAGTACATAGTTTGGAACCTTTGAATAAGGTTACCATCCAACACTCAGGTGTACCCCCTGCAACTGCAGATCTAGCAAGATCCTTCAGTGGAAGATCTTGTGGAGGAACCTTGGATTTATATGTTGGATATGATGAACGAGAATTAGATCAATTGTCTAAAGACATGACGATGTTTCAAACGCTGTATGGGCCACATAGGTTAGTAAAACTACCTATGGGGTGGACAAATTCTGTACCTATATTTCACGATGATGTGACATATATTCTACGAGATGAAATACCACACGTAACAATTCCTTACATTGATGATGTACCTGTAAAAGGACCATCAACTCGATATGAATTACCAGAAGGAGGTTATGAAACTATTCCAGAGAATCCTGGAATTAGACGATTTGTTTGGGAACACTTCCAAAACATGAATAGAGTAATGCAACGAATGAAATATGCAGGTGGAACCTTCAGTGGAACCAAGGCATTTCTTTGTTGTGAGGAAACAATTGTCGTAGGACATAGATGTACCTATGAAGGCAGTATGCCCGAAGAACATATTGCTCAAGTAGTCCTAGAATGGCCTTCAGGTTGTGATAAGACTGAGGTTCGAGCATTCTTAGGGACTGCAAGTTC